>NC_046660.1:136975120-136987959 GCF_010883055.1 Belonocnema kinseyi
TAGTTCTGAATTTTTCAAAAAAAAAATTCTAAAATCGGTGCATAATTGTGTTCTAAATGTCATTTTGAACCTCGTTTTCCGATTTCACCCCACTGTGCGCCGTTAAAATGCTTCAAGAGCCTTTTGAATAAATGGGTAGCGTGACTACTTTTATAATTTCTTGTTTTAATAGTTATGAACCTAATATTCTCTGAAGAAAATTATTCTGAAAATTTATTTTTTATTTTTTTATTTACCAAACTTCAAATTTAAAAATAAATATTTGTCAAATAACATGAATACCATTTTTAAAATGTTTAAAGTTCACAAATGTTACTTGTATTAAGCTAAAAAGGATAAAAATCAAGGTTTCTTAGTTTATATCTTCCACATTTTCGCGTTATACTTTATTAAAAAATAAATATTTTGGGTGGTATGAAAATTATTCTTTTTTGTATACCGAAATATCTAAAATGGTCGACTTTTTGGCAATCACCCATGAAATATGTCAATAGAAAGAATTTAAAACTTTACTCTAAATGTCGTGAACTTAGTTTTTTCTCGTTTTTCTCTGTGGCTACTTCTAAAATTGATGCACTAAATTCTTTATTTCTGTTATTTAAATTTTTAATGACTTAAATTTTTTTAATTGGATCTACAGATAACCCTTCTGATGCATTTTCTAGGTTTGCAGTTAAGTTTGAAATGAATTAAACTTTTGCTTAATTTATACAACTGATAAAAAAGGGCAATTTATTATTTCGACAAGAAGAGAAGCCCAAACCTAAATAATGACAAAATTATGTAAAAGATGTCATTGGTATTAAATTTAAATTTATTAAAGTATTTCCAATCCTTGTTTATAAAATAAAAGATTTGCAAAGTAGACTTAAAATTTATTAAAATTTTTAGGTTTTATTAGTTTTTCACTGAAAACTACCATTTCTGAGCAAAAATTATAAGGATTTCAAATTGTCCACATTTTAAAATTTTCGTAGCCTTATTTCACACAGAAAATGTATATTACAATTAAAAAATTATTTGACACCAAAATCATTCAATTCTAAACTTTCATAACTTTTTAAATAAATTTATGTTAGGTTAAAATTTTACACAAAAAACTGCTACATTAATTAAAAAATCTCTATAGTTCGAATTTAGGATTTTCAGTTTTTGAACAGTTTCAGGTGATATCAACGTTTTTTACATAAAATCAGTTATTTTGAATAAAAAATATGGCTGGAAATCAATTAAATTTTGAATAAAAAAAGTACTGAATCTCCAATAATCTGTATTATTTGGCAATAACTTGAGATCATGTTAGTGTGTTTCATGTGAAATCGGCATTTTTTCACAGAAATCATTGCATTTGAATACAAGCTCTATATTTAAAATAATTTATATCTCTAACATCTCAAAAAATATTCAGAACTCTTTAGCCACTGTAGATTATTATAGTGGAAATCAGTATTTTTAGTACATAATCCTTAGATTTCTAATAAGATTAAAAATTTTGCTCAGTTGTAGGTCTTAAGGTGCTTCTTTAAACGGAAAATATTGATATATATGTTTCAAAGAAGATTAAAAATTTTTAAACGATTCAACATTATGTTAAAATTTTTTACCAGAAATCTATTATTTCAAACAGAAATCATTGACCTTCAAAGAACATTTATAGTTTTAGAGGAATTTAGGTTTTATTAAGGGTTTTCGCCCCAAAGTGGTTATTTTATACAAAAATAAATTAATTTTAAAGGAGATTCACAATTTGGAAAATTCGTTATTTTTGTTTTTCATAAGATAACAACAAACATGTTGTGTTTTTTTTTCTTGTAAGAAATTGGTACTTTCCATGACAAAAATCATAAGATTTTTGAGATTTGTATTTTCAGATTATTATTCAACAGTTATATTGACTATATACATTGTATCGAAAAAATATTGTGAATTTCTTTCAGAATGCTGATGTTCGTATTTGGCTTCTGCACCAGGTATATTACAAAATGTAAGTTTATATTTTTATATATCTGTACAAAATACATAACCTTTTGTAGGCAACCAACTTATATTTAGAACTTTTATTTCTTTGGTTACACAGGCCGACAAAATTTGACAAAATTCAAAAGCCAGAAAGCAGACCAAATATTTTCGAAGGATCTTGATGCGCTGAATCCGCATCCAAACTCAAAATTGCTCCTGTACGTCAGGTTTTCAAGAAATCCGAACCTAAAAGTGCAAAAAACGCGTTTCTAGTTGTTTTTGAGGTTATGTAACTGTACAAGAAAAACGTCTACCACAAAGTTAATATGGAATTTAAGAGTGCTAATCTTCCCCTTTCAAACCTACTTGTGTTTATTAGGATATCTTTATTTTTCACCAAAATATTGTAATTAAATTTTTTTTATTTTAGCGTTTTAACCCATTAACGCTGAGGTGTTAAGATGTATACAACGCATTCTCTATTGCTGACGGTACGATATATTATCTTCAAAATATTATCTTAGGGGTTTTCGAGGGTGCGCTTTCTATTGCCGGTGTCAGTTTTTTGTTATAACCCCTAGAAGATCCAATATGGCGGCCACAATTTAGGGCTTTAAAAAAGAACAAAGGATTCCGCACAAAATACCAACAAAAAAGCGTACAGTCGTTTGGAACAATACAAAATATGGAACCCTTGTCTTTTCATTTCTACGGAAGCCGTTTCCTAGGGGTAGGAACCACACCTAACAAGCCACAAGCATCCTAACCCACCTGACCCACCTGACCCACCTACCTTCTAATCCACCTAAACACAGATATCACTCCTATCAAATCACAAGCAGGCTAATCCACCTAACCCTGAGAGCAGCGAATTTAGTCGTTTGAATTTCGTGATATAATTGAATTCCACACTAAAAGTGGGCTAACTTCGAAATGAAATTTTTCAATGATTGCGTATTAACCCACTAACGCCGAGATGGTATGCCATTGTCCCTTGAAAATGTTATCTGAGGGGTTTTTGGGGGTTCCCTTTCGATTGGCTCAGTTTTTTCTTATAACTCCCAAAAGGGCGAATATAGAAAATAGTTAGGGCTTTAAAAAAACACAAATTTTACGATTATGATTTGTTTAATATTGTAAATTCACTTAGGATTTTCCAGCTTATTAAAGCAAGACTCAATATTTTCCAGCCACTTTAGGCTGGACTTGGGATTGTCCACCTAAGTAAGAAACTACTTAATATTTTCCAATTAATTAAGGCAAGACTTTGGATTGCCCAGCCAATAAAGACAAGACTTTCTATCGTCCAGCCAGTCAAGGAAAGACTTTAAATCGTCCAGCCAGGCAAGGCAAGACTTACGATTGCCCAGCCAGTCAAGGCAAGAATTGGTATTGTCCAGCTGAGCAAGGAAGTACTTAATATTTTTCAGTCAATTGAGGCAAGAATTTAGATTGCCCAGCCACTCAAGGAAAGACTTACGTTTGCCCATTCAGTTAAGGCAAGACTTGGGATTGTCCAGCTACGCAAGGAAGTACTTAATATTTTCCAGTCAATTGAGGCAAGACTTTAGATTGCATAGCCAATCAAGGAAACACTTACGATTGCATATTCAGTTAAGGCAAGACTTAGGATTATCCAGCTATGCAAGGAAGTACTTAATATTTTCCAGCCAATTAAGGCAACACTTTGGATTGCCCAGCCAATTATGACAAGCCTCTGGATTTCCGAACAATAAAGGCAAGACTTTTTATCATCCAGCCAATCAAGAAGAGACTTTAAATCGTCCAGCCATACAAGGAAAGATTTACGATTGCCCAGCCAGTCAAGGCAAGACTTGGTATTGTCCAGCTAAGCAAGGAAGTACTTAATATTTTTCAATTAATTGAGGCAAGACTTTAGATTGCATAGCCAATCAAGGAAAAACTTACGATTGCATATTCAGTTAAGGCAACACATGGGATTGTCCAGCTACGCAAGGAAGTACTTAATATTTTCCAGCCAATTGAGGCAAGACTTTATATTGCATAGCCGATCAAGGAAAGACTTACGATTGCATATTCAGTTAAGGCAAGAATTGGGATTGTCAAGCTATGCAAGGAAGTACTTAATATTTTCTAGTCAATCAAGGAAAGACTTTCGATTGCCCAGCCAGTCAAGGCAAGACTTTGAATCGCCCAGTTGGTCAAGGCAAGACTTTGATTCATCCAGCCGGTGAAGGAAAGACTTACGATTACCCAGCCGATAAAGACAAGACTTTGTATCGCCCAGCCAGTCAAGGCAAGACTTTGAATCGTCCAGTCAGTCAAGGCAAGACTTTGAATCGTCCAGCCAGTCAAGGCAAAATTTACGATTTCCCATTTAGTTAAGGCAAGACTTGGGATTTTCCAGCTACGCAAGGATGTACTTAATATTTTCCAGCCAATTAAGGCAAGACTTTAGATTGCCAAGCTAATCAAGGAAAGACTTTAGATTGCCCAGTCAATCAAGGAAAGACTTTGAATTGTCCAGCCAATAAAGGCAAGACTTCGTATCGTCCAGCCAGTCAAGGCAAGACTTTGAATCGCCCAGTCAGTCAAGACAAGACTTCGAATCATCCAACCAGTCAAGGAAAGACTTACGATTGCCCAGATAGTTAAGGCAAGACTTGGGATTGTCCAGCTAAGCAAGGAAGCACTTAATATTTTCCAGTCAATTGAGGCAAGTCTTTAGATTGCCCAGCCAATGAAGGAAAGACTTACGATTGCCCATTCAGGCAAGGCAAGACTTGGGATTGTCCAGCTACGCAAGGAAGTACTTAATATTTTCCAGTCAATTGAGGCAAGACTTTAGATTGTATAACCAATGAAGGAAAGACTTACGGTTGCATATTCAGTTAAGGCAAGACTTGGGATTGTCCAACTATGCAAGGAAGTACTTAATATTTTCCAGCCAATTAAGGAATGACTTTAGATTGCCCAGCCAATTATGACAAGCCTTTAGATTCCGCAGCAATAAAGTCAAGACTTTTTATCGTCCAGCCAGTCAAGAAAAGACTTTAAATCGTCCAGCCAGGCAAGGCAAGACTTACGATTGCTCAGCCAGTCAGGGCAAGACTTACGTTTGTCCATTCAGTTAAGGCAAGACTTGGGATTGTCCAGCAAAGCAAGGAAGTACTTAATATTTTCCAGTCAATTGAGGCAAGACTTTAGATTGCATAGCCAATCAAGGAAAGACTTACGATTGCATATTCAGTTAAGGCAAGACTTAGGATTATCCAGCTAAGCAAGGAAGTACTTAATATTTTTCAATTAATTGAGGCAAGACTTTAGATTGCCCAGCCAATCAAGGAAATACTTACAATTCCCATTCAGTTAAGGCAAGACTTGGGATTGTCCAGCTATGAAAGGAAGTACTTAATATTTTCCAGCCAATCAATGAAATAATTTCGATTGCCCAGCCAATCAAGGAAAGACTTTGAATTGACCAGCCCATAAAGGCAAGACAGTTGTATCGCCCAGCCAGTCGAGGCGAGACTTTGAATCGCTCAGTCAGTCAAGGCAAGACTTTCAATCGTCCAGCCAGTCAATGCAAGACTTATGATTGCCCATTCAGTTAAGGCAAGACTTGGGATTGTCCAGCTGCGCAAGGAAGTACTTAATATTTTTCAGCCAAATAAGGCAAGACTTCAGTTTGCCCAGTTTATCAGGGCAAGACTTTGTATCGCAAAGCCAGTCAAGGCAAGACTTTGAATCGCCCAGTGGGTCAAGGCAAGACTTTGAATCATCCAACCGGTCAAGGAAAGGCTCACGATTGCCCAGCTAATAAAGACAAGACTTTGTATTGCCCAGCAAGTCAAGGCGAGACCTTGAATCGCCCAGTCAGTCAAGGCAAGACTTTGAATCGTCCAGCCAGTCAAGGCAAGACTTACGATTTCCCATTCAGTTCAGGCAAGACTTGGGATTGTCCAGCTACGCAAGGAAGTACTTCATATTTTCCAGCCAATTAAGGCAAGACTTTAGTTTGCCAAGCCAATCAAGGAAAGACTTACGATTTCCCAGCCAGTTAAGGCAAGACTTGGAATTGTCTAGCTATGCAAGGAAGTACTTAATATTTTCCAGTCAATTAAGGCAAGACTTTGGATTGTCCAGCCAATTATGACAAGCCTTGGTATTTCCCAGCAATAAAGGCAAGACCTTTTATCGTCCAGCCAGTCAAGAAAAGACTTTAAATCGTCCAGCCAGGCAAGGCAAGACTTGCGATTGCCCAGCCAGTCAAGGCAAGACTTGGTATTGTCCAGCTAAGCAAGGAAGTACTTAATATTTTTCAGTAAATTGAGGCAAGACTTCAGTTTGCCCAATTTATCAAGGCAAGACTTTTTATCGCAAAGCCAGTCAATGCAAGACTTTGAATCGCCCAGTGGGTCAAGGCAAAACTTTGAATCATCCAACCGGTCAAGGAAAGGCTTACGATTGCCCAGCCAATAAAGAGAAGACTTTATATTGCCCAGCCAGTCAAGGCAAGACTTTGAATCGCCCAGTCAGTCAAAGCAAGACTTTGAATCGTCCAGCCAGTCAAGGCAAAACTTACGATTTCCATTCAGTTCAGACAAGACTTGGGATTGTCCAGCTACGCAAGGAAGTACTTAATATTTTCCAGTCAATTAAGGCAAGACTTTTGATTGTCCAGCCAATTATGACAAGCCTTGGTATTTCCCAGCAATAAAGGCAAGACTTTGTATCGTCCAGCCAGTCAAGGCAAGACTTTGAATCGCCCAGTCAGTCAAGACAAGACTTTGAATCATCCAACTAGTCAAGGAAAGATCTACGATTTCCCAGCCAATCAAAGCAAGACTTTGGATTGCCCAGCCAATTATGACAAGCCTTTGGATTCCCCAGCAATAAAGGCAAGACTTTTTATCGTCCAGCCAGTCAAGAAAAGACTTTAAATCTTCCAGCCAGGCAAGACAAGACTTACGATTGCCCAGCCAGTCAAGGCAAGACTTGTTATTGTCCAGCTAAGCAAGGAAGTACTTAATATTTTTCAGTCAATTGAGGCAAGACTTTAGATTGCCCAGCCAATCAAGGAAAGGCTTACGATTGCCCATTCAGTTAAGGCAAGACTTGGGATTGTCCAGCTACGCAAGGAAGTACTTAATATTTTCCAGTCAATTGAGGCAAGGCTTTAGATTGCATAGCCAAACAAGGAAAGACTTACGATTGCCCAGCCAATCAAGGGAAGACTTTGAATTGCCCAGCCCATAAAGGCCAGACGTTGTATCGCCCAGCCAGTCGAGGTGAGACTTTGAATCGCTCAGTCGGTCAAGGCAAGACTTTCAATCGTCCAGCCAGTCAATGCAAGACTTACGATTGCCCATTCAGTTAAGGCAAGACTTGGGATTGTCCAGCTGCGAAAGGTGGTACTTAATATTTATCAGCCAATTAAGGCAAGACTTCAGTTTGCCCAGCCAATCAAGGAAAGACTTTCGATTGCCCAGTCAATCAAGGAAAGACTTTGAATTTTCCAGCCAATAAAGGCAAGACTTTGTATCGTCCGGCCAGTCAAGGTAAGACTTCGAATCGCCCAGTCAGTCAAGACAAGAATTTGAATCATCCAACCAGTCAAGAAAAGACTTACGATTGCCTAGCCAGTTAAGGCAAGACTTGGGATTGTCCAGCTAAGCAAGGAAGTACTTAATATTTTCCAGTCAATTAAGGCAAGGCCTCAGATTTCCCAGGCAATCAAGGAAAGACTTTCGATTGCCCAGACAATCAAGGAAAGACTTTGCATTGCCCAGCCAATAAAGGCAAGACTTTGTATTTGCCCAGCCAGCCATGGAAAGACTTTGAATCACCCAGTCAGTCAAGGCAAGACTTTGAATCGCCCGGCCAGTCAAGAGAAGACTTACAATTGCCCAGCCAGTTAAGGCAAGACTTACAATTGTATGTCCAATGAAGGTGAAACTAATTGCTTGTTTTCTTATGGAAACGTTCGCGCTTCATTTCAAAAGATCGTTGAAGAGACTTTTGTTTATGACTAGTAGGGTCATTACCATTTCTTTGCAACGACCAGCAGTAGTCGGCCATCATTCTTACATTGTATCGACCTTGATAAGGTTGCTCTTTTTGGTGAAAGTCTGGATGAAAGCGTTCTCCCATTTCTTCACTAAATGCTCCAACATTTTCTGCGAAATAATTTAAATGAGATTTTAGAAAATGTAATTTCAGGCGCATCAAATAACGTAATCTTGTAACATTCTTTAACGTACTAGATACAATAGTTCAAAACTTTGGATCTCGATTGTTCCCTAAAAATTTCTGTACTGCATCTCTGAAACTCAACCATTCATCCTTTTCAATAGAAATAGTGTTTAGGGCTTTCACAAATTGCTTCATGAACCCTAGTTTTATGTGGAGTGGTGGCAATAATACTTTCTTTCTGTCAACAAGACTTTCATAAACAACATTATACTAACCAACTGGCCACTCTAATCCGTCTGGCCATTTCTCCGTTATCCAATATTCATTCCTTGCACGACTGTCCCAAAGGCAACGAAAACAAGGGTATTTAATGTTTCCTGATTGTAAACCTATTATAAAATTTATCATTTTGAAGTCACCACAAGTAAGCCAAGTATGGCCATTGTATTTTATTTTTATCAGGAATAATTGGAAAGTATCATAAGATTATTTCAGTGTAGTTGAGTGACCTACTGGAATTGCAGCATACTTATTTCCATCATGTAATAGTACCGCTTTCAGAGTTTCTGTAGACGAATCTATGCAAAGACGCCAATCCTCTGGCGTATATAAGTTTATTTTATATAAATTAATGAGTCCTTCGATATCATTACAATACACGGTCCCACTGTCCATGAAAAGTACTTGATAAACTTATCTTCTCTATTTCTGTAAACAGTTACTCTAGTGCCAGGTAACAATTGTTTTCTCTCTTTGAGTATTGAAGCGCAAAGCTCAGCTTTATCTTTTGGAAGATTAAGTCACGTATAAAATCGTCTAATCCGTCTTTGTCAAAAAATTTAGGACTTTCATCATCTGATTCTTCTCAAGAGAATCTCCAGTTGCATTAGAATCGTCAGTACCCATTGATTCGTGAGTTGATCGGTCAATTTTGTTTTCAGAGTGATTTCTGATACCAATGTTGGCTGGTGTAACACTGTTTACATCAGGGTAAACGATCTTCTCCAAATACTTTTTAGAAAAACCTCCTGTTTTGCATAAGCAAACGTAACAATCACTATCATGATCGTTGGGCTGTCTGTTGGGATCGAAGACTGTCTGCACCGTAGAACGGCTGCACATACAGCGAATGCGAACATTAGAAAGCACACAGAGTGCGCAGTAGCATTCCGCGCAGTCCGTCTTCTGTTGTTTTATCAATGTGAGAAGTTTGGTACCAAACGACTGCACGCTTTTTTGTTGATATTTTGTGCGGGATCTTTTGTTCTTTTTTAAGGCTTTAAAATGTGACCACCTTATCGGATCTTCTAGGGGTTATAACAAAAAACTGACACCGACAATAGAAAGGGCACCCTCGAACACCCCTGAGATAATATTTTGAATAAAAAATATCGTACCGTCAGCAATAGAGAATGCGTTGTATAAATCTGAACACCTCAGCGTTAATGGGTTAAAACGCTCAAATAAAAAATTTCAAATTACAATATTTTGGTGAAAAATAAAGGTTTCCTAATAAATCCAAGTAGGTTAGAAAGAGGAAGGTTAGTACTTTCAAATTCTATATTAGCTTTTGTGGTAGACATTTTTCTTGTTCGGTTACATTACCTCAAAAACAGCTAAAAAACGCGCTTTTTCCACATTTAGGTTAGGATATCTTGAAAACCTGACGTACAGGAGCAATTTTCAGATCGGATTCGGATTATGTAAAAGTAAGATTTTTTGTCTAAAGTTACACTTAACTAAAACTTTAATATTAGTAAAAGCATTATAGTTAAGTAATGATTAAAAAATATTTTTTTAAGATTTTTAAACAATCACACTAACACACTATACCAAAAATAAGAAAATATCAAAAAGCTTGTAGTTGGAGATTTCTGCAAACGTTCTTTAAAAATTGTTTAGCAGCATAAATTTTTTGAAAACATGCACTGCAGTAAAAAATACAAAATTGTTTTTAGCAAACATTTTAGCTATAGAAATAGTTTTTTGAACAATAATGAAAAAAAAGATTTTTTAGGCACAAGGCCAAAAAAGAACGTCAAAATTCCCACAAAAATGTAGAGATGCCGCAGTTATCACATGCCACAGCGTGACTTGCCGATGTGACAATTTAAACGATATTCGGAACTTTTGAAAGAATTTCGAAATTAATTTAAAAAAATAGATCCAAACAATTAACAATAAAATCATATAAAAAATTTTTATTAAGATTCCTATGAAAATCAAAACTGTTTTTTTAGAGAATTCATTATAAGATATTATTTAACATTTCAAAAAATTTCCAAAATTAAAAAAAAAATTCTAAAATTTAAAGGCGTTTTCTTAGTTTCTCAAGATTGACTAAAATATTCTTGAGAGTTTTGGGAAAAAATGGGAAAAATACATCCAAATTGAACAATTGTAACTTTAGAAAAAATCGCATTAAGTTTTACTTGTGCTAAGTTTGGGCCCGGTTTGGGCCATGACCATATTTCTGCACGGGAATTCTTTACAATCTACATATTCAACGACTTTACAGAAAGCTTGTCTTTTGATTGAAAATTCAAATCACTATTTGGTAGAAAATTCATCTGCTGTGAGTAAAGATTTACTTTTTTTATTAAAAATTGGTCCTTCTTTAGTCGAATTAGCTGCTTTTTATTTAAATCAAAAAATTTTCTTTCTTAAAATATCAGCTATTACATTCGTTGTTGATAACACATCTATTTCCTTCAAACTGCAACTAATTTTAAGTAAAAAAAAAGAGAAAAATTAAACTTTAAATAGGATATTTAAATTTTCAGTCAAAACATTTAATTTTTAAATCGACAAAGGATACAAGCTAAAAGAGTAATTTTTCACCAAAAAAATAATGTATTTTTAACCAGAAAGACGAGTTTTCAACAAAAAGCATGAATTGATAAAAATCTGCAAGGGAATCCGACCTTGAAAATAGGCCAAATGAAAATATTTTGCTAGAGAAACTATTTTTAACAATTATTATTTTTAACTTTTCAATTATTTCCATGATAAAACGCAATTCCAATATTGACATGCATATTGAATTATCCTAATTGTATAATATTTTTAAATTATAACTGTTAATGAAGTTTAAATTGAAAACGTTAAAAAAGTGAATAATACGTAAGATAGTGAATTTATTCATTTTTCTATATTCCTACCGTTTAGATTTTATAAATTTCGAATTCTGTTCTTTGAAACTGAATTCGTTTATAATCTTTGGATGAAAAAATTATTTGATTTCAAATTAAAATCAGTAATTAAAGGGCTATTCAGTGTCGTGTTGAAACTAGAGCGATATAAATACTCATACACTTAGAAAAAAGAAATGTAATATTTACAAATCAAGAATTGTAAAGGGTTTCTTGTAACCGTAACAGTACTGCTCTTAATAAGAACAGTAACAGTAACAGTAACTGCTAACAGTAACTACTCTTAATAAGAAGGTGAAAATGTCAAAATCACTTAGCATTTCGTAAATGTCTCAGTGAAATTAAGGTTAATTCAACGGTTATTCTTCAGTAAAATAAGCTCCTATTCCCTTGTATTGCATACTGAACGACATGTAAAATCCACTGAACCGAGATTACAATAGTAGTGCAGTGGACATTACCGAAAAATCGGTACATGCTACTGATCCGATCGGTTTACTTAACTCGCCCCTAAAATCGCAACGCAACCTATCCACGTTGAGCACCAGTTGAATTCACGACGCAATCGGCAATGAATGGATTGCATCACCTAAAAAAATTCCTTTTTGACATTTCTGTGACAGTCGTCCCATTAATCCACATTCTCACTTAGCAAGGAAGGGGTTTTATAAAAATAGCACCATTTTGGATGGCACAACTTATTTACAGATCGCGTACACTTGAGAGATTATTGGAGCAAGACGTGATTTTGTTCCGTGACTGTTTCAGCTGACATATAGATATGATGTGAATGCTACAACTTTTGTTGTGTGCCGCGATGGCATGGTTTATAAGCATTATAACTTACAAATAACGATTAATTATAAGTATATCCGAAAATAGTTATAAAAAATAACCGTGCTATTATTTATTAATTATTTTTTAGCAATTCATTTTCACAATTTATAGTAATGTCTTAACTGTAGTCTACGCCGTTAAAATAATTCAGATCTCTTTATATTATTCGTTAAAGTGACATGATCATTCGTAAATACAGTATCCAGGGACTGTGCAGAATAAGGCCTGGATCGGTAAAATCTACTGATCCGCAGGTCAGAACCACTTGAGAATCGGTACTAGTAACCATCATTGATAGTCATTCTTATTTGCCTATAATTGTAACGTTTACTGAACTGTCATGTTGTCCAACTACGTACTAGGAAGATCGGTAGATTTAACTTGGTTTTCAGTGAAATGTAAGGTCCTTTTTTCTGCGTTTAGATTTACTCTATTGCTACTATAAAATGAGAGAGTCCGCAGGATTTAAAAGATTTAGCTGATGCTGGGAAAGCAAAATTGACAATTTTTATTTAAAATTTCTAGTTTAAATATCTCAGGTACGCCGGCCTTCTAATATATAATCCCTGGCGAGAACAAGCCAGCCAGGTTTAACTCACTGGATGCAACGGCGGGGGTGTACCAGGTGTATACATATGAAACCGGTATTTTTTCAAGAAAAAAACACATTTATTTCAAGAGAATGATAACAAATATTTTATTCAAAGTATGCGC
>NC_046660.1:136988059-136990708 GCF_010883055.1 Belonocnema kinseyi
CGCCAATTAGCACAAATGGTAAGTTCCGACAGTGCCTACAAGTGTGCCTACTGGCCGCTAGATGGCAATACCGGTTTCATATGTATACACCTGGTATACATAGCAGGTACTAGATGGACACGAGTCAGGAACCACCCTTTTAATTTATGTGCTACAAAGCCTTTGAAAATGTCCTCCTATTCTATCTATCTTATCTATCCAAAATCTTTGCGAATTCATTGAAATCTTTTTCAAACATTTTTTAGTTCTTTGAAAATATTTTCACAATATTATCATTAAAGTTTGTGAGCAATCTTTTAAATCCGATATTCGAATTTATAATCGGAATTCTGAATTTTATTGAAATTTTTAAGAATATTTCAAAAGAACGAATAGCGAAAATTTTTAACCAAGTTCTTCAATGCTGAAGAATAAAACAAGATGAAATTTTTATAAAAAATTATATTTACGACCAAATACTTGAATTTTCATCTAAAACGGGGAATCATTCTGCATACAAAATAAATAAACTGTGTTCTTGTAGAAAGTAGTTGAACTATAAACTAAGAAGTCCATTCAA
The DNA here is from genome assembly GCF_010883055.1 of Belonocnema kinseyi. Classification (NCBI taxonomy): domain Eukaryota; kingdom Metazoa; phylum Arthropoda; class Insecta; order Hymenoptera; family Cynipidae; genus Belonocnema; species Belonocnema kinseyi. The sequence goes on from NC_046660.1 coordinate 136,988,619, forward strand.
GATGATTAATGTTCTATTAAAAATGAGAATATTTGAAAGATATGAGTTTTTAAGAGAAAAAAATCCATTTTTTATTTGAAATATCAATGTTAATAAAAATGGAATAATTACATTTTCAGTCTAGAAAATGAATTCTCTGACAGAAAAAGATTTTCAGCATAATAGTTACCTTTCCAACCAAAAAGTTGATTTTGTTACAAAGAAGATTAATTTTACACTTGAATTTTCTGCTAAAAAGATAACTTTTCAACCAAAGGTTACAATTTTTAACTGAGAAAGATCGTTAAGATTTTTGAATTATTCAAATAATAAGTGAGTAAAATAATGTAAAGTATCGAATTCAACATAAAAGGCGGATAGTATCCATCAATATATCAATTTCTTGAATAGGTTTATACGGAAATAAGTAATTGCAATTCTTACGAATCAGAATGCAAACATAACCTACAAATTATAATTTGTGAAGTTAAACGAACGAACGAAATCATATTACCCCGGCAAGACTGTAGTGCCTAGAGCATTATAGCGGAAGCTCTTTAAAGCCACGGTGGTGTTAGCGATGATAGTTTTTTAGGAGTTTTGTATCCAGGCAGAGTGTGAAATCCATTTTCTTTGTGTAGATAAGTGGGTTTACGTGTGAGTATCTGTGCATCCACCTTTCCATACAATCATAAACAGCTGTTCACAGCTGTTGTGAGGAACAAGAGGGCGACGTCAACTTTTACAAAAGAGGCGGCCGGCAAAATGTGCAAAGGGTGCAATGGCTACATTGCAACAGATTTCACTAAATGCGGAAGATGTGGTTCTTTTTATTATCCGGGATTTCCAAATCAAGGCAGGTCGCTACCTAAGGGTGTATTCACTGAGTGCTGTGGCATGCGTTCACGCTCACCCACACCTATCACCAAAGAAGAGCTCGAGAAGATATTTGAAATAAAATTGGCAAAATGTCTGGGAAAATACAACGAAAAAGTTAAACTCGAACTTAAACAACACATAGATACAAGTTTTAGATGTATACAGACTGACATGCAAGAGGGACTAAAATCCCACTTGGCAAGCACCCTACATAACCTCAAAGAGGAACTAGCTATCAGCATTAAGAGCATTGATACCAAAGCAACTAAACTACACGAGGAAGTAAAACAGACTCAAGATAAGCTGTCAACTGTTGAATCCTCTATCAATGAGTTGGAGGTGTTAAAACTGAAGTTATCGGACATAGAAGATCCCGGAAAATCAGGTAAACAAATCATATCAGAAGATATTACGAAAATTGATGAGAGAAATCTTCGTAAGAAAAACATTATAATTTTCGGATTGCCAGAACGACTTACTAATTCACCGTCCAAGTCCGGGAGTACATCTACAAGTGTAACTCAACAAACTAATAATAAAGCGAAGATTCTTGAACTGATAACAGTAGTTATAGGTGAATGTAATCATAATATAAGTTATTATAGAATAGGCGCTTTTTCACAGACAAATACATATCCCAGACCAGTGAAAGTGATCTTTCCAACCGAAGAACAAGCATTAAGCTGCCAAAAAAAATACCACCTCCTACGGAACTCGAACAACCTCCCACCACAGCTCACAGGAATTCACTTTGGCGGAGACAAAACAAAGCTCCAAATGGCGAAATTTTCAATTATCAAGAATCAGCTGAAAACACGAACACAAACAGGGGAACACGACCTGCAAATGAAATGGATACAAGGTCAGCCAACGATGAAATTTTTAATCTATTCATAGTGATAGCGGTAACATATCTATTTACTACCAAAATCTCAGAGGTTTGAATGCGAAACTAAAGCAGGTAAATTTATTTAGTGATCTTTTTTCCTATAACATTATTTGTATTACAGAAACTTGGCTAAAATCACCTATCAATTCTAACGAAATATTCGACAGTTCTGTGCACAACACATACAGAAAAGACAGAGTCAATAGTATAGGCGGTGGAGTATTAATTGCAATAAAAACTAGTCTTAAATCATACGAAGTTCCCTTAAAACTTTATAAAAATAACAACTTAAAGTCTATAGATTCTATAGCGGTCAATGTTTTTACAAAACAAACTACGATTC
>NC_046660.1:136990808-136991909 GCF_010883055.1 Belonocnema kinseyi
TAGAGCTCCAAGGAGATTATGTTGAAAAATAAAAAAAAAAATTTACCCAAAAAAATTGTTTTTATACTTCATTCTAAGGACTTATTGAACTACCCTCGTATCTGATTCTGATTTACTATCTCGAGTATCAGATTGCAAATGTAAGTCAGAGAAACAGAGAGCCCGCTAGCGCACTTTTTTTCAAAAAACTAGGTTTCCTATCGGTACCTGAGGTTTGTAGTTGCAAAGACACTGCTAAAGTAAGTAGCAAAAGCGTTTAGAATGCTTTTTGGATCAGTGAATTCAATGCCGTCCAACAGCATGATTCTAGATATTCTGGTGTAGCCCTTCTGAACCCCAGTATAGTTCCAAAATTTTTTAGGATCTTTAATTAATGCATTTTCACAACTAGTGTTGTAATTTAAACGATCTCTAGCCATCAAATACTTGACCTCCTTTCTTAATTGAACGTAATTATTTTCTTGCTCAGTTTTTACTGCTTTTTTCTATATTTCTCTTTCTGTCTTATCTTAATTTTTAATTCTTGCGAATACCATTTTGGAAACTTATCCTGGTGATCAGAGGGGTTGTAATTTAGGACTGTACTATCAATCAAATTGAGCAAAGAGTTATAGAAGATATTGATCGCAATATTAGGGTCTTTAAGGACATAAAAGCCTTTCCAATCGATTTGTTGGATTTTCGTATATTGCGCCGGTCGGTTAGATTTCGAGTAGTTATATCTAGGTATCGTATTTTCTTCACATACAAAATTTGTACAATTCACCCTGTCGTTACCCAAGTTTACATTTAGAGAAAGGGCAGGGTGATAAGGATCTTCTTTCACCATGGGCATTGCGCGGGTTACAATAGTGTTTGTTAAATCTGACAAAATTAGGTCTAATCAAACTCCTTAGATATTTTCTATATTGATTAATTGGAATATTTCTAATGTTTCTACAAGAGTGTGAAACATCGTCGATTTACGGTCTTTTGATTCAATAATCGAGCTTAAAATATAGTTTCTAACGTAAAAATCACCCGTCAGAATAATCGACGAGGATTCCATTATTAGGGCATCCTCTAGAGATTGGAAAAACAATTCAAAATCGGTAATATTAT
>NC_046660.1:136992009-136999471 GCF_010883055.1 Belonocnema kinseyi
ATTGGTTATAAAAACACGTAAACTCAGAAGATGTGGACTGTGACTGCACAATATATCTAGTCGGGAGTGGTGCTGACTGAAAACAGATGATTTGGAGCGATTTGCGCGCCATCTGTTGGTCATTCTAAGGACTTATTGAACTACCCTCGTATAAAAAATTACAGACCTATTGCTATTATAAATAATTTTGCAAAAGTTGTTGAGGTATGCTTAGCAAATGATATCACTGCATTGATTAAACCAGAACTCACAGAAGCTCAGCATGGATTTGTTATTGGTAGATCTGTACAAACAAATTTAATAATCATTACTCAAACTATATCAGAATCACTGAGTGAAAAATCACAGATGTAATTTATCTTGACATCGCAAAATGTTTCGATAAATTGAACCATAATGTACTTATAAAAAAAATAAATAGCACCTGCCTACCTGGTAACCTAAAAATCCTTTTAAATGATTTTCTAACAAACAGGAAAAACCAAGTTCAATATTCAGATTGTGTATCGAATGATTTTATCGAGACTTCTGAAGTTCTACAAGGCTCAAACTTAGGCCCAGTTTTATTTCTAATTCTGTTTAACTTTGAGAAGCAATCTGATACGAAAATTAAAAAACTAATATTTGCCGATGACACGAAACTTTTCGAAAAAATAAAAACAGTTAGAGATTGTTTGATTCTAGAAAAAGAGCTTAAAGAATTCATCAAGTAAAGTGCAGAACTAGGTCTAGATATTAATATAAGTAAAACAAAAGTAATATCTTTTACTAGGTCACGCGAACCAATTCTTTTTGAGTATCAGATAAATGATCAGGTGATTCGGAGAGTTTACTACGTGAGGGATCTTGGTGTCATCTTCGACTTACTGTTTACATTCAGGGAACATTTAGAACAAATTGTTAGAATTGCCAACCAAACATTAAGCTTCATTCTCAGAACATTTAAAGATTTTATTAATAAAAAAGCACTATTCACATTATTTAACGCACACGTTAGGTCAAGATTAGAATATGCAGTAGTCGTATGGACACCGCACAAGAAAAAATCAACGGAACTTTTGGAACGAGTGCAAAAAAGATTCCTGATATTTTTAGCTTATAAGGAAGATGGCACCTACCCTCTAGATGTTCAAACTATGGAGATTTATGTATAAGATTCAACTGCTTCACAATATCAGAAAGACATTTCATGTTATCTCTGTGGTTTATTCAAAACACCTAGAATCAATCACAGAAACATAGAAATTATGTATACAACTCCGACAACAAAAACCGTTATGCACATGTCTCCAATAAATAGAATCAGTAGAAACTTGAACATAATATGAAGAGCAGGAATTGCTGATGTGGACATTTATAACATATCATTAGAGATTTTCAAGAAAACGTCGAAACAAATTGTTAGTACTTTGAGAAGTTAATCAACCCAAATCTCTAAAATACCTTTACAAATGAAATATTATTCGTACATAATTTAAATTTTAATTATACACAATATTTATAACACACGTACATGGCAACGCTATGTTGAAATGTAACCCTATTATTGGTGTAAAACTGTAGGACGAACTTTCTACAACAAAGTAGGCTCACAACATAACATTTCAATTTCCAATTAAAATGATGAATCTTCAACCAAAAAATGGAAATTGTATAAAATATTGGATTTCCAAGGAAAAACATGTTATTAACGAAACATTTAATAGTTTATATCACAACCAAAAATATTTCAATTTGTAATAAAAGACAGTTAAGTTCAGTCAAAAAATACAACCTTGCATATAGCTAAGGTATTGTTGTTTTTAAAAGTATAGTTGAAGGTGTAATCAACAACAAGGTGTGTTCATCGATCGGCCATTGAATAAAGTAATCAACATTGAAATTAAAATTCAAAGTTTAAATCTTTGGTCATACGAGCGTTTATTACTAAAATTTGGTTTATAACAACGTTTCGGCCACTTTTTTGTGCCTTCTTCAGGTTAAAAAATGTTATTATAAAATTAATAATATCAAAGTAAATAATAAATAAATATTTAAAAGTCAGGATTTTTAAGTAATCCAAAATATTTTTAACATTGTACTTACAGTTTAGTCATAATAAGATTTGTTGACAATTTTAATCCATGTTTGTGTTAGTGTTTAATTTTCCCATTTTCCAATCGAAAAATGTTATTTTCTAATCACTTTTAGTTAAAAAATACTTTTTGGTTTCTATAGTCATACTTAAATAATATCCATACTATTAAAAAATAGTGAAAATGTTTAATTTAACTTTTAATTTTAACCCGTTTCGTGGATAAACCATGGTCTGACGAGCTCGAAGCAGTGCATGATACTGAAATAATATGAATTAAACGATTGGTAAGTCTTTATATTCAAATTTTCTTATAACGTCGAATAAACTGACAATACAATTTTTGAATTCAGAATGAAAATTTCAATTAATATTTAAAATACTTAGATACGTGTTATCAAAATCTCCCATTTCAGTTTGTAAATTTCTGCAATTCTTTTTATATTTTTTAATGAAAATTGATTCTAAAATTCTCCTTTCATGTGTGTTTTTTCTTTTCCTAATATTTTTATATTGTTGAAAGTAAAATGAAAATAATGATCATGCGTCCATGCATCTTTTGATAGGCCTGTGTTTTGGTTTCCTGTTCGACAATCTCTTTTATGTTCTGTAATACTATAGTACTTTTTAGTCTCCTACCTGATTCACCTATGTAAACTTCATTGCATTGTTTATATTTAATTAAATATACTACATTCGATAAATTCTCTTTAAATCAGAGTCTTTTGTATTCTGAAAAGTGTTTCCTAATGTATGATTATTTTGAAAATAAGAAGTAATTTTATGTTTTTCAAGTAATGCTCTGAGTCTTTCAGATAAACCTTGTATATAAGGTAAAGATACTTTAATGTCAAATTTGTTATGTTCTTCTAACCATTTTTCTTTTTTGTTGTTTTTACATGTGCTATTGTAGATTTCATAGATACGTTCTTTTATAATGCTATTTGTTGATGGTAGCGGGTAATTATTTAATTTGAATCTTTCTTTAATTAAATTTAAATTGTTTTTTCTTAAATTAAAATCATTTAATTTCATAGCCCTGTCAATTAGTCCTTTTATTAAGCCAATCTTTTGACTGAATTCATGATGTGACTTACAGTTTAGATATTGGCCAGATCATGTTTGTTTTTTAAACCAATCTGCAAAAATATTTCCTTCATGTCTTTTTTTAATGGAAATTTCTAAAAATTTTATGGTATTATTATTTTGAATTTCATGTGTGAACTTTAAAGAGTATTCTACATTGTTTAATGTTTGAACAATTTCATTAATTTTCTCAGTAGGAATTATAGAAAAAATGTCAACATATCTTTTATATATTAAAGGTTTGAATTTTAAATTTCTTAAGGCTCTATTTTCGACATCTTCTAAAACTAAATTGGAAATAATCAGAGATAAGGGAGAAACCATAGGACAACCAAAAACATGTTTATAGTATTTGTTATTGGAAGCCAAAATTGTGTTGTTAAAAACAGTTCTCATTGCCACTAGAATTTCATTTTTTGAAATTTTTGTAAGATTTTTATTGAGATTTAATTTTTCTTCAACAAGATCCAAAGCCAAATCTAAAGGTATATTGTCGAACATGGAAACAACATCTAGTGAAATCATGGAGTGAGTAATTGGAATTTTTTGGTTTTTCAGGCAGCTTTTGAAGTCCCAACCTTCTATAGAAAATGAATCAGTTTTTCCTGATACTGGTTTTAAAATTATAGATAAGTAAGAAGCTAAATTATAGGTCGGGGAACCTATGGATGAGACTATTATTCTCCATTTTAAAACAGGTGCATGTATGTACCTTAGTGAGAGCATAAGCTTCTGCTACTATGGAACCACGTGTTTTTACCCTATAAGACATTTCATCATTAATATATGTTTTTATTTCCCATCTTTTAATATTGCCATTACATTTCTCTTCCACATAAGGTACCAACGATGTTTTTACTTCTTATATTTTTTAAACTTTTTTCGGTTCTAACTTTCTTAACCCCCCTTAACCCTCCTCGTGGACAGCCGTTAAATTTTGACAAACACCCCCTCCTAATCTGTCCACGTAGACGTATTTGATGAAAATATAGATATTATTGGTCTGCAAAGCACAATATAAAAAAATCGAGTGTACCTCGAGTATACCTTGGTTGATTTCAGTATATTTTTCACATTTTTAGGGGAACGAGTGTCCACGTGGATTCTAGTCTGACCCCCCCCCCCCCCCCCCCCCCCCCCCCCCAACTGTCCACGTAGTATATGAATGGCCCCTTATTTCTTCTGAATTAAAATTTTTTCGTAAATTCTAATACGATTTTAATTTTAATTTCTTCTGCAATGAATCCTTGTAAAGCAAAAAAAGTATTTATAGATTTTTCTTTGATATTTCTATATAAACGGCGTTTTAAATATTGACAATAGTTTCCTAAGTGGTTAATCAGGTAGACTAAATTTTTAATTTCATAATTTAAAATTTGTTTTTGAAAGTGAGATACTTATTGCAGCAACTAATTTTCTGTGTACATCGTAATGAGAATTGATAATTTGATATTGTCTCGCGGAATTTTCAATGTGTGCTGGAAACGTCATAAACCATATTTTAGTAATAAATGATCGTATGACCGAAGATTTAAATTTGGAAGTTTAGTTTCGATGTTGATTACTTTATTGTTGTTTTTAATAGATCCATAAGTTTTGATTGTCACTTCTTGCAGACTTCAAAAAGATTTATAAAATATTCAAAAAACATTTTTCAGTAAGACACAAATTTAAAACAGATATACTTGTAAAAAGCAGGGAAATGTTTTTTAGTAACTTATCAATAACTCACTTCAAATATTTGTAATGTTAGAACTGATCATTCAGAAAACGGAATCAAATAATATGGTACAACGACTCTTGTTATAAAATTAATAACAAAAATTGTATTAAATTATATTAAAAACCCTTGGCGAAGACAGCTTTTAGATAAAAGTAAAGAATTTCCACAAATGTACTTTTCTGTTAAAACATGTACATTTTTGTTAAAAAATGAACCATATTTAACCAAAAAAATACAATTAAATACAAATATATCATTTTTCATTGCATTTTCTTGTACTAAAGTTAGAAAATGAACAATAAATTCTGAGTCACTTTATTGTAGAAAATATAGATTTAAACAAAAATGGATCTTTTCAGAAGCAATACTTTTAAAATTAAAATCAGAGTCTCGATTTTTATTTTTCTGTGAATTTATAAGTCTCTTCAAGCGACAATTTTAGTTATGCAAAAATTTTTTTTTAATTAAAATTTCTTTTATCAAATGTAATTTCATATAAAAAATATTAATTATTTATCAAAAAAATGTTTGGCAAATTAATTTAGACGGAAAAATGAATTTCAATATTAAAAAAAACTTATTTCAGTGTGAATAAGTTTTTTTTTTAAATATGAACATTCAGTAAAACAATCATAACTGTTTTAGTACCGCCAATATATTCAAAATCGAAAATTAAGCCGATATTAATTTAAAAAGAATCGCTACAAGTTTAAAGTTTTTGTACTCAAAGAACGGACTATGTGACCCCGAAGGATTTTGCTTTTCTAAAATCGAGCCCGTTATCAAGATTTTTTCTATACTTCAGATTTTTGTGATATCCTAACCTAAAAGTACAAAAATGCCTATTTCAACCATATTTGAGGCAATATAAACAATCAGAATTTTTCTTCTAAAAACTGCTAACGCCTGTAGTGTAGTACGCTTTTTTATCTTTCATTTATATTTTTAATAATTTAAAACCGATTTTTTCTCTCCAAGATATGGCACTAACCATTTATTAACTTTTTACGCCTACTTTGCTAGTTTTTATTGTGGAACTGAAATGGTTAGTGTGCGATATTTCGCATATAAAAAATCGGTTCTGCATGATTGACAATAAAAATGGTAGATAAAATGGAGTACAAAATGATGGGATCAGCATTCGTTTTTAATGCTCATCATGTTATATTGGCTCAAATATAGCTAAACATATCCATTTTTGCAAATTTAGTCCAGGATACCTCAAAAACCTGACTCATAGTAAAAATTTAGGCAACAGATTCGTTTTTCGGACGCAAAAATCCTTCGGGGTCATATAGTTCGCTCTTTGGGCACAAATTTTGTCGGTCTATGTGTTCTTGAAGAATTCGATCACAAAATTTAGAAATTTCTTTTCGAAAGCTTTCAAGAGAATAAACAATTTTAATCAGAATTCCTAGAAAAACGAAAAGCAGAACATTTCAATATGATGTTTTTTCAACGAATTTTAAAGTAAATGTCTATGACGATAACGAAAAAAAATTTGTTGAGTAAATTAATTTTTTTACTTTAAATATGCTTAAAATGGTACAATTAAAAAAATAAATGGTTCAAAATCACTGTTAAATTAATAGGATTAAAAATGACAGTGTGGGTTTATATTTGTTTAAATCTTGGAACTGCACAATACATAAAGTTTAAAAATTCAAAATTTTCGAATTGATGGTTTTCAATTAAAAAATTCTCAATTAAAAATTATTAAAAGCTTTTTTATGCGTAAATTATTGGAAGTTTGAAGTAAAACATTTCAAACTCTACTATTAATAGTTCAAAATTTGTAAGTGTTTCACTCTGTGTGCTATAATTTGTAGTTCACTTTTCATAACTTTAACTGAAAAAATTGTATCTTCAAGATTACAAATCGTTTAATTTTAATTATCGTTCTTTCTCTATTGTTCAAATTTTATGTTTAGTTAAAAAGTTGTTCTTTGACGACCTACGGCGGCGCATTTTAAGAACATTTCAAAGACATAAATTGAGAATAAGTATTTGGTGTCCAATTGATTGCTAAATATTTGTAAACCAAATTCATACGCATGGTTAATTGTTGTTTAATAAATATTATTCATTATTGTTTTTTAATATTTGATCATTCCTCTAATGTTCAAACATAGAAGGTTTTTTGTTATGGCAATAATGTACATATCTTCTTTTAAAATGATCTAATTGCAAAATTCTAAATCTTTTTCATCCTGGGTCGAACAATTGGTAACTTTTTGGCAGCAAAACCTGTAAACTCCCGCAGATTATTCATATACACTGAAAAAACTAGTTGGTTGGGACAACTAACAAAGTAGTAGGCCCAACTATTTTAGTTTGTAATATATGCCGCTGCTATTAAAGTAGTTGAGGCTACTACTTTTATTCGCAAGACTGGTAGTAGTTGCCCTTACTACTTTATTTGTTCTCGCTACAACTTTCGATGGTAGGTACTACTTTCAAGCAGCTGTGTTTTCTATTTCAAATAGTAAGCGTTACTACTTCACTTGGTAAGTCTTACTATTAACTTAGTTATTTTACAAATAAATTAGTTGATCTTACTACTTAAAGTAGTCATCCTT
>NC_046660.1:136999571-137007296 GCF_010883055.1 Belonocnema kinseyi
CCCCCCCCCCAGTTTCCATTTCCGGAAAAATAAAATCCGGGTTTAAAAAAAAAACTGCCACCGCCCTTCCCGTAGCGTCCCAAATATGACAATTTGAATATTTACCATGAATTTTTAATGGATTTTTTATTGTTTAAACAATTGTAAATTATAAGAAAAATTATTTATTTCTCAAAAATCTGAAAATAATCCTATTTTCTAATTGAAATGTTATTTTTTGTCAATGTTTAGAGTTGTACATTTTTCTAAAAACAAAATGTAATAATTTAAACAATTAATTATTATTCATTTTCAGAATTTCTAAAAAGTGAGCCAGATATGTCCACTTTCTTACAAATTGATATTCTATGCTACTTTTTGTTAAATAATTACATGATTTTGATACATTTCTTGCATTTTTTTAGTTATTGAAAAAAACTGCTTGAGCAAATAAAGATTGTTTAAAGGAATACTGCAAGTAATACGTACAAACATCTGCAAGCAATGACCAAAAATTATATTTTAATCAGAAATACGACTATTTTCTACATTTCAAAAATAAATCATTGTTTAAATAATTTGAATTTGTATAAACCATTGACAATAGTTTAAAAAGTAATGGTATATATTCAAATTGTCGATTAGTAATTATTTCTATTTAAAATACGGCGGAGATTGTTAAAAAGTAACAATAATATAGATAAAAATTAATTTTTTCGATTTTTTGGTCATATTGAGGGGCGCTTCGGATAAGGTAGGGGTAGGGTGATAATGAAAGTTATTAATATTGTTTTATATCGTAGACACCCCTCTCAAAAGTTTGAAAAATGTAGCACGTTTGGATGAAACCCTGGAAAATGAGTTCAATTTTTGAAAACTTAAAATTTCCCCATGTCAATTAAATGGAATTGTTCAACTTTCAAATTAAAGTAAGTTAATAATTAGTGTAAGAGTTAACAAATGTAAGTGTTTGAAAATATTTTTATTTTGTAGAAATTGTTGATGTATTACGTGGTTGGCAGTTTTGCAGTTGGAAGAGTTAGTCTTTGGTTAACATCTTATTTGTAAAATTATATAAATTCCTTAATTCAAAGTTTTTTTTTAATTATATTTTATTAATAACTATTCTTAAAGTTTGCAGTATTCTTAGAGAAGTATTTCTCAACTAAATAAAATATTGATGAAAAAACTATTACAATGTAGTAATAAAATTTCTTAACAAATTTATTTAAAGTTGTCAGCAAACATTTCAGGCCCTGAAAAATTACACTGCGATTTAAATGTTAAATTATAAAAAAGTTTTTAGGTAAATAATAATTCAATGATTATTTAAAAAATGTTCTATTCCTTATCAACGAAAAGTGGACTTTGAAAAGCAAACTTTTTTTTACATTTACAGAAAAGATTCTCATGATAACAGAAAATTGATCATATATTTTCATGAATTATTTAGCTACAGTGTTTGAATTTGAAAGCACAATTAAAAAATTAAACAAATTCATTTTTTTAATTTTAGTTTTTACCACATTGTAATTTTAGAAATGATTGACATTAATAGAAATAGTTGTTAATTTTAACACAAAAATACTCACATTTCAATTTAAAAAATTTAAATTTAACAAATTTTATAAAATTACAAATTACAAATTTTTGGAATCAAAAATTTGAAAAAGAAAAAACTGTTATACAACAAATTAAGGAAAACATTGTTCAAAATCAATAGCCTTTGACAATTTGTATTGTGACTATTCTGAAAGAATATTTCCATTAACTTTTTTCAATGAAGAAAAGAACCATTTTTAAAGAATATTTGAATAATTATTCAACTACAAAGTTTGTTAAATTTTTTATTTTTTCAGCAGTGCAACTTTTAAGGAAAAAATTTTACTTTCACAGATATAATTCCTCATGGTAACACAAAAATACAGTAATTAACCTTATTTCTGCGCTGAAATGTTTGAAATGTTTGTAAGAATTCAATTTCTACAACGTTTTTACATTCTCATCAGAGAAGGCATTAGATTTTTTTTAGGGTAAATACAATCCCCCCGTGATTATCAACTTATTATTATTATTCCTAATTATATTCTCTCTAAATAATTTTTGAAACTTTCAGGTTTGTCTGAAGTTTTCGACAATTGTAACAATAAAAAATAATAGAAAAAATTTTAATCATCTAATTAACGCAGTAGGAATTGGGAGCTAATCAAAATTTAATATTTATATTGGAATTGTTAAGAATCTACGTATATTTACTATTATATTCCCAAACTCGTCAAAATGTTAGGGATATTGTCCAGCTAATAGTATTTTCAATTGAGGAATAGGCGAGAAAATAGCTACGAAACAGGCAAGTTGAAACGCAAAGGGATTATCTTCATGGGGGACCCTTCACCGCCCCTTATCTTAGATTTTGGAACGTGCGAAATTTCAGTTGTAGTCCATAGTGAGGAAGGTTTGTGCCGGCTTGAAGGCCACATTGCCACCTCAGGTTCAAAAAATTCTTTTTAACAATAGTTTTAAACAGTGAGAGTCAGGCATAGAAAAAGCTATCCACGCAACTCATATTGTTTACGGTAAAATTAACAATATAAAAAAATGTTAATAGTTTATAACTTGAATATTGCAGTATGTATGGGGTGGCATACATTCATAAAAAATGTATTGTTTATAAGGCCGTTAAGAATCAATTCTGGTTGTTCAGGATTATTATTCATTTTAATTTTTACAAATAATTTAGCAAGGGAGGTGATGAAGAATAAATCTTGTTATGACAAAGCTTTGCGGGTTGCAAACTTCATTTTCCTAATTCTCAGATTTTTTAAACAATTTTGTTAAAGTCCTGAACAATAGCATTCAAATACCAAAATTTTCATCTTGTAATATCTTTAAGATCGGATATTTTATTAACGGAATCAAACAATATTTCAGACACCTGATAAAAATTTTCGAATTCACTTATATTTGTTTTTAACAAAAATTATTTTTCTGCCATAAAAGAGGAGATTATAACAGAATACTTGAACTTTTAACCAAATAAATAAATTTTCAAAAAATAATTACATTTTCATCATCAAAACATGAATAGTCAAAAAAAAAACTGTAATAATTGATACTTTAATCGAACAAATTTTCAAAACAAAACAAAAACAGTTGGATTATCACCCAAATAAGATTTTAGTTCACATACCTAATACCAAAATGTGAATTTGAAACAACAAGCTAATGTTCTACGAAATAAGGTAAACCGACCATTACTGGGACACTTATACGAAAAGGATGAATTTTAAACAAAGTGGATAAACTTTCACCTAAATTGTTGAACTATGAACTGAAAGAGTTACATATTTTTAAACCAAAAATGGAATGGTTCAATTTGCAGTCTAAAATTGTACTTTTTCACAAAGAAAAAATCCGAATTTTCAACCAGTTGAACCTTTGAAGAAATTATGAATTTTTAACAAAATAGTTAAATATTCATTCAAAACGATGGTTGTATACTCGTTGTTTCATTTTTAAACAAAAATAGGAATTTTCGACAAAAAAGTTTTTTTTAAGCCGAATAGTCTAATTTTTGCGCAAATTCTTGAATTCGCAAGTTGAAGAACAAAATGAATTTTCTACAAAAAAGTCAACTTATACGGCCAAATAGATGAATATGAAAATTAGTTCATAACGGAACATATAACAGTTAATATTTCAAACAAAAAGATTTTAATTTAAAAAAATTTAATTTACCAAAAAACGACGTATTTTTAAGAAAATATTTCATTTCTGAAACAAGATAGATTCATTTCCCACCAAGCAATTGCGTTTCTAATTAAAGGATGAACTTTCATTTAAGATGATTTATTTTATTTCCAAAAATAGGGAGTCTTATTAAAACACATGAATTTTCGCAACATGAAAAGTTCAACTTTTATTTCGAAATATGAATATCCAAGAAAATTAATTAATTTAAGTTTATAAATTTATAAGTTAAGAAAATTAATTCCCAGGAAGCAAAAACATCTCCAGCTTACTAGTTACTTTTTTAAACAAAATTGGATTTTTTTACCAAGAACATTAATTTGTTCTCAGAAAATATGAATTATTAAAACAATGCCTCAATTTTTCGATCAAATAATTTATCTAAAAATTAATATCTTAAACAAAGTTTCAACAAAGCGATTCGATTTCTAAAACCACAAAAATGGATTTTTAACTACAAAATACGAATTTTGAAGCCAAAAAAATTATTCATACATGTACTGTTCCCGTGTAGAAAATGAACGTGGGCCTGGTAAGGCACTGGCCAGTTTTCCCTATTTTTGGCGTGGCCCTGGTCGGGTCAACTGGCAAGGGTCATAGATGGCGTGTGACGCTTTTGCAGATTTTTGCCCTACTTAGGGCAAACTTGTCAGGGCCTAGCCGGTCTTTTGAGCTATGCCCTACTTTTCTAAATTATAATAGTAATAAACAAAAACTAGTTTCAGAAAACAAAATTTATTTTATTTAGTATAATGCTCCTGAAAATACATATTATATTATAATTTTTGAGTCTTTGATGCTGCGAAAAACCCGTTTTCAAGACCAGTAAAATTTTAGAAATTCCTTTACATTGCAACATTTTAAATTATTCAAAAATTTGATAACTTTACTAAACTTTTAAATTTATCACAAAAAGAAAATTCGCTTTTTATCAAATTTAAACTGTATTAGAAATTATTCATAAGTTTAAAATTGACATGTATGGTATTCACTTAGAAATAAGTTTTTAATAATTTCATATGGAATTGACTATCAAGCCTTCAAAAATACTTCATTATTTAATTTGGGCACATTTGACATTACATCTTGAGTCAACACCTTCTCCCTTTACCTATATTTATTTTCAATCTATTTTGCCTTCTCATAATAGGTGTATACTCGGAATCTCCCGTATAAAGGTAACTTTGTCGATGATTTTTTAAATTCAGCAATCGTATTTTTTGTTCAGCGTCTTGAATAGTTTCTACAAAAAATGTTGGATAGGGTCAGTTTATGTTTAAATTAATGATCTTAAATCTAAAAAATTCCCGGAAAACATCTTTTTTGAAACTTATTTTAATGTTATAGAATTACCAATAATATATATCTGAAAAATTGCACCCGCTTCCAGCGAAATCGCGGTAAAATTTCAGCCACCACCACGTCTCACAACCGTAAGATAGGTGGTTACAGTCTGTAAAGGAATCAATACGACGATCCAGCAAAAGCCTCGTGCACCCTAAGAACACGGAGTGACCCAAGGACAACCGCCTTCTGCATTTTTCCCGCAAGTGTTCTAGCATATTGTTGACACGCAGGGATGCTTTTTAGGCTATTCGCAAGTGAAAGCTTGACACCTCGAAGAGCGCTGATGATAAACACGATCAGTTTAACAGAATATTCCGGCTGCAATCGTTGCAACTCCCTTATAAGGTCTCGATACCTCTCTTTCTTTTCATTCTCCTTGGCTATGATGTTTTTGTCAGCTGGTGCCGAAAATTCGATAACCAACATGGTTCGCTTCTCGAAGTCAAGAAGAACCATGACAGGCCTCGAGTGAGCAACAGAAACAATTGTCGAGAATATAAAGTTCCAGTATATGCGGCACTTCCCATTCTCGACAATTGACTCAATTTCCCTAGGAGCATTTAGAGGAGCGATATTAATGTGAATGCCGTAGGAGTGACAGAGATGGTAATAAAACAATCTTAGTGCCGCATTGTGCTTTTGAATGTAGGTCGTTCCCGCGTGTGTTGGACAACTAGATAGTATGTGAGCTAAATGCTCGGGGTGTACATGGCACGCCCTGCAGCTATCATCGGGAATATCTTGGCTCAAAATGTGGCGACGGTTTGTTAAGGTGGAAATGACACCGTCTTGGCATGCAAAAATGAAAGCCTCTGTACCAGACTTCAATCCGGGCGATTTAAGGAAAACAAACGTTAGCTCACAAGACATTGACTGATCCTTCACATTCCTGTGGAAGACACCGTGCATCCTCTTATCGAGGAGCTGTTCATGAAAGTTTGTCTGTTGTGCTTTCTTAATCCGGGATTTCAGGAGTGAGTACTCGAGATAGATTAGATTTGATGCATTTTGCTCACCCCTAATACTGAAGTCAAGTCGGACTGTTTCAGCAGCCTCCTCCGCTGCTTTGTATAGAAATGGTCCTTTGCCCACTTCTTCGTGATTCCTGACCATTTTAAGAAGAGGGTCTCTTCCATTTGCAACTCTATGTGCTGTACCCAGAATAATCCTGTTGTGAAGACACTCAAGACTCAATATTCCGCGACCTCCTTGACGGCGTGAGATGTACAGTCGCGGAACGGAACACTTAAGATGCATGCTTTTCTTCATGTGCATAACCTTTCTTGTCTCGATATCAAGAGATCTGAGCTCGTTCTTGGTTCATGGAACTACTCCAAATGAATAGAGTAGTACCGGGACGGCAAGCATGTTCGTTGCAGATACTTTGCTTTCCGATAATCAATCAAGGCCATCGATAGGTCACGCTGGTAGAATGCTGCATCTTTGCAGATACATCTATCGATGAGCAGGTTCTCCCGACATCCGGATACGCCTTTCTTTGAGCCTCGTTGTTCATATATTTCTTGCCACACAAGTTCAATTGCCCGAACAATCCTATCATTTAAGATAGCTGTGAATATCTTATAAAGCGTGTTCACACAAGTTATTGGCCTGTAGTTCTTTGGGTCAGCTAAGTTGCCTATTTTCGGCAGGAGTATTGTGCGCCCTTCCACCAACCACTCTGGAATCGGCTCTTCCGACTTCAAATATGAGGTGAAAATACGGGCCAAATGCTGATGGGTTGAGGAAAACTTCTTCCACCAGAAGGTTTTGATACAATCTGGTCCCGGTGCGTAATAGTTCTTCATTCTTTATCAGGTGTTATGAGGGCAACACATAACTCCTTGAAGCTATTTATATTTTCGGAGTCTTCGTCCAGTCTATGCTGAAGTTCGTAGACTTCTCTCCAAAATACTTCGACCTCCTTTGGTTTGGGTGGGTGTTCGACAGTAACTGGAGGGTATTGGAAGAGTCGGGATGGGTTAGAGAGAAACTGTTGATTTTCTCTGACGCACCTCTCCGTCCGCTCTAGACTTCTCTTAGCGTCAGATAGTATTCGTATTCTCTCAAAAGTATTCTGCCTGATGGTCAGCAGCTTTGACTTGTTAAGTGTATGATAACGGATCCGGAGTTTGCGCGCCAACTTTTGAACCTTGCCGGTAATATTCCTGCTATATGTGATGTAGTCAATCACACATTGAATGCGGGACGCGTACTCTCTTGCCCAGCCTATCTTTAGGGCAAGTTGATGCATTCGTCTTTTGGTCTTATGATCAGCCGTTGGTTTTGTTTTACGGTTCACATCGGCCAAAGCTCTCGCTGCATTATACACACAATAATTGATAGCCCAGAGGTCGGATTCACCAGAATAATGTCCAAGAAGTTCGTCATACATTTCAGCCAGATCTTTAGGCTTGAGAGAAACCTGGGTGTTGATGTTTCTCCGGGTCGTAAAGCATCGCTCTTCATCTATTGGATGTCTGCCCGCGGTTGGTCTTAGTGTCGCCTCTCTTTTCTTTGTTGCCGGCTTGTTCTAGTTGTGATAGTGTAGGCGTTCCGCTTACATAGCCCCTTTTACGGAGTAGTTCAGCATGGTTTCGCAGACGTTGCTGCGAAAAGTGCGATAGCTCCGGGTGTTTCTTGCACCAC
>NC_046660.1:137007396-137013292 GCF_010883055.1 Belonocnema kinseyi
TAAAAAATCTTTAAATGAAAAAAGGTAATTAACAAAATCAGAATTGAATTTTTAACTACGAAGTATTTTTTCGTCAATAAAGCAAAATCTCAGTCAAAATGTGCAAAAGAAAAATCAATCAAAAAATTTATGAATTATTCTTATTATATATTTTCTAAGAATTTTAAGTTAAAAAAATGTTTTCATACCTCACAATGTGTTGCGAATTCTTTAGTAATAATCTCTTGAAAATTTATTTTTAAAAATCGTTACAATTTTTTCCAGAATTCTCATGCAAATTTTTTTATTATCTCAAAGCTCGAATTTTTCTTACAACTTTCTGAAAATCCTGCAAAATAAAAAACACTGCTCCAAATAAAATTTTAATACGTGCAAAATTATTTAAGGATAATTTGAAGAAGTTCGATTTTCTGAAAAATAAACCACATTTATCATGTTAACTAATAAGTTTTCAAATATGAACATTTTTGAGCTTGTGGAAATTTCCACATTAGGTGATATATTGCACTAATATATTTAAGCATCTGCAGTCGACTTGAGTAAAATATACTGCAAACTTTTCAATAAAATTTCACATAAACTTCAACATTAATTCTTTAATTTTCAAGTATAAGAAAATATTGTTTGAATCGCTACGACTCGGAGATTCCGAATATAATATTTATAAATTACTAGGTGGTAAATTTAAAAAATGCCATACTCTGCATTTTAGTCCTCATTAGGTACAAAGGACTCCCGTAGACCAGGATCGATGGCTGCAGATCGGCTGCGTCAGGGGAAGACGTGAAGAGGGCGGGGCGGAAAGCGTGTACAGGTACCCAGGGCGGAATTATAACCTGCCGTACTTTTTTAAATTATCTTCCATCTTACTGGCACTTTTTAGATTTGTCATAAATCCAAACATATTCATTTATATTTATTGCTTCTCACGGTAAGCTAGATAAATGATTCTTTTCCAACTCCTCATTAGGGTCTGTCAAAAAAGAAACACTTTTGGAATTTTGTGCATCTTGGTTAAGTGTGCTCGAAAAAGTGATTGATGAATTTTCTTGTTCGCAGAATTTTAAACTTTAAAAAAAATTTTTTACATAACTGAAGGTCAGAAAAGTCTTCAAGCTTTGTTGCAGGTTTCAATCATTTTTATTTGGAAATAATTCTAATTTAATTCGCCCCTGTTTTCGGAAAAAATAATAATAGGTTTGTAAATAGAAGATTTTTTTGGGGTACTTCAAAACTTTTTCTAAAAAAAAAATGAATGACTAAAATCCCCAAAAAATTAAGAAGATTTTTCTGACTTCTAGAGTATTTTCAACAAAATCAAAACTCTGCAAGCAAAAAATGTTCGAAACCTTTTTTTAAGCTCCGACAAACAAGCTGCACATTCATTAATTCTAAATTAATTATAATTTTTTAGGAACTCAATACGTATTTTTCGCTAAAAGAAAAAAATTTAGTGTAGAACCTTTGCAAAATGAAAGCTTATTTAAGCACCCTATTCCTTATTGTTGCTTAAATTGTCGTTAAATAAAAAAGGGAAGAAAATTTTTTTCGTGGAGAATAATTCATTTTGTATATTTACGACGGATCGTCCACATATTACGTGACATTCTAAGGGTCTGCTCTAACGTTACAAAGTGTCACATAGGAGTGGGTTTGCAAAGGTTTTGTAACGCGTGACACGGTCCAGATAAAAGATTTATATTTAAATGCGTATCGATACATTAAATACCAATCCTATCGATACAACAAATTGGGTAGTTCAATTTTAAACAAAACAGTTGAATTTTCAAGCCGAAAAACTAATTTTCAACCAAAAAGATTATTTTTAGCCAAGAGAAATGAATTTTTAACCGTGAAACATTACTTTTATACCATAGAAGATAAATTTTTAAACGAAAACAAACAATTTCAACAAAATACATGAATTTTCAACTAAAAAGGATAAGTTTTCAAAAAAATAGAATACTCAACTTTTCAGATAAATAGCTTAATTTGCAACAAAAAATAAAAATTCTTAAGAAAAATTTAAACCTACCACCAAATACACTTTCATCCAATGGAAAATGTTTAATTATTGACAAAATAATTAAATCTTTAACAATGATGATGCATTTTGAACGAACAAGATTAATGTTAAAATCAATTTGACGAATTTTTAAACAAAATACATGGATTTTCTACAAAACAATTGAATGACAAACTTATATAAAAAATTATACAAAAAATTACATTTCCACAAAAAAATAATTTCCAACAAATTATTTAAATTTCAAAAAGTGGAATGAAACTTTTGAGATAAATATTTTGAGATAAATCTGATAAACTCAAAATGTTGAAAGGTATGTTGGTGAAACTGGTAGGAGACTTAAAACTCACATTTTCGAACATAAATGGGATTGTGAATTAATCAATCAAAATATTTGTTTGTTACAACATGAGTGGCAATCTGATCAAACTATTTTATAAAAGATTCATATGTAAACTAAAAATTAACATTAATCACAAGTTACTTTGGCGCACTTTTAATTTGGGTTTTCATTTTAATATCAGCCTTTATTAATTACTCATTGAAAATTGACTTTATCTGTTAATGTACTCGTTAGTTCATCTTTGTCCTTCCAAATCAAAAAATCTTGGTTCGGTTATTAATATTTTTTTAATGTAATAAAATTTCTCTTTTGAAGCCTCTGAATTTGAAGGTTTCAAGTTTAATGTTTTAAAGGGCAGTTTTCAAACCACGTTTATTTATCAATTTTAACCTTCAATAATAAAAAATAACTAATTTTGGTTCACTCTAAAATTATGTTCTTTTATCTTAGCAAACGAAAGATTGAAATATCTTGGATGGCTTTATTAATGTGACTACAGGTAAATTAAAAAAAAATCTACAACTTTTTTCATTAGAAGCTTTTTTAAAATTCTATGCCAGTTTATTAAATCTGCTAAAATGATTTAATTTAGGCTATGCATTGCCGTATGACCAATAACACATTCTCAGACCATTTGACTTCATGAAAAGTGGAATAACTAACTTTTTTAAAAATTAAAACTAATTTTTTAAAAACTCTACACAAACCGTAAAAAATTTCCAACAAGATAGTTATATTTTAAAAAAGAGTTTAATTTTTATCCAAAATTTGAATTTTTAACGAAAAAGTTAATTTACGCCCAAACAGTTGAATTTTTTACTTTTAAGCGACACATTTTTAACTAAAATTTAAATGAAATTTTCCAAATAAAAAAATATATTTTTCTACAAAACAAAAGAATTTTGAAAAACATAGCTACAGTTTCAAGCAAATAGTTTATTTTTAAGTCAGAAATATAATTATCAGCTAAAACACTTTTTTCAGCTAAAAATTGGATTATGAACCACTGGCAATAAATGAAAAATGACGAATTTTTTACCAAATAGGTGAATTCTTAACCAAAATCATGAATCTTTTAAAATCAAGATTAATTTTATGACCAAAAAGACTAATTTTCAACAAAAAACTTAATTTATAATTATATAGTTGTATCATAAACTTATAAGGGAGAAAATTTCAACTGAAAGTGGAATAATAAACTATTCAGATAAAAAAAATTAATTTTATTTGAAAAATGTGAATGTTTAAGAAAGAAGTTTATGACGACATATTTGAATTTCTAACCTATAAGCGACATATTTTCAACCAAAAGTGAAATTAAACTTTTCAGATAAAAAATTTTTTTCCGCAAAACAAAAGAGTTAAAAAAAGTTAGTTTGAAATAAGTAGTGAAATTTGTAGACAAAAATATTTATGCTAAAAAAAAATGTTAATTTACTACCAAACAGTTAATTTTTTAAACAAGATTGATGCATTTTTAAACAAAAACGATATCACTAAATTTTAGATTAAAAACTTTTTTTTGACAAGAAATCGAATTAACTACCAGTTGTATTCAATAAATAAGGACGATTTTTTGACAAAAAAGTTTAAAACTCTAACCAAATCATAAATTTTTCAAACACAAGTTTCATTTTATGACCAAATAGGCCAATCTTCAACCTAAAATATATTTTTTGATGGAATAGCTCAATCATAAACTTATATGGGAGATATTTTCAACCGAAAGTGGAATAATAAACTTTCGCGATAAAAAGAAATTTTTTAAAAGTAAAAAAGTTCCAACAAAAAAGGTCAATTTTCAAATAAATAGTTTTCATTTTCAGCCAAAAAAATAAATATTAAGAAAAAAGTTAATTTACGATGATATGGTAGAATTTTCAACCTATAATCGACATATTTTCAACCAGAAGTGAAATAAAACTTTACAAATAAAGAAAAATATTTTTCGACAGAACAAAGAATTTCCAACAACATAGTTTCAAACAATCAGTTTATTTTTAAGTCAGCGATATGAATTCTCAACAAAAATGTTACTTTACGGCCAAATAGTTAAGTCATAAACTTGGAAAGTATACTTTTTCAACCAAAAATGGAATAATTAACAAAATAGTGAAATTTTCAAATGAGTAGTTCAGCCCTGAGCAAAAAATGTGAATTTTTAAGAAAATAATAAACAAACAATAAAAAAATTTCGAACAGATAGTTATATTTTTAAGAATAGTTTAATTTTTAAGAAAAAAGTTAATTTACGTCCATATATTTGAATTTTTGACTTATAAGTTACTCTTTTTTAACCAAACGTGAAATGAATTAAAATTTTTAGTTATAAAAACAAGTTTTCAACAACAAAAAAGCAAGTTATCAACCATTTTCATTGAATGAAAAATTTCGAAATAAAAAAAAAATTAGTTGCATTCTCAACTGAAATGATGAATTTTTGAAGCCCGCGATTAATGTTACTACCACCAAGACAAATTCTTTTAAAAAAACTTAATTTAAAAAAGAGAAGTTATTTCATATTCTTATAAGGTTTAAATTTTAAACCGAAAGTGAAATAATTGACTTTTGACATAAAAAAATTAACTTTCCACAAAAAAATGGAATTCTTACCAAATGGTTAAATTTTCAAATGAATAGTTTAAGTTTAAATAAAAAATATGAATTTTTAACAAAAAAGTACGTTTACGACCAAATTGTTGAATTTTCCATGAAAAATAAACTAAGTTTCAACAAAATTGTTACATTTTCAAATAAATAGTTTAATTTCCAACCAAAAATATGATTTTTTAAAAAAACTATAAATTCTTATCCTATTGGCTCACTTTCTTACCAAATTTGCGAATTTTTATGTCAAAATGTCAAATTTTCTACAAAAAATTAATTTTTCACCCAAATAGATGAATTTTTAATTAAAACCATGTATGTTAAACAAAAGCATGGGCTTTTACAATTTCATAAAAATTCCATGATTTTCAAACTTCGATATCGACCATTTTGAATTTTGTAATTCTGAAACCAAATTCGAATTGAGCGGCCTCAAAAACATATGGATACTCATTTTTATAAAAATCGAACTATTATCAATTTTTATATTTAGGATTGTACCTATTTCTCAATTGCCAAATGTCGGCCGGCGAAAGGCACAGGCCGAATCACTGACAGTGAATGCAGTGTTGCCAAATCTCCGAGGCGGGAACGTTTGCATTATATCTGTAATTTTACTTATGTACTATAGAGGTGTCAACGTGCAGGCCGTATCTGAAAGTATGGCGACACTAGCGCCGGTGATATATACTCGAACTAGGTAGGCGATGTTACTTTTAACGGATGAACGTGGTCACCTCAGAACGTTTTTTCGCCAAATGTACTAGGAGGAGTCCATCTAAAATGGATTTACATAAAAAAATAGGGAAAACGTTGTCACCTCAGAATTTCGAGGCGACAACATTATATATGAGGTGACGTCTACTGTATATATATTTTTGAGGTGGGAGCGTACACTCTCTCTCTCTCTCTCTCTCTCT
>NC_046660.1:137013392-137024821 GCF_010883055.1 Belonocnema kinseyi
CTTCAAGCTAATATAATTACAATTATAATTGAAGGAATCCATTCATTGGTGGTAAAACAAAAGTATTTTTAATATTTTCATTGTCTTATTTTTATAATGAAAAAATGGGCATCCTATTACAACAACAAAAATTATCAAATATTTTAGTGCAACTTGTGTCATTTTTTCCATATATTGATTTCTTTATTTGCAACGTTATTTTTTACGATATAACCTAAAACTACGCGTCCTGGCAAAAGGTAGTTCTAAGCAATTTTTAAGATTTATTTTCGGTGCATAAGTTTGTGAAGTAAAATGTTATTGTAGCGTGTGACCTTTTTCCAAATAGTTAATTTTTTTAATACTTTTTGATAACAAGAATGCATAGCAAATTTTTAGATTTTTTTGGTTGATCAACTTTTTTATTTTTCGCAAAACATGTATTTTCAAAACTGAAATGTTTCAAAAGTTTTGTCAATTTTAGGCAAACCTTATCAATGAAGATAGGTACTGCGATACTGCGATCCCGGTTAAAAATGCCTCGACTTGAATTCTTCTTAAATTGCCCCTAATCAAGACATGATGAAATCGAAAAGTTAGACTTGAGCATGTCTCAGTTTTGAGAAGGAGCCAGATTAAAATTTATGGCTTGGAGACAAGTTTCTATACCTTGAAGACATGAATTTATCTCTTGAGTCGATTTTTTATGACTCCAACACGAGCTGTTTATAAATTGGAGTGTATACCTGTCCTAACGAAAAGGGTAATTCTTATTGTCATGAAAGCTGATCTTTGTTAATGATTAAACGATCTTGTATATTTGTAATGGCTATGAGATGGTTGTGAGATGTGGTTGTGGCTGAAATTTTACCGCGATTTCGCTAGAAGCGGGTGCTCATCTGAAAAATTGCACTCGCTTCCAGCGAAATCGCGGTAAAATTTCAGCCACAACCACGTCTCACAACCGTGAGATAGGTGGTTATATATATATATATATATTTAATCGACTTATTAACGAATTTTTATTTGTATTATAATTGCTTGAACATGATACAGAAAATATTGTTTGTTTTACGTATCCCAAATGGCTTAGGATATCCTTCTAGAAAATTACAATTTATACTTTTTTTGAAGAAAATTTCTAAGGGTTATACTTGTTCAGGCCCCCCGATTCTGAGTTTTCTAATTAAGAATAACTAATTTAATCATTACAAATTTTTCATGCATAAATTTTAATCTCATTTATGAGCCAAAAAAGGTTCGACCATCTTAGTCAAGACAAGGCTCGACTTAAGACAAGTAAATGCCGTTTTACCTCTCATGGCCATAAAAGTAAGACGAAGACCTATGTCTCGACTCAGTTTTGAGACGCAGTCAGACATCGATGTTTTGGAGTCAAACTCAAGAGATAACCAAGTTCAACTGAAGTCGAAGCATTTTTACTCGAGATGCTGTGACTTAACATACTCAAAATGCACAAATGCTTTCAATTATTTGAGCTAAAGAAAACAGGTTTGTGGTTTGGCATCTAAAAAAAAAAAGAACCTTTTGAAATATTTATATATTTTCTTTTTCCTTTTTGTGTTTCGAAATTAAAGATTTTGCAATTTCACCTATGACTCACAAAATTATGATGATTTTTTTGTGATTCTCATTTATGGAATTATTTGAAGTGTTATGAGCCATCGACGTATAGTATTAGACCGCTGGATACGGCTGTCGGATTTGAACAAGGGGATAGAAAGAGATGATAAATCGAGAACGTCCAACTGTTCTCTTTTAAGAATGACGATTGGTGATTGGTCAGTTGATCATTTTCTAATGAAAGTAGATAGAAGATGAGTAGAACCAATCACTAGCCTTAGAAAATGACATATCAACTTTCATGATTTGCCCTTTCTTTCTATTCCCTAATCTACTTCCAAAAGTCGTAGCCAGCGGTCCAGTACTATATGGCGATGTTATATGCTCGAAAAAATAGGTGTCGAGAAGAATTATTAAGATTACTTTAGTGATTTGTAACATAATTGTTTGTAGCAGTACAATGAAACTCTTTTATAGCGCCGATTTTGAGGCTGATGGTGGATGCGAACTAACTTATTACATCCTGCTTCGCTTTTGTTTGTTCATGATTGAGGGCTCGCATGAGTGACAACCGCAGACCCCACTTACGCCGCGCAGTTCCGCTTACACCTACCTGCAGCGCGGAGTCAATTCTCGGAAGGGCTACATAAGGGAGGGCTATTGAATGGTTTCACTGTATTTGAAAGATAAGACATTAAATATCATAAAAAAATTAAAGTTTTTGGACGATTATTTAAAATTAAATTCTCTTAATTTAAAAAATAAAAATCCTGTACCAATATTTTGTATATTAACAAGTTACGTATATTATTTAGTTTTATTTAGTGCTTTGCATGGGCTGCTCTAGCAAGACTGACTCGCGAGAGAGGTCGGTCATAGAGAGGACATCACGTGGTGCGCCAGAGGGCAACACTGTCCAGGAGAAGTAGAGTCAAGCGAGATATAAAAAGACGCGCCAAGTCTAAACTCTAACACTACCTCCCGAGGTTGACTCTAATTGCAAACTCAATATTTTTAAAGTATTAGATTATAATATTCTAGAGAAATTTAAACTCCTATGAATAGTACATTAACAGATGTAATAAACTTATGTTATTAACTATATGGATCACTGTAAAGTTGAAGTTGGAAAGTCGTTAACGCCAGTCGTAATGTAATTGTTCAGCTCGTTGTTTCATTGTTCACCTTCCGTAAAAGAAATTACAGATAGCACATTGTAAGAATTTATCAACCTTTTGTCAGCTTGTTTACTGTCGTCAGTGTTATTGAGTCGTTAATGACCACGGGTCGTGGTCAACAGTCGTCATTAAGTATGATATTACGTAGCCTAGTATGAGTTTCAAAGCAAAGAGGTTTAGTCATAATGTCAACCAGTTGGCCTTTTGGGGGAACCCCATTTAGTGATAACAGTTCGTATTTAGCACATTCCTTGACATAATCCAAATTTATACCCGTCATATGTCTGAGTCGATTTCCACCTCTAGTTTCCGCGCAAATAGTTGAGGCTCTGTTGTCAAAGTTGAGTATGGCAGGGAGAAAACTGTCGTTGGTTACTCGGATCAAGGACTTGCTTATCGCAATTATTTCCTGACAGGCCTGACTCATAGCCACGTAGTGGGCCTCAAAAGTTGAGAGAGCAACGTAGCTCTGTTTGCTTGATCTCCATGAGATCGTATCGCCAAACAGTCGTATCACCTATCCACAAGTGGAGATTGAGGATTAAAAACTCGCAAAGCTAGCGTCTGAATAGGCTATCAGATCTTACCGACGTCGCAGATATTTCAAACCAATGTTTTTGGTACCCTTCAAGTACCTAAACACTCGTCTAACCATGTTCCACTCTTTTCGGGTCGGATTTAGTTGATGCCTACTCAAGATGTTTACTGTATACGCTATATCTGGACGAGCGGAGCCAGCTAGGTACAGCAAACTACCAACTGCCTCTCTATATGAAAAATCAAAACTTTCCGTGTCACATAAGTCACTGTCGTTGTTCTCTCTGTCATCGTTCGTGATTGGCAACCTGCCATGTAATCATTGGAGTATTTCGGGGGAACTCGTCGTCAAAACCAAATTTCGTTAGTGTTTTATCTATATATGTTTCCTGAGTTATTCTCATAACTCTCATTTTTCTGTTTCTGCATATCTTCATACCTAAATAATTTGTGGGTTCTCCTAGATCTGACATTTCGAAAGCAGTCATCAGTTTCGATTTGATTTTCGTCAGTTTGTGACTATCGTTGCTAGCTAGGAGAATATCATCGACGTAAATGAGCAGGATGACTCACGGTTTGCCAGAGTTATTAAGAAATAGACAGGTATCGTAGTCATCGTTGGCTAAATATAAGGAATTAGTAACTTCTGTAAACTTCTTGTTTCAGCGTTTTGGACTGATCCGTAAGTCGTAAATGGCTTTGTTGAGTTTACATACTTTGGACCCTCGTTGACCTTCAGGAATTTTCATTCCCTGAGGAATTTCCATGAAAACGTCGTCTTCTAACGTTCCATTCAGAAAAGCGGTCTTAACATCTAGTTGTCATACCTCGTAGTCTTTGAAGTTAATTACCGCAAATAACAGTCGTATTAACGCTAGTCTTGAGACTGGAGCATATGTCTCCTATAGATCGTACAAATTTGAATCTTTAAATCCTCGAATAACTAATCTCGCTTTATATTTACTTTTCTCTGAACCTTCGCTTTTACGCTTGAACACCCATCGTGAGTCTATTATATTAGGTCTTTTACTGTCTTTCTCTACCTTGAGTCTATCCACGGTCGTCCATACCTCATTCTTTTCTAAGGTGTCATACTCTTCACCGATCGCTTCAAGTCACTCGGTTTTCTTTTGATTCTATGGCTTGTTTAAAGGTTCGCGGATCATTATTTAATGTCGCATGTAAACAGTATAGAGTCTCGTCGTTTGTGATGTCGGTTATATTAGTAAAATCTACCCCTATTGTCAGACATTCGTATTTTTCAGAAACCGTCGTTGCGTCGAGAAATTTAACAAAACTCGTGTCTGTGACTTTTCGACTTCTAGTGTCATACGGTTTTTGTTTCGTCGTTTATACTGTCTTCTGTTTCTTGTTAGAGCTTTCTCCCTCCGTTTCTAATGGTCGTTTACGAGGTCTACCGCGTTTCTTAGTCTGTTCTCCCTCCCTTTCCAAAACTGTTCTATCGTTTTTAGAGGTGCTGTCTTTATGTTCAAATTGTATAGTGTCCTCGTTTGCTGATTGACTCGTTTCAGGAAGACGCCAGTGTCTTATAGAGTCTTCTTTGTATATATCACTATAAACAACTTTTCCGTTAAATCTTATGCTGCGCGATTCAAAGAATTTACCGAATTCAGGTTTTAGAAACACGCATCTGGATCGAGTATAACCTACTAGGAATCCGCGAACTTCTTACCCCGACAACTTCGAGTCCGGCTTTCTCGTTATCGCCCAACAGGCTAAGCACCCAAATCTTTTGATTTGGCTTACATCATAATGATAATTCGGGCAAAACTTGTCAAGAGGCGCTTTAAAGTCAAGTGATTTAAGTGGGGTGCGATTATATATGTAGACCGCCGCTCCCAGAGCCAAGTCCCATATATTCGCTGGTAGCTCGGAGTCAAATAAGACAGCTCTTATCTTTTTCCGCAAGGTTTGGTTAAATCTTTCGGAAACTCCGTTATATTGTGGTGTATCTGGGCATGCAGACTTATTAGAGGTTATTAGGTTATCAAAGTCTGAAAATATTTTAATGTTATTTTGTTCATTTACTTTAAGCTCTAAGGTGATTGTCGTTTTAGTAGTACTGTCTTTATTCAAAGTCTCTATCGCCTTGTTCTTTTCTTCGACGGTCGTTGCAATGGGGTTTTGTACTTTAATTACTAACTCGTTATGAGCCTGAGTTCTGTGTTTTTTAAATCAATGACTTGCGTTAAATTGGATTTAGTTATAGGATTATTGTTATACCGTCGTTTTAGTAGTCTGTGATTCAAGTTTAAACCTACTTATCGATTGGAGATTGAGAACTATCGTTTAGTCTACTGTCGTTGCCTTCGTTCGTTTGAACTGTTATACCGTCGTTGATCTTTCCTTCCTCCCCTTCGCCAACAGTCGTTACATATCCCACAAGAAATACACGAAAATTTGTTTCCTGGAAAAAGGGTGAGTTAGGTTTAACTCAAATGGTTATAAGGATAGTCAATTTGTCATTTCATTCAAACATTAATATATAACAGTACGTATCTTTTATCTTTATTAAGTTAAAATTTACCAGCATCGTCTGTAAAAAAATACAAAACAAAGGTGCACAGCTGTCGTACGCAAAATATAATAGGATATATTAGACCTGTTCAATTCGAAAGTTTTCAGTTATCAACCGTCGTTTTAGAAAAAAAAATTGATTAAAAGCCAATATAGCGTCGTTATGGGGTATTCCGTCTCACCACAGAGCACTTTGACCCTATGAGTGGTTCCATCCGCCATTTCCAGCCCAGGGACACGGCACCTATCATGTTTGGCGACTTGTTTAACCTGTGTCGCATTTATAAGGCCGATTTTTATGGACCCACTCGTTGCACAGATCAAGTCCCCCTTCCTTTTCATTTAAATTACAGTAAATATTCCCTTACTCCGTCGTGAACTGTCGCTCCGCTCAGGCCCGCCGTTCACCACTCAGAATGGGGCGCCTCGTGGCAGGGAGGCACCACGCACAGCCGATAACCTGTCGTTGAGGAAAGGAGGGGCCTCGTGGAAATTAAAAGAAACGTCGTCTTCGTTGTTAAAGACTCGTAGCTAAAAGCTGAGACAATCTCCGTTGATATTCCAGAGAAAAAACTGTCGTAGAGCACTCGGAAAGAACAAGTCTCTATCGATTCTTGATCGCACACACTCTTATAGTCACTTGTCACTTTGTTTAATTTTATCGGCTATTCGCCTTTTTCACTTGCGCAGGGGAAACGCGCTACTGGGTCCCATAACCTATTGAATTAGGTGAATTAGGCTCCGTCATAGAGAGGACATCACGTGTTGGACCAGAGGGCAGCGCTGTCCAGGGGAAGTAGAGTCAAGCGAGATATAAAAAGACGTACCAAGTCTAAACTCTAACAGGATATTTACCTGCAACGTATCTCAGCTATGGCTGAGTCAACTTTGCGGGCGCAACAGATAATTCCACTTTATTTCGGTTATGCTTCTTCCTGACAGGTCCAGGGTACAGCCAGATAGATGCTCTTTTTCAACGTAGGGGGATTGAATTTCTGTTTTCCCTGGTGGACCGAAGGAGTCAAAGTAACCTTAAAGGTCCTACTGAGTCCCCCTTCGGTTCCTTCTTTAAAAACTCAGGAAACAGCTAGATCAACTTATACTTGTTGAAATTCGGATTCTACGTTAAAATTTACATTAGAAACTCACGGAGTAGTCGCAATACTTTTTCTTGCAGCGTTAAAAACTTTAAAAAATAAAATACTTTAAGAATAACTTTAAGAATTTTGTCTGGATACTAGCGCCACGCAGTGGAAACCTCAGACAACAACGCTGCGATGGAAGCGATAGAAAATTTTATTTATAAACTTCGCGCACAAAATAGTGAGTTTCTAATGGAAATTTTAACGTAGAATTCGAATTTAAACGATTTAAAGGTTGCTCTTGCTATTTTTTTTTTAGTTTTTAAAGAAGGAACCTAAGGGGGACTCAATCGGGTCTTTAAAGGTACTTTGTAGAGGCTCCTTTCGGTTCCTTCGGACCGTTAGGTTTTGTATGTTGTATACGTTCCAAATGAACCCGGATAAACATTTAATATAGGACTTTATTTATATTTGGGTAATGATTCTCCCTGACAAGTGCCGGAAAACCCCGAATAAATAGAGATGGGGAGTAACCATCATCTGACAGATAATGGTTATAATAAACTGAATAAGCACTGAAAATTTAAAAGGTCTGAAATTATAGGTGAATTTAGTCTCGACAGATATGAAATATATTAATTTAAGGACAAATGTAGTATCTATGTATTATGATATGCAGGATATATTTGCTATATATGTATGTGTAGTATGCTTTTCGCTCCCGAGTTTCTCAGGTAGACCAAAAGCAGGCTTTTCCAATAAAAAGTTAAATTTTCATCCTAAAAAGATAAATCCTCCAACTAAAATGTATCATACTTTATTTTCCAATGAAAAAAGATAAAATTTATTTTAAAAATATAAACCAAAATCACGAATTTTTTACAAATAAAGATTTTTCTCTAAAACACATAATTTTCAAATGGAAAAGATAAATTTTCAAAAAAATAGTTGAATTTTCTGTTATAAAAGATTTCAGTTGAGTTTTCAGTTTTCACTATCAAAATATATGAAATTTTAAACAAAATATAAATTTCTACGATGAGTTTTGGACAAAATCGTTGGTTACTCTACCAAATAGTTACATTTTTTAATTTAAAAAAAATTAAATTTGTCTTAAAATATATGAGTTTTTATTAAAAAACACAAGCTCAAAATATGAATTTTGTAATAAAAAATAAGTCTCTACGAAAAAATTTGAATTTTCAATCCAAAACGACAAATTTTTCCAACCAAAAGAATTTATTTAAAACAGTTACATTTTTGACCAAGGAAGATAAAATTTCTCTTAAAGCAGATGAATTTTTGTATAAAAAAATTTAATTTTAATGTTCATCCAGCAACAAATTTGAGTTTTCTTTTTAACACTAAAATAAGGTAAACCGACCATCACTGGGACAGTTACGAAAATCTCACCCACATAAACACAATTTTTGTAAATGGTGAAATAGAATTTTTGGCACAAAAACAGTTATAATAGTGACTCATAGATTATTTGATCGATTTAAACAGAAAATACTTTATTAATATTATAGTAAATTAAGATAAATGAATATTTTTTAAGCTATTTAGATCGCTCATCAGTGGGACAAGAATTTTGGGGTATATCCTTAAGTGGAACACAAAAGAAGCCAATACTGGTTACAAGGAAAATTAAATTGAGTTTATCAAAATAAAATGGTACAATTTACTTATAATTACAGAATACATTAAAAACAAGAATGGATTGTTTTAAATCATACGAAATTGATTTTCCTTTATTTTTTAATAAAATTCATATCAACATGTTAACATTTTTCTTTAAAAAATAACAAGATATTATTAAATTAAATCCATTAATATTAAAAATATTGTTTCTAGGCTCCACGCTTGACGTTCAATTGATATTTGACCCTAAAAAAGTTTTTCAAAGTAGTTTATTGAAACCTCGATTTTTAACCTCAAATTTTGCGTATTCCTTAAGTAAGTAATTTAATAGTAACTCAGAGATTTAATTTTTAATCAAATTAGTAAGTATGGATTAAAATTTAATATTGTAGATTAATATTAAATATGATAAAAATGAATAAGATTAATATTATAGATTTGCTTGAAAATTTAACTTTAGTTTGTAAATTTTCATATAGAATATTTTTTAATACTATTTCAACTATATTGTTGAAAATTCGTCTTTTTGGTTCAAAAAGATCTTTTTAATTATAAAATTCATATTTTTTAGCAGAAATGCAACTGTCAAGTTGAAATATTTTTTTCTTTTTTTAATGAAAAATCTTATTTGCATGACAAATCATCTCTTTTGGTAGAAATTTTATCTGTTTTGGTTTCAAGTCGAACTAGTAGGGTGAAAATTCGTTTGCTTTTTAAATAAATTTTTTTCAAATGTATTTAATTGTTTTTAATTTATAATTTAAACATTTTTTGTTTGAAATATCAAAGATTATATTTTTTGATTAGAATTCATCTTTATGGCGGAAATTACTCTTTTTTATTTTGAAACTTAACACTTTGTTAGAAAATTAAAGTATTAGGTTAATCAAAAAAGGTGAATTCTGATCAAAAAATATAATAGTTTTTAGGAAAAGAATGGATGAAGGAGTTAGAGGGTGCTAGAGGAGCGAATGAGGGAGAATGAAAGAATGCATGTGAAAAAGGTAAATGGGAGTATAAAAAAAAGTGAAAGAAAAAGGAAACGGAAGTCGCTTAGATTAGAAGCGTGAAAATTGTAAGTAATGATAAAGTAAAAGATAAGTAGACTAGGATGCGTTTGCGTTCTCATGCTTTCTCTCTCTCGCTTGCACTCTCGCTTTCGTTCGCTCGCTCACTCGCTTGCTAACAAGTCCTAAATTGCGCTATCGCAGGAAATAGAAATAAGGAACTAGATATAAGACTTTATGTAAATAGTTGTAAATAATTGTATATATAGAAAGGATAAGATTGTAAAATATATATAGATTTAAAGGGAAAGATTGTAAGGAATAGAAGTCATGTAAACCCTTAGGGAACACATTATGAATAAAGAAGAACTTAACACTTTGTTCGAAAATTAAAGTATTAGGTTAATCACAAAAGGTGAATTCTGATCAAAAAATATAATAGTTCATATTTCATATAAAAAATATTTTAACTACAAATTGAAAGTAGTTGAATTAATTAAAAAAACGAATTTTCAATAAAACTGTTAATGAAATTGAAATAATTAAAATGAAAAATTTTAGAACCAAAAAGAATAATTTTCAATAAAATAGTTCAAATATTAATAGAAACCGATTTTTTAGTCAAGAAAGAAAAAAAATTTCAACCAAACTGTGGAATTTTCTAGTCAAAAAGACGGGTTTTCTTCAAAACAGTTATATTTTTAATTTGAAAATATAAATTTTTAACAGAAAAGTTAATTTACTTAATTTATTAAAAAAGTGAATAAATAATATTATTCTCAGAAATATTTATAATATTTCATATTCAATTTTAATGCATATTTACTAATTTTTAGTGAAAAATTAAATTTATGAGTTACTATTAAATTACTTGCCTAAGCAGTTGGCCAACTTTGAGGTTAGAATCGGAGGTTTCAATGAACTACGGTGAACAACTTTTCTTCCCGCCTTCCCGCCCCCTATAACAGGGTGCCTTCCCGCCCCCTATAACACGTTGGAAAAGGGGTCGTGTCTGACCTAAGTTATTTTTGTGTCCACTCATTGGGATGCCTTCCCGCCCCCCATGGCACGTTGGAAAAGGGGTCGTATCTGATCCAAGTTATTTTTGCGACCAGTCATTGGGATACCTTCCCGCCCACCATGACACGTTGGAAAGGGGGTCGTGTCTGACCTAAGTAATTCATGTGACCAGTCATTGGGATGCCTTCCCGCCCCCCATGAAACGTTGGAAAAGAAGTCGTGTGTGACGTAAGTTATTTTTGTGGCCACTCATTGGGATATCTTCCCGCTTTCCCTGGCACGCTGGAAAAGAGATCGTGTGTGACCTAAGATTTTTCTGGGACCAGCTCAGGGGCGCCTTCCCGCCCCACATGACACGTTGGAAAGGGCGTCGTGTCTGACTTAGTTATTTTTGTGACTAGTCATCGGGATGCCTTCCCGCCCCCATGACACGTTCAAAAAGGGATCGTGTGTGACCTAAGTTTTTTCTGTGGACAGTCACAGGGGTGCCTTCCCGCCCACCCATGACACGTCGGAAACGGGGCCGTGTGTAATTTGAGTTAGTTTTCTGACCAGTCACAAGGATGTCTCCCCCAATGAGACGTTGGGAAGCGGGTCGTGTGTAACTTGAGTTATTTTTGTGACTAGTCACTAGGATGCCTCCCCCTATGAGACGTTGGGAAGGGGATCGTATGTTACGTAAATTATTTCTAGGACCAATCACAGGGGCAACTTCTGCCCTCCCCCCCAATACTTTGGAAAGGGCGTCTGGTCTGACTTAGTTATTTTTGTGACTAGTCATCGAGATGCCTTCCCGCCCCCATGACACGTTGGAAAAGGGATCGTGTGTCACCTAAGTTTTTTATGTGACCAGTCACAGG
>NC_046660.1:137024921-137071593 GCF_010883055.1 Belonocnema kinseyi
CCCCCCCCCCCTCCCATTACACGTTGAAAATGATATCATTTGTGACCTAAGCAACTCTGTACTTCGTACCGACATTTCCCTTATTTTCTCGAAAACTGTAAGTCGTAGGGTAAAAACTTATTCAACATAAAACATGTATTTTCAAAGGATCTACAACTTTTACTTAAAGCTTTCTTGTAAATTTTCACCATCCACTGAGATAAACGTAAAAAACATGATTCTTATGGGTTTCATGGTTTTCACCATGAAAATAAAATTTTCGGGTATTTTCACCATCATATGCGTGATTAGCGCGTCAAAATACATAGGTTTACGGAGATTCAAATTAATCGCAGGTAAGCACTTTTCGGAACTCCATCCCGAATTTGAATCAAGAAGTAAATTTTCTAGAAAATAGTTTAATTTTAAAAAAACAGTTGCAGTTTTATTCAAGAGAGATTCAATATTTATATTGAAAAATATGAACTTTGAAATAAAAAAAGACAAATTTTCAGAAAGGAATAGTGTTCACCCAAAAAATATCTCAGTCGACTTATCAGAAAGAAAATATGAATTTTAAACAGAATTTTTAAATTTTCAACAAAATCATAAAATTTAGAACTAAAAAGATGATCTTCAGAAAAAAGTTTATGTGAATTTGATTTAAGCCTAAAAGTGGGCTTGTTTCAAGTTTTAATATAAAGAAGACCTGTCCCGTTAAAAACTAGCCTAGGATTAAAACCTTAAGACCCACCGCATATAGAACTAGAAATTAGCTCAATAATAGATCAACAATAAGTTACAAGCCTAAATGTATGCTTAAATGAAGCTGCTGCACGGAATAGAAGTTAGCCCCTAGCAAGAATCTGGGTTTGAATAAAGCTTCTCTTTAGGCTAGAATTTACCCGATAGCCAGAAAAAGGGCTTAAATTAAGCTCCTATTGAAATTTAAAAGCAGTCCCTTCATCCCTAAATTAAGCCTAGATTGTAATTCAAATAAAAATGTTCAGATTTTTTTTATTTTCAGAATAAGTTTATTTATAAATATACATAGCCATGTACAGTTCAAGGTTGTCGGATGTGGTTTCCAAAATTTCTGTGGGCACTTTCCCGAAAAATTGGAAAGTCGAATTTTCCCGAGAAATGGTGGCCTTAATAGTCATCCTATTTTCAATCCAGCGTTACTACTAGAGAAATTATCCTCTAGGGTCCCGAAATTATTCCACTAGAATTCCTTGGTGTCAGACTATCGGAACGGAACCGACACGTAGGAATTCTCGTGGAATAATTTCGGGACCGTAGAGGATAATTTCTCTAGCGGTAACGCTGTTTCAATCTGAAAAATTAATTTTCATTAGTATTTAGATTTTTCAAATGAAGGGACTTTTGCTTTATTATACTACGAGGGTCATTCAATAAATGCTTAACCTACAAAAAAAAACGAAAATTTTGGAAAAGTGGCAATTTATTTTACCACATAATCTCCTTTTAACTCAATAAACTTGTCCCAGCGATGCTCCAACTTTTTCAACCCATCCAAAAAATACGTTTTCTCAAGGTCTGCAAAATAGGCCTCCGTGGCGGCGATGACCTCCTCATTCGACAGAAACCTATTCCCGGCGAGTGACTTTTTCAGGTTTAGAAACAAAAAAAGTCACAGCGGGCCAAATCTGGAGAATACGGTGACTGGGGCAGCAATTCATAGCGCAATTCGACCAATTTGGCTACGCCGACGGCGGAGGTGTGAGCCGGTACGTTGTCGTGGTAGAACAGCACTTCTTTCTTCGCCAAACGGGGCCGTTTTTTCTTCAATTTGGCGTCGAATCGGCCCAATAAGTCCGTATAGTAGATCCCCGTGACTGTTTTACTCTTCTCGAGGTAATCGAAGTGGAGCACACCTTGTGAATCCCAGAAAACTGTGGCCATCACCTTTCCGACCGACAGAACAGTCTTCGCTTTCTTCGGAGCACGTTCGCCGGGTAAAGTGCACTGTTTTGACTGTCCCTTGGTCTCTAGCGTGCACCAGTGAATCCATGTTTCGTCGACGGTCACGAAACGACGCAATAACTCCGCTGGATTGCGCTTAAGCAGCGCCAAACACGTCGCTGATGTTGTTTCACGTTTGCGCTTGTTATCCGGTGTGAGCAAACGCGGCACCCATCGTGCCGATAGCTTCCTCATGCCCAGTTCTTCGTGTAGAATATGATGCGCCGTTCCTTCTGCGATGCCTACATCTTCAGCTATCTCGCGAACCTTCAATCGGCGGTCTGCTAACAAGAGATCGTGGATTTTTTTTTACGTTTTCCTCCGTATTAGCTGTTTTCGGGGCAACTGGGCGTGGCTCATCAAAAACCGATGTGCGGCCACGAACAAACTTGTTGAACCAATTCTTGACGGTCGCAATCGAAGGAGAAGAGTCGCCGTACACAGCAACCAAGCGATCTTTGATTTCGCTGAGCGTTTTACATTCCAAAAACAAGAATCGAATCACCGAACGATACTGCTCTTTTTCCATTTTTGTAAAAATGACCGACACGCTCACTTCTAAAGGCTATCAAAACGAAACTAATAGAGGGAATTGACTGAAACATTGACAGTAGGCTACTAAAAGAATGTGCTGCACGATGGTAAAACTCTTTCGTGATAGCAGCGCCATCGGGCGGTGAGGCTAAGTACTTGTTAAATGACCCTCGTATGAAGCCATTTCCCTTTCGGGGTAGGCGTAACTCGCTTGGTCAGGAGGGGATCTTATACGATATTTTATAAAAGGAACTTTTTTCTCCTAATGAGACAAAGACTTAAGGCCATTTTATACTAATTCAAAATAATTTTCACGACAATTTTTGAGCCAAACTCCTATTCACATAAAATTAAATATATAAATGAAGAATATTGTAATTAAATAAAATGCAGTAAGAAAGGTTTATCTGGTGCTAAATATTTAAAACTAGCAGTATATTTATTTGCTTATTTTATTTATATATATTTATGAAAAGATAAACTTTCAATAGTCCGTTTTATTTTATTTATAGAATGTTCAAATCGACATATATTTTAAAGTTAATTTTAAGACAAAACGTTAAGTTTTCAACAAAATGCTTGTATATGAATAATTTCCAACTAAATAGTTGACTTTGTAACCAACAAAGATTAAATTTCTACCAAAAAGATGAATTTTAAACCTAAAAAAGGGCAATTTTCTACAAAAACGTTGAATTAAAAAAAAAATTACTTTTAAACCGAATTTTAAACTACAAAAGATATCAATTTTGATTAAAAACACTTGAACTTTAACAAAAAAGACAAATTTGCAGCAAAGACAGATTTTTTAATCAATATAGAAAAAATTGCAAACAAATTTTGATTTTCAAGCCAAGAAGGCAAACTTTGATCAAAATAGTTGAACTTTCAGCAAATGAAATAATTTTTCAACCAACAGAGGTGAATTCTGAACCAAAAATATATTAGATTTTTAAATTAAAAAGCACGAATTATGAACGAAAAAATATTACTTCGAAGAAATTGTTGAATTTTCAAACTAGAATTTTTTTGAATATTGAAAAAAACAAAATTTGAACCTGTTGAATTTTCAAACGAAAAAGGCATATTTTCTACCAAATATTTGAATTTTCAATCCGAAATTTTCCACTAACATTTTTTTTTTTATCAATGAAATAGGTCAATTTTGAATTAAGAAAATAATTCTCGATAAAAAGACAAATTCTTAACCAAATATTTAACTCTTTAGCCCACAAAATTAGTTTTTAATGAAAAAGATAAGTTTTTATATAAGAATATTAATTTCCAACAAAATACATAAATTTTCCACCAAATACTTCATGTTGTAACAAAGAGAGATGAGGTTTAGGAAAAAGTTGAATAATTACATTCTCATTACAAAAAAAAAATGTTAGAAAAAAGTTAAGATTTCAGCCAAAAAGATAAATGTTCAAAAAAAAAGATAAATTTTCATTTAAAAAAATAAATTTTCAACTAAATAGTTGACTTTTCGACTAAAAGCGATAAAAAAAAATAATCAAGAATAATTTTCATCGAAAAAAGCGATTAATCAACACAGTAGACTCATTTTTAAACAAAACATAAATTATCATCCAAAAAGATAATGTCCTAACTATACAGATTGATTTTTTATCGTGCAAAATTAATTTGAAATAAAACACATGGAGTTTTGATAAAAGAGTTCATTTTTTAACAAAAAAAAGTATGGATTTTCAACAAAAATGTAATAATTAAATTCTAAGTTAAGAAAACCAATTTGCAATACAAGAAAAATATTTTTCATGAAAATAGTTTTATTTTTAATGAAATAAATAAATTTTAAATTAAAAAAATGAGGTTTGAACTAAAATGTGGAATCATCAATTAAAAAAAAAGATTTAACCAAATATTTGATTTTTAAACAAAAAATATAAGAAAAATCATAGAGTAATTTTCTAATAAAAAAGTAGAATTTGTAATGAGATACATCAATTTTCGACTAAAAAAGAGAAATTTTCAACCACAAATTGAAGTTTTATTAATCTTTAACGAAAAATAGTTGTACTTTCTCATTGAGAGTTATTAATTCAATACGCATTCAAGCAAAAAAAAACGAGAAAAAGAGGAATTATTTAAAAAAAGGGGTTAAAAAGGGAATAGCAGAAAAGCGTAAAGTCCGAAAACGGTATACTTCAATTTTTTAAAAATGTTTTACATTATATTTTTCAAAATGTTAGATGAAAATGTCATGTTATCTTGAAATTGCACTTCTGTATACATGATGTAAACATAATTAACCAATTTTTGAGCTTGACTCAAACACCTTTATGCGTCTCATTTTCAATACACACCCAGGGAAGTTTCATAATTGCAATATTATAATAATATTTTGCAACAAATTTATTTCCTCTGAGAAGGTAGAAATCTAACCAAGACTTTATAAAACTCCACAAAGTGAACAATAAATTATATGTTAGTTGTCAATTTTTTGAGTATCTAGCTGTGATACCCAAAAAAGTGTGAAAATTTTATAAAAAATGTACTTACGTTTAAATATCTATATAGTAGAATGCCGTCCTTTCTTACAAGTCATAATTCACAGATCCAAAATATGAAAAATTCCAAGAAATATCGAAGACAAAGATAATTTCTATGCAGGGTGATCGAAATTCGACGTGCATCGGCCAGTGCTCCCAACCATAGTCCGGTGTGCCACTGCGCGTGAGATACATAAGGCTCGTCAATAGTTTTGCATTCCCCCGCTTTTTTCAAATGTTGGAAAATACAATTTTTGTATTTATTATTAATAATTAAGAATTAATATGTTGCCATATTTTTTAATGGTACGTGGATCGTTTGTAAGATATTTTTAACAATAGATTGTCAAATAAAATTAGTATTTAGTAAATAAAAAATTACATGTTATTAATCGTTAGAGTTTTTTTTTTTGTAAATTATCATCACTAATCTTTGTAATTGAAAACAATAGTTGAAAAAGTAAAAAATTTAACAATAAATAACATATTTTTTTTTACTAAATACTAATCAAAAGATAGTCAAAAGAAAGCTTAAATATAGACCTTCAAAACTTGACGAAAGCATTGTTAACTTCTTACTTCAAGCCAACAAGATCTTTCGTCATGCCGTGAGCCATATAGAGCTAGTTTTTAGCGGGGCATACTTGAAAGTAACCATATTATAGGACTGTTTATAGAGAATGACTTATGAAGACTTTTTTCAAGACTATTTTCGTGATTTATTTTAGTCATTGGCTTAATTTAAGGCAAAAATAAAAAGAAGCCAAGCATACAATTGAGACTTCTTTTTTTCTGTGTGAGCGAAGGACCCCATCCATTATCGTTGTCAATGTCACTGTCAAGTGATGTCAGGATTAAACTAATGAACCGCTAATTAAGTTCATAAGATTTTCATTATATATCCTAAAAAGCTGGACACCTAGCCGATACCGTAACCATTAGCCAATTTACATAAATGAACAGCATTCTTTGCATAAAATCAAATTTCATTTCATTAAAAAAGGATAAATTAAAGAAATAGTTTCCATATCAAATTCGAAAAAAATGATTTTCCTTCAATCAAATTTTTTTAAATATTACATGTGAATTGTAATTATTGCGTATTTAGATGCCTATTATAGGACGAAACTGAAGCCCAACATATATAAACAGAAGTTGAATACAGTTAAATAGTACAAAAATGTTATGAAATTAATTTAAATGAAACCTAAGATTCCCAATCCTGACATTGCTATTTGCCTAAGCGACTTAATCCAAAGAGAAGTAGAAGAAAATTCAGAAACTTAAGAAATCCTAAAACTGGAAACTTCAAGGGAACCGAGAATAATAATGCAATATAGATAGATATGCTAAAGATACATCTTAGGTAAAGAAAGTTTAAAGGTTGGAGTTTGCAGGAGAAATTCGCTCTTTCGGGGTAGTGAGCTACTGCAACTTCGGCGGACAGAAAAATATCGGCCGAAGTTTGCAGTAGGCCCTGCAAAGCTCCTGCAGGCAGTAGGTACTGCTTCGCCGAAGTGTGCAGGAGGCCGGAGGGCAGGAAGCAGTAAGTATGCTACTGCTCGTCCCATCTCTAGTAATTAGCGACCCCAAAAACCCCCAAGCAGATATTTTCAAGCTCATATAACTCTTTTTTTCAACATTTTGAAATCACCATCTTGAATTGAAAATTTGTGACTTCAGATTCGTAATCAGCGACCCCAAAAACCCCCAAGTAGAGATTTTCAAACTCATTTATCTCTTTTTTCTAAATTTTGAAATAGCCATCTTGAATCCGCCATCTTTAATTGAAATTTTTGAAATTCTGACTTCATATTTGTAATCAGCGACCCCAAAACTCCCGAGTAAGAATTTTCAAGTGAATTCACTGAACAGAAAATTACGTGCAACGAAGGGTTAATGTAAAAATACAAGCATTTAATGTTAAATTATATAGGAAAAAGTAATTATTTACTTGAAGAAACGACGTGAAAAGATTTACTTCCCGAGAGTTTTCATAAGTATTTTTTGACGATGCCTTCTTAATAAGTTACTTATCACGGTACTTTCATGAATAAGGTTTTTTTCACGGCGTTTTCACAAAAAATATATTTTTCCATGGCGTTTTCACGAGTAAACTTTTTCCTTACGGCTTTTCTTAAAAAGGGGTTCTTTTCGCAGTGTTTACTAAAATATGTTTTTTATTACGGCCATTCAATGATGCGGGTTTTTTTACAGTATTTATACAAGACGCGTTTTTTTCACAGCGTTTACCAATGTCTATTTTTTGTTACAGTGTTTACTGACAAATATTTTTGTTCATCATATTTTATAGAGATGAGTTTTTTTTCCTGGCGTTATGATAAGAAGTTTTTTTTTCACAGCGATATAATTGACGGGTTCATTCTCCTAAGCACCGGCGACATACTGAATAGTGCGCAGATTAGGCCATTATGCTCCCTGGAGCGCATTGCATTGCTAGTAAATAATTACCCTTTCATTGTTCTGAGATTCAGCCCAGTTACAGTAACTGGAAATCAGGAGGGTATAGCTTTTTCAATTGTAATTAGCAGAATTAGTTTATTGACAACATTTAAAGAAATTGAAAAAAAGATTCATGAAAATCGGTTAATGTTGGCAGTAATAACGGAAACATTAAACTATGTACAAAAGTGTACGCTTTGCCGAAAACTTGACATCTACTCCCTCGATCTGAATAGTGGGTATTCAATTAAAAAGAACTGATTAAGAAGTCTTATTAACTTCTAATAATAAGCCTTACTAAATTAATTATCAGTTTTTTTCCATTTCATCTTGTGATAAACTCTTACTAAAGCAGTTAGTAAACGAATCAGCTCGATAAAAATTATCATTTTGATTTTGTGCACTTAAATTTCAATTAATTAAAATTGTCATAAGATGAAGATGTTCATATTTAATCTAAACAAAAAATCAAGTTAAAGATGTGAGTGGTGAATACTTTATCCATATATAAACAGGAAAAATTACGACAATTGATGTTTTTTGACAAGTGTAACAGCATCCTTGAATTGCAGATTTTCACAGCTTTGTGTTTTAGAAAAATATGTAAATTAAAAAGAAACACCCAATTCTGGTAATGACTCCAATCTTGATATAATTTTCACGTAGTATTTTTAATGCATGAAAATTTATACTTGAAAAACAGCTATCCATATTATTCTAATTTTCTTAGCGCGTTATTTACACTTGTAAAATTTTTATTTCAGCTCTTTGGGAGCATTTTTCAACATGTTTAAATTTGTTCTTAGAATGTTAGTTTTTACGAAAGAATACGAATGAATCATGTTTTTCATAACTTGTGTCGCTTCTCCAAAAATTTCACTGTTTTTATTTAGAAAGCTTTTACGATTCAAACGAAAATTGCGCATCCTTTTAAAGTATAATCAATGACATATTTTTATCTTTTTTCTGAACACAATTGTTATTAATCTCTGTTTTATTTGATTTGAACTTTCTGATTCATTGGAAAAAACAGCATTAAAAATAACACAATAAAATATTGGTCTCGGAAACACGATCGATTTATCCTTATGATTTTTTTTTTATGAAGAGAACGTTGCTGTTTAAAAGCCGTACAAGATTATCGCAAGAACTTTTTTAATTTTTTCGAAACATTCACAATACATTATTGGTCGCACAAAAAATAATTAAAAAAGGAAAAATCTAATGAACCAGGTACAATGAAAATTTAATCAAGTACAATTATGTGATATAAAAAGATGTACAAGACAAAATTTGTTCATCCGAAAAAGAGCTACAAATATGTCTGTATTCTATATATCTGACCGATTAGTGCGAATCGAGTCACGAATTTTAAACAAGCGCGGCGATAAAGTGTAATCGAGCCGCAGGACAAACGGGACAAAGTCGACAAGTCTAAAAAGAGAT
Organism: Belonocnema kinseyi; assembly: GCF_010883055.1. Lineage (NCBI taxonomy): Eukaryota > Metazoa > Arthropoda > Insecta > Hymenoptera > Cynipidae > Belonocnema > Belonocnema kinseyi. Next base: position 137,033,846 of record NC_046660.1, read on the forward strand.
GCCGCTGCGGCAGCCAAAAACATGTCCTGGTATTCCGCGAACACTTGCCGGGCTGCGAAACTTCTCGAATGAGAAAAATTTTCAAAGTCTGTATTTTCAAGGAACAAAATTGATTTTATAAAATTTTTTGCAACTAAAAGTGTAAAGCGGTGCTCTGCCGGGAAAATCCGAGATTTTCCATGATCTGGGAAACTCACTCTCACGACAGCCACCTTGCCGTCCCGGGAAAACTTTGTTTTCAAAAGCTGCAATCTCTTGAAAGTGGTTTTCCCGGCGAAAAGTCTGGGATTTTCAAAAGAAGTAAACATAATGGGTAAAGAAACCATCTGAATAAGGTCAAGAATCCGGGCGAAAAGGTGGCTCAATAGGCGCTCGCCAGAGGTCAGACAACTCAGCGACGCCACGAACGAAAAACAAAATGTCATATAATACATATTTTTTTGCTATTTTTTTACCAAAAAAAAAACAACAATTTTTTTACCAAAAAAAAACAACCATTTTTTTACCAAAAAAAAACAATTTTATTTCTCTATTAGTTTTTGAAAAAACAGGGCGGCGCTAGCTTGCCGACAACTCAGCGGCGCCCTAAAAAAAATCATTCAAAAATCAATAAATTAAACAAAATGACTAGGTTAGATTTTTTTCTATTTTTTTGCTTTACAATGAGCTATGAATCGCTTTTATAAAGTCAACCCTTATTTGTAAAGCTACCCCCTGTAATGAAAAAATTATTTAAAAAAATTATTTAAAAAATGACTAGGCTAGATTTTTTTGCTTTAATATAAGCTATGAATCGCTTTTTTAAAGTCGATCCTTAGTTACAAAAATTACCCCCTGTAACGAAAAAAAGTATTAAAGAAATGACTAGGCTAGATTTTTTTGCTATTATTATGCTTTCGAATGTGATATGAAACACTTTTGTAAAATCAACTTTTATTTTAAAAAGCAGCCCCCTGTGCTACGAAAGCGAATTAAAAAAATTAAACTATCAAGATGGAAAACACTTATGAAACATGAACACGGTATTTTTAAAGTATAACTGAGGAGCAAAATTATTGTTTACCCTTTATCAATACAAAAACAACCCCAGTATTTGTATCCTAATACAATCATATCAATCGTTTTTGTAAAATTAACCTTTACACCAAGAAACAATACCCTTTACTGAAAACACGTACTGAAAAAAGTCGATATCTACATAGCTAGAACTTACTTATAAAATAGTAACATGGTACTTTTAAGCATAATTATTTCTCACCTCTATTCGTTACAAAAATAACCGCCGCAATGTATATCATTTTCCAGTCTATGTGTGCATATTCAAAAAATATAATTTACCTTTCTCGATGCACCTTTTAATGCATTTAATTAACTTCCAGCGCGAAAATTAGGTCTATCAAGCGAGCACGTCTACAAACGAAATTCCCAAATTTCTTTTATAAGAATTTAGGTTTTTATTATGATCTTGAATGCAATAACAACGGATTTCCAAAAACCACCTCTACTAAACATAAAACTAGCCCCTATTTAAAAACTCAAATTAGGAAAAAACAACAAACAAGAGATTTTCAGCCCCCGAATGCACAAAAAATAAAAAACTACCACGATTTTGAAAAACCCTAACCCACTAGTATAAACTTAAACCTCGATATTTAATTTTTGAAGAGCCCAAAAATCGGAGACTCCAATAACACTGGAAAATTTGCAAAAGAATTAATTTTTTACAATTTTATATCTACGAGGTTGGAAGAAGTTGATTTTAAAGTTAAAGGTTAAAGCTCAAAAATCGGGATGGGTATTTTCAAGGAGCCAAAAATCAGCGACACCACTGACAATGACAATTTTTTTAAATAGTATATTTTTACAATTTGATATCTACGTGGTACAGGTAGGTGGCTGATTTTATAAATTAAGGGCTGGAGCCCAAAAAGTGCATAGTGTATCTTCGAGGAGATCAAAAATCAGACTCCATTGAAGCTGGAAAATTCTCAAAAAGGTTATTTTTTAACAAAGTTATACCCACGTGGTTGAGAGGGGTTTATTTTAGACGTTAAGAGTTGGAGCTAAAAATCGGAGAGGGTATTTCCAAGAAGCCCAAAAATCAAAGACCTCTATTGACACATAAAAATAGACAAAAAAGATTAATTTCTGAGAAAGTTATATCTACGAGGTATAGAGGAGTTGATTATAAAAGCCAAGGGTTAAAATCAAAAATCGGGTTTGAGCCTAAAAATAGGAGTGGGTTTTTTTTAGGAACCCAAAAATCATATGCTCCATTGACACTGGATAATTCTGAAAGAAAATTATTTTTTGATAATTTCATATTTGCGTGTATTTTCGAGGATTCAAAAAATCAGAGACTCCATTGACACTGGAAAATTCTCATAAAAATTATTTTTTTACAATTTCATATCTAAGTGGTACAGAGAGGTTTGTTTTAGACGTTAAGAGTTGAAGCTAAATATCGGAGAGGGTTTTTCCAAGAAGCCAAAAATCAGAGACTCCATTTAAACCGGAAAATTCATAAAAACATGGTGTTTTTACAATTTCATATCTGCTTGGTAGAGAGAGGTTGATTTTACGAGTACACATTAAGATTTCGAGCCCACACATCATGATTGCCTTATAATTCGTCTTCATCTTAATCAATCCTCGAAAATATCCACTCCGATTTTTGGCTCCAACACTTAACGTCTAAAATCAACCTCTCACTACCACGAACATATAAAGTTGTAAAAAAATAATCTTTTTGTGAATTTCCCAGTCAATGGAGTTTCTGATTTTTGGACTCTTCGTAAATACCCTTTCCTATTTTTGTCTCCAACCCTTAACTTCTAAAACCAACCCCTCTCCACCACGTAGATATGAAGTTGTTACAAAATAATCTTTTTGAGAATTTTCCAGTGTTAATGGAGTCTCTGATTTTTGGGCTCTTCAAAAATAACTTTTGGATTGTTTTTCAACAAACCGTTAAGGTTTAAAATCGACTTCTCTCTACCCGGTAGATACGAAATTGTAAAAAAAATTATTTTTTTGAGAATTTACCAGTGTCAATGGGGTCTCTGACTTTTGGGCTCTTCTAAAATATCCTTTCCAAATTTTGGCTCCAACTCTTAATTTCTAAAACCAACCCCTCTCCACAATGTAGATATGAAGTTGTAGCATAATAATCTTTTTGGGAATTTTCCAGTGTCAATGGAGTCTCTGATTTTTGGACTCCTCAAAAAGAACTTTTTGGATTTTTTTAAACAAAACATTAACGTCTAAAATCGACCCCTCTCTACCACGTAGATATGAAGTTGTGACAAAATAATCTTTCTTTTAATTTTCCAGTGTCAATGGAGTTTCTGATTCTTGGGCTCCGCAAAAATAACTTCTTGGATTGTTTTCAACAAACCCTTAACGTCTAAGATCGACCCCTTTCAACCTCGTAGATACGAAATTGTAAAAACGTAATCTCTTGAAGAATTTTCTATTGTCAATAGAATCTCTGATTTCTGGGCTCCTCGAAAATACCCATTTCGACTTTTAGCTCCAAAGCTTAAAGTCAAAAATCAACCTCTCTCTACTACATAGATATATAGTTGTAAAAAAATAATCTATTTGAGACATTTCCAGTGTCAATGGAGTCTCTGATTTTTGGGCTTATCAAAAATACCGTTTCCGATTTTTGGCTTCAACCATTGACGTCTAAAATCAACCCTTCTCTACCACGTAGATACAAAGCTGTAAAAAAATAATTTTTTTGAGAATTTTCCATAGTCAATGGAGTCTCTGATTTTTCGGCTCTTCGAAAATACACTTTCCGATTTGTGGCTCCAAACCTTAACTTTTAAAACCAACCCCTGTCCACCACGTAGATCTGAATTTGTTACAAAATAATCTTTATGAGAATTTGTCAGTATCAATGGAGTCTTTGATTTTTAAGCTCCTTGATAATACCCACTCCAATTTTCGGCTCTAACCCTTAACGTCTAAAATCAACCCCTCTCTAAAACGTAGATATAAAGTTGTAAAAAAATAATCTTTTTGAGAATTTTCCATAGTTAATGGAGTCTCTGATTTTTGGGCTCTTCGAAAATACCCTTTCCGGATTTTGGCTCCAAACCTTAACTTCTGAAACCAACCCCTGCCCACCACGTAGATCTGAGGTTGTAACAGAATAATAATTTCGAGAATTTTTTCAGTGTCAATGGAGTCTCTGATTTTTGAGCTCCTCGATAAGACCCACTCCGATTTTTGTCTCTAACTCTTAACGTTTAAAATCAACCCCTCTCCGCAACGCAGATATGATGTTGTATAATAATCTTTTTGAGAATTTTCCACTGTCAATGGAGTCTCTGATTTTTGGGCCCTTCAAAAATACCCTTTCCGATTTTTGGCTCCAAACCTTAACTTCTAAAACCAACCCCTCTCCTCCACGTAGATATGAAGTTGTAACAAAATAATCTTTTCGGGAATTATCGTTTTTTAATGGAGTGTCTGATTTTTGGGCTTCTCGAAAATACACACTTCGATTTTTGGCTCCAAAACTTAACGTCTAAAATCAACTCCTCGAAGATACACTATCCACTTTTTGGGCTCCAGCCCTTAATTTATAAAATCAGCCACCCCCCTGTACCACGTAGATATCAAATTGTAAAAATATAATATTTAAAAAAATTGTCATTGTCAGTGGTGTCGCTGATTTTTGGGCTCCTAAAAAATAACCTTTCCGATTTTTGGCTCTAACCCTTAACTTCTAAAACCAACCTCTCCCCGCCACGTAGATATGAAGTTGTAACAAAATAATCTTTTTAAAAATTTTCTTGTGTTAATGGAGTCTCTGATTTTTGGGCTCTTCGAAAATACCCTTTTCGATTTTTTCCTATAACCCTTACAGTCTAAAATCAACCCCCTTCTACCACGTCGATATAACTTTTTTAAAAAATAATCTTTTTGAGAATTTTTCAGTTTCAATGTTGTTTCTGATTTTTGGGCTCCTAAAAAATACCCGTTTCGATTTTTTCCTCCTACCTATAATGTCTAAAATCAACCCCCCTCTTTCACGTCGCTATTACTTTGTAAAAAAATAACCTTTTTCAGAATTTTGCAGTGTCAATGCTGTCTCTGATTTTTGGGCTCCTCAAAAATATTCTTCCGATTTTTGGCTCCAACCCTTGACGTCTAAAAACAACTCCTGTCTACCACGTGGATATGAAATTGCAACAAAATAATCTTTTTGGGGATTTGCCAGTGTCAATGGTGTCTCTGATTTTTGAGCTCCTCAAAAATACCCTTTCCGATTTTTGGTTCCAACCCTTGAATGCTAAGCCCAACCCCTCTCTACCACGTAGATATGAATTTGTAAAAAAATATTCTTCTAAAAATGTGTTCATGGTTTGTAAGTGTTTTTCATCTTGATTTTTTCATTTTTTGAAATATTTTTTTGAAATAATTTTTTTTATTACAGGGGGTTGTTTTTCTTCATAAGGGTCAACTTTACAAATGCAATTCATAGCTCATAGTAAAACAAAAAGATAGCAAACAAATCTAGCCTTGACATTATTTAAATACCTTTTTTCATTGCAGGGGGTAGGCTTTTAAATAAGTGTCGATTTTACAGAAGCGATTCATTGCCCATTTAAAGAAAAAAATGTAACCTAGTCATTATTTTTAATTTATTGATTTTTCAAATGATTTTTGTAGAGGGCGCCGCTGAGTTGCCGGCAGGCTAGCGTCGCCCTGTTTTCTCGAAAACTAATAGAGCAAACAAATTTTTTTTGTGTGTAAAAAAAAGCAAAAAAATATGCATTATATGACGTTCTGTTTTTCGTTAGTTGCGCCGCTGAGTGTTCTGACCTGCTCGCCAGTAGATCTCTGGCCCCGCTACATATAAGGTAATGTTCGTTATGATTGTTTTTTTCAAGTTTTGTTAAATATAATTACATTATTTTCAAACATCCTATTGTATTTTAACCCCAGCCTTAGTCAATTACAAATGTCATTGATTATATTTTGATAGGATGCGCAATTTTTGTTTGAATCGTAACAAACTTTCTAAATATAAACAATGACATTTTGGGAGAAATGACACAATCTATGAAAAACATGAATGGAAAAAAGTTGCTCTCACAAAAAGAGTGAAAACTGATACAAATTTGCTGTGATTAATCGTCAAATAGGACGCGTAGTTTTTGGTTTCTTCTTAGAAACTAACATTCTAAACTAAAATTTTAAATTGGTTAAAAATGCTGCAAGAGCTGAAGTAAAAATTTTACGAGTGTGAAAAAAGCGCTCGGAAAATTAGAATAATATGGATAGCGTTTTTCAAGTATAAATTGTCATGCATTGAATAGATTACGTGAAAATTATATAAAGATTGGACTCATTACCAGAATTCGGCGTTTCTTTTTAATTTAAACATTTTCCCAAAACCTGGATTCAAACTTGGAAACTCGCGAAGTGACTTTTACCGAAGACAAAGGTGTGAAAATCTGCAATTCAAGGATGCTGTGACATGTGTAAAAAAGATCAATCGACATAATTTTTCCCGTTTATATATGGATAATGTATTCACTACTCAGATCCTTAACCTAATTTTTTGTTTAAATTAAATATGAACATCCTCATCTTATCTCAATGTTTATTATTTGAAATTAAAATGATAAAACTGATGATTAATTTATTAAGGCTCAGTAGTGAGAATTTACACACGACTGCACTGAGTGTCACTGCAATTTTTCTCTATTGTTCTCTCTAATTTGATTATTGATCAAAATATAAACATTTTATCCGAAAACCGGCTTTCTCCAAGTCGAGAGAGTAATATTTAGATGACATATGCAATAAATCAGACAAAAGTATTCAAAAGTGCAGGCAGAGTCTTACATTCCTTTTTATAACTATAATAAATCCCCTTAAGGTCCCCGCACGGAAAGAGATAAACCCGAAATATTACTGTCAACACCGCAAACATTTCAAACCAGTGGCGGATCCACGGGAGGTGTTTAGGGGGTTCAAAACCCCCCGAAACTTTTGGTCCTTCATATTAAAGAACGACGCCGCTAAGCTATGTATAGGATATATATTCTGGGTTGACACCGTCACAGCCCCTGACGCTTGGTTGATCATGTTGCGTCCCCTTATAAGCCTTAAGCGTGGCCCCAAAGTTCTCTCCACAGAGAGAGGACCGCGGCCACGCTGTTGGCCGATATTTCAGAGTCACTGATGCAAAAACTACCTGTGAGTCTCCGGTTTCAAGACCTAGCATTTTCCTATAGCTCTTCTACAGAGCCAAAGAGCCGTTACTAGCTTCTTGCACTTGTTTTCCAAGTGCTCGTTCCATGAAAGCTTCTCATCCAGGATGACTCCTAGATATTTGGCTTGCCCTTTGATTTCTAGTTTTTTTCCCCCCAGTTTCAATATACCCGTAGTTCTTTACTTGTACCTTCTGGTAAACACAACTGCATCCATCTTACTCGGATTGAATGATAGTGCAGTCCCCTTACACCATGAATGAACTATTCTTAGTGCTTGCTGCATTACTCCGAAGAACGCATCCAGGTGCTGGCCGCGCACGATAACTAGTATATCGTCTGTATAGCTTATGACGTGGAAGTCCTGATTCGTGAGTAGATGAATAAATTCATCTACTACTAGGCACCACAGCAAGGGAGATAGAACGGCCCCCTGCGGACATCCCGAATCAACAATTTCACACAAAGTGGTGTCACCCTTGGTCGTAGTTAGATTCCTATTGTCAAACATGAGGCAGGTCCATTCCATGACTGCAATAGGCACCCCATGTGCGATCAGAGCCGTCCTAATCACCTCTCCAGAGGTGTAGTTAAAGGCTCCTTCGATGTCCATGAAGGTTCCAATCGCTAGACCTTTCTGCTTTAGTTGTCCTTCAATTAGATCAACTGCAGTGCTCAGGGCCGTCTCGGTCAAATGACCAGCCCTGTACACGGGTTGTTGCTTGTGATGAGAACTACTTGACAAGACCTTACCATGGATATATCTGTTCACACGAGTCTTTTCACTGTTTTTAGTGGGAAAAATGTGAGGCTAATGGGTCGGATATCCTTGGGTGAAGTAAAACCGATTCTGCCAGCCTTCGGAATAAGGACTAACCTCGCACCCCTTCATGCCGCCGTAACATAACCCAACGTCAGACTAGCCCTAGCAAGTTTCATCAAAGGCCCAATGACCCATTTAGGGTAGGTGGGCACAGCGGATTCCAACACTAACTCTATCAGTGAGTGATCTGAGAGAGTGGGTTCGTCGGAGACTCTCCACTTCTTGATGTTATCTGTAAAACTGCCGGCACAGAAAGTGATGTCAATGACTTCCTTCCTGACCGAATTACGAAACGTCGGGGTGTTCCCCGTATTAAGAATATCTAAATCGGTAGTAATTAGGTATTCCAATAGGTCCTTACCTCACGAGTTGACGCCCGTTCTACCCCACAGGATATGGTGGGAGTTAGAATCTCACCCCAACAGAAGAGGAAGACCCCTTACCTTGCAGTATTCCACCCGTGTACATACCTTCACTGGTGGATTGGTATCGCTGTCATATGGAAAATAAGCCGATCACATGACAATCCTCCCTATTCCTTTAAGATCCGTGACTATCACAATCAGGTCTCTGGAACATAGCTCAAGCAGCGGGACAACGTTGACTCCCTTCGCCAGTATGCATGCCTTTGGATTGGCCGCCTAAGGGTCCCTGTAGCAAAAACCAGCCCCGCTAAGCCCCTGATAGTATCTCGAACTAGTCAGAGTTCCTGAATTACTGAGATACCTGTGTGCTTCACAGCCATGCCTCTCTACAAAACTGCCGAGGCACCTTTGCAATAATGCAAGTTAATCTGGGTAATGGTTAAACCGGGAGCAGTCATTTAGGTTTGGCCCCGATCTTCCTGTTCACCGACAGGGCTTTTCCGCCCCTGACTGGCCGCTTTAAAGTTGACCTGCCCATTAAGGTAGAAGAGCCTGTTATTTAGGTCCACAAGGGCCCTCGCCTGTGACTCAGGAATTTTCAAAATTAGGAGAAGTTTAAATTCTCCAGCTGCGTCCCATTCCTGAGGCCTATCGTGCCTGACGCACCGCCAGGACGCTATTTTAAGTGACGGGTTGAATTTCTCCAGCCGACGGAGAACCACCTGCGGATCCGTCGGTTTACAAGGGAACCACTCCGTAGCCTTAACCATCTTCTGGAGCAACTCGACCCCACCCGCCTTAAGAGATGCGCCTTCTAAAGATCTTGTCTCGGCCAAAAACTTGTGTAGCAAAGGCTTGGCCTCTGGGTCCGCTGCCACAAATACAAAGACCCCTCCCCTGCAGAAATGCGTCTTAAACTTAGGCCACCGATCTGGAGACACTCTCTCGAGCGTCCTCCAGGTAGCCTCCCTGAGAAGCTCTAGCTGCTCTGCAATGAGCAACGAGTCCGGATAGCTTGTATCCGTCACCACTACGGTCAGAGGGTCAGTCCTTTGAGCGACCGTCAGTCCAACGCAAATGACTCCGTGTTCGTCGGCTGTTGGACCGCCTTGTGCCTCTTCAACGGCCTCCCCCCCCCCCTCAGGGTGCCCTCTAAGCCTCTTCCTCGCTTTTAAGACTCAGTGCTGTTTATCGGCGTTGTGGTCGTCGATGTACCGGGTACTGAAACTGCTCCACTGGGCCGCTGCGCTTGCATCATCAGTCTCCTTTTCAGGAAACCGCTGATGCGTTTTTTCTTATCGGGGGGCTGATTGACCACTCCCATTTCCATACTTTATGCTAGACCCGCTAGGACCTAGCCCCTTCCCCCTCCGCCAACTCCCTTCCTTCTTCTTCTTCTTTTTGTGATTTTACATGTTCCATTTTGGTTCCCATGAGCAGCTAGGGAAATAAAAGGTCCGCCCCTGCAGAGCCCCTCATGCAAGGGTAAGACTAATTACTCGGGGAAGTCGTCCGGTGTCCTTGAGAGGCCGTTAGGACACCGTCGTAATCCCTGGGTACCAAAGAGCCATGGGCACGATCACTCTACACCCATGGCTTAGATAGGTGGTCACATTGAGCGGGAAGCTCAATGAATACCCGTTCGCAGGCCACCATAAAAACGAAAGGTCTATTTTTTGGTCGCAGTGCGGGCCGCAGGTCATTCCCGTGCCAACACCAGAGATTGGAGATCGGTCCGGGAGAGACCTCGACCCAGGGATCCAGGAAGCCCGTATTACCTAGGCTCTTTCACCCTTTTATCATACTACAATCATGCATACCAAGAGAGCCCGTTTATAGTGATCCTTTTCAAAACACCCAGGAGAGCCCGTTTATAGTTGTCCTTTCATCCATATCCATACAGATGCAGGCCGAGATTTGTTTGAGCCCTATGTCCCACACCCTAAAGCCTCCACACCAACTACGAGGTTGTCTGGGTCCGCCCCTATTTCAAACAGTGGCGTAACCTTCTTACCACGAAACCCCGTATTGCGGGGGGCCTCCTGCTGTGAGGGGGCCCCTCATGGGCAGTGGTGAAATTATATTTCACTTTCAATTTCATACATTTTTGTGCATTTTTAAATAATTATTTATTTGAATTATAGAAATTCAAAAGAATATATATACTTTTTTTAACTATTTCAACAAATATAATGTGTTTAAACAATTATTGTTTTTCAAATATTTTAATGCCGCATTTTATGAATTAAATTTCATATTCTATTATTATGAAGAGTTGTAAATTCTGCTAAAAGCTTTATGGCAATGTTTACACAATTCATGTTTTCCTTCCACATTTCTTTTCAATTTAGCATGAATTGCTTGCAAATTAAATCGACGTTTTTAACCAAATTTACTACTCGAAATCATTCCATATGATGTTTAATTCCGAATTTTTAACCCAATAGTTTTCAATCGAAATTAGTGTAATTCACCTTATTTCAACAATTCCAATTTTAAGAAAATGCTGAAAACGATTTTAAAACACCACATAATATTTCCAAAATGATCAGAAACAAGTATCAAAAATTTGAAGACCATTTTAGGGTTAATTTATATTAGTTTAAAAGATATTTTCGAATTTTTTAATTTTAAAATAGATAAAAAACATTTTAATACTTTGAAAGATTTCGGAGAAACCGGCTTCAAATCGAGCGCGCTATAATAAATCATGATATTTCACTGAGTTTTCAGCTTATCAGGGTGATTTTTATTCAATTTGGGGTAGGACAAAAAGATGTTTCGAATGAAGTCATAAAAAACAGCTTTTGAATACAAGGACTGCGAATGCATATAATTTGACATCTACGTCGACATTGTTTGAATTTTTCCGAAGGTTTGCCGGCCGGCTTCATTTCTGGCACTATCATATTGATCTTAGTTGAGGTCCCTAAAAGCATATAAAAAAATTTCACTCGTGTACCATATCGTTTTTCTCATATGAGTTCTCCGACACTTTTGATCGTTTCTGGCGGAGGTTTTCCGACCGGCTACATTTCTAGCACTTCTACACCGCTCTTATATAAGGTCTTTACAAACGTCTGAAAAAAGTTTCAACCGTGTACCTTATCGGCTTTTCAGTCACATTTTTTGACGTGGAAACTCGGCTGCCATTTTCATATCCGGCCTGTCCGAACAGCCAGAAAAGCCGTTTGGTGATGTTTCAACTTTTTTCCAGCGGTTTATGGATTCAAACGTTGTGTACCTTATTAGTACTGTTTTATGTAGCCAGCTGCCCGACTACTTTTCAATATATTAAACGAAGTGAATGTTTCATCTAAAATTACTTTAAGCAGAAAGTATAGATTTAAGTCATGCATGTAAAATAACACTTCAAGGAAACATTCGAAAAAGAACAGACTTGAGTATGAAAAGTGTAAGCAAGAAGCTACACAAATATCTCAAAACTGGGATATTGAACCAGTCTTTATAGAAAAGCTGAAACCAAAGCGTGAGAAGAATTTCGATATTGGTGAAGAATTTTTTAAAATCAATATCTTAAATCACACCATAAGGTGTCTAAGGTCTAATTAGACGTTGTGAATGCATAGTTTACAGAGAAATTACAGATTTTATATCATGAGGATTTCACAAAATAATTCACCCTGCAAGTCATCAACTTTATTCAATTTTTGAATAATAACTGGTTCAACGAGACGTCAACATTAAAAGATGTTTTCCGCACTTTTTAAATTAAATACAGCTTAATGGAAAGCAATTTTTTAGAATTAATTCCTTAAGAATTTATTTATCTCTGCATGTTACAGTATAGCAACTTGCGAAAGGACGTTCAGCAAATTAAAAATTATAAAATCCTATTTACGGAATAGAATTCATCAAAATCGATTCTTAAATCTGTCTTTACTGACAATCGAACTTTATGATGGAAAATCATTAAATATAGAAATTTTTATTAGGAAGTTTGTCAAAAAGAAAGCGAGGCGAATTTTATTATAGCAACGTGCAGATAATTTTTTTAAGGGTGCAATACTAATTGTTAAGTCAGAACTATGTATAATTTATGACTTAAGTTGTCTACAATCAAATGTAATTTGTTATATATTATAAAAAGAATTATGTGACATATATATTTTTAAATGTATTTTAACTACACTGAAACGCTGGTTTCTTTTTAATTTTATAAAAGGGGATTCCTAAGCATTTCTGCGGTGGGGTCTGCACGGTTGTAGTTACGCCATCGATTTCAAACCCTTTTTAAATATTTTTTCATCCATATTTAGTTTAAAAAATATGAAAATTTGCTGGATAGAGGTATAGGGGTAAACGAAGTCGCTGAATCCGAATTTCATACTTCTTTCTCAAAAATATAGACTTAATATTTTTCGAAAATTGAAGGTGTCTGAAAGAATTATTGAACATGATCCAATTCAGCTAGCTCAACGTATAGATGTTTTTGTTTAATCACTGCGATTTTAGACACATAATGTCACTTGGTTGTTGCATAGATATCACTAAAGTGCTAATATACTTTGTTTTTCGTTTGTCAGGTATCGGCAGCAACTATTACTGCCCGATACCTGAATCGTTACAGTGATACATTTTCGGATACGGCGCAGTAACAGTAACGATGTAAGCAAAGAAAGTTCGGCCCACTATCGCTACAGTTACTATATATCTACATTAGGAATTTTGTTCGTGACTGTTGCGGTCGGCGCAGTGACTATTCCAGTGTAAGCAGTGATAGGTCGTGTTTACTGCTCTTCGTGTGAAAATCATTGGTAAATCGAGCATAAGCTGAGGCTACATGAAGAAGCCATTTTGTCTGTCTTTCAAATACATAATCTAAAGATTAGTAAGGTGGCGGTAAAGATCGGTTTCTTCGATGAAAATTCTATTTTTTATGTAACAATCAAAAGAAAAGAATGCACCTTGTTAGCTGAATCAAGAAAGCATGCCCATGGCAGTAGTGAAGTATCCTACTATCTAACTCAAAAGGAAGCAGAGAAGACAGCTATCTACAACAGTATTATTCTCGTGACTTGTCATGCTTTTTACCGGTCACGTCACAGGGTGAAGGTCTCCGATGGTCCTATCCTAATAAAAAAGGAAAACCTACCATATCCTTCGGAACCCAAGTTCCCAAGTAAATAAGATGCTTACTATTTCCAAGATTTATTTATTTGGGAGCGGACACACCATATACATGAAGTAGCGCTCACTCTCTATTTCCTTGGGTGGTTACCCAAAATGTTAGGTGGGTAGAAGTGGTTAGGGTTTTATGCTATCATTAAATGCAGATTGTATTAAAAATTAAATTTTTAACCATATACTAATGTCATAAGTACCTTCTTTGACTTTACAACTTTTTCCATTATTTTAAGTATGACCTTTTTAAATATTTATATGGAATCAGTAATTTCAATGTAGAAATAATGCATTTTGTAAAATATATTTTTAATCCAGATTAAAATATATTGTGCAGAATTTGGCTTACTATAACACTTTACCAATACTTATTATTTATTTACGATCATTCATATTATTTTGATGTGTAATTTCCTTCATCATTTGTTTCTTCTTCAGTGCCGCTTGTATGATTGTAGACTACAAGCTTTATATTTTATTTTATCCTGCATTATTTATAAAAGCAGTTTTTATGCACAATTCGCCCGTGTACGAAAAACTTTTTACGCCGGAATTATCTAAAAGAAAAAGTTTTGATGAACTGGTGGAAGCGTTAAAAAACTATTATTTGCGCATGTTATAAGTTTCATTCACGTTTTCAGAGACCCGTTTAATCATTGAAGGACTACATTGTCGTGTATAAGTAATTATCAACTAATTGCAAGTTCTAAAATTTTTTACAAGAGGCGCTTTGAGATCCTCTTGTAGCTGGTTTGATGGACGAAACTATGGTAGGTAGTAAGTAAATAAATCGTAAAGCAGCAGAGCCAAATAATTACAGAAGAAGGAAAAGAAGAAAAAGCGTTTTTTGAGGAGAAGAAGAATAAATGAAAAAAGCAACGCAGTCTACATAATTCGCCAAAAAATTAGCCCGGCTTCCCATGCAATCGTTATAGTCCCATGTCACATTCCAGAGAAAATTGTCCTGCCATCGAGTGGTCATGCTTTAACTGTGGGAAGTGTAGGCACGCTTCCAAGTGATATAGACAGCGAAGGTACAGTTGACTTTGTTAGTGGCCTAGTGTACAAAAATAGGAATGATTTTCCTAAAGTTCTTCGGAATCTGATGCTAAGCCGACTAAATATTTTGAAGTGAGGGAGTCTCCAAGCCTCTCTTTCATCGAGCGTATGATATTGTGTATTCCCTTCGCGACCCTGTTAAGATAAAATTTGAGAAATATGTAAAGCAAGGCATTGGTCACATGGTTTGCCACAGTGCATGAGTAACTCCACTTTCGATTTTGAAGGTTACAATTAATCAATGCTGTAATGTCGATCATTATTTATCCCTTATTGTTAATTATAGATATTTTCAATAAATTTCCGGGATGTAGTCTTTTTCAGCTTGATTTGATTAATGCCTATTTATAGCTTAATGTGGCTGAGCCTACAAAGCCTTAAATGATTGAATATACAATTTGATTTTTTTCGCTCTAACCCTTCACTATTTGGGCTTAGTTCTGCACGCTAGATTTTCTACAATGTGATAGAGGAAGGACTGAATGTTTTGAAAAATACTACTGCGTATTTGGTCTTCAATCCCCTATTTGGCTTATACTTCGTCAGAACCATCCCGGCATTATGAGGTGTAAAATGCTCGCAAGGTCATTTGTTTGCATTGTTTGCAGAATGGAAATAAAGATAATATAACTCGATACGTCAAACCTTGTATAGCTTGCTAGTTATAGCAGAATGTTTCCTCATAGAAGGTCTTTATTCCTAGTGATAAGCTTATCGCGCCATGGATGCGTGTGCATTGAGATCTCCTGGAAACTTTAAATTTAACGTTTATCATTTTTGTTGATTACATAAGGAATTAGACAGAATTGTGTATTGCCGATCAGGCAATGGCATAAAACTCTACATTTTCTTCTGATTGCTTAGCGATTTGACAAAAGAGTGGTTTAATGATCAAAAATAGAGTCCCGGTACTTAGCAATAACACATGTGGCTTCCGAACAGAAAGACTGAGGTTTAAACCCAGTGCGTGTGCCAATTGACATTTTTCTATGTACTTTTACCGGGACTTTTGTTTTTCGAAAACCACCTTAAACTGTAGTTCCCCTTTAAAGAACCTGGCAAACTCCGAAGGAATTGTCTCCATTTCGAGGGTTAAACTGCCTTGGAGTTACTGTTCGACCTTGAAGGACTTGAAAAAGAATTAGAAGTGTCCTTGAGATGAGGATCAATGTCAAACGGACTATCGCTGGGTGGTCGCTAGTTGATTTCGGCTACTAAACACACATACACACATGTACACTTTCTTTCAACAACAGTTCAGTGCTCGGCATATGAGCATCCGACTGTGGAACGCACATAAACCGCTCCGTCACCCGAGCCTGGCCAGAGAGGCTGCTGGATGGCACACTCGAGGATGCTCAAATTGCCCTAAAATGAAAACCGCATAATCTACTTTTCCACGGAGTAAGCCTGGCACCCGAAACCAATTATGAACAATTATGAAGACGTATAAAATTATTATTGTTGCAAAAAATTGTAATAAAGAATACTAGTTTTGCAATTTTCTGTTAATCTGACCTTTCATTTTTAATTAAATTGGTTGATATACTCCTAAATATTATACATTTTAATGAATATTGGTTAAATTTTATAAACTAATTGGATAAACAAAAACAATATCTTGCGACTTTGTCGTAGAATCTTTGTTTTTCAACTCATATCTGTATAAAAATGCATTGCCGAAAAAGCTCAATTACGAAACATAAATGAGTAGTAACAACTATAATTTTTTATACACAAATTAGATAAACAAAAGCAGCAAGTTTGTCATTTGGACGCGGACTGTTTTTTCACGCAATTCTGCCTAAATATGCGTTACCGGATAGCACTAACTGCACAATATTGATGTCTATTAACAATTGTCATGTTTTTTAATATACGTTTTGTATTTAAGTCTGTCCATTAACGCTTTTTGAAGCATCCTCGCCGAATGAAACCAAAGATTTTGGGGAAAATCCAACAACTTTCTAACCAAGACACTACAGTGACGCCTCTCCAAAAAGATATTTTCAGGCGGAGTTACATTAGGAACTGCAGATCTTACGCCAAAAGTTCACAATTTTGGCTTAGCTTAACTAAATTGTTTATATCAAATAACAATTGTTAATATTATTACTCTTTAGTAGGTAAACCTCTCCCGTAACTTATTCAAAGGCAAACTTGTGTCAAAAACTAATTATTCTGCGACAAATGTCAAAATTTTGTGTCTGTTTATCCACTTTGTTTATAAAAATCATTGTTATCATATTCTGAAAAAATATTTCAGAGATGTTATAACATGTAGAAGCATATTAGACAAATAAGCTAAAAATAATATGTCAGATTTACAGAAAAATGGCCCAGATGTGGCCACCCCTAGACTTTTTTTTGTTTGCTCGCCTGAAAAGGCCGATGAAAGGCAAGCATTTTAAGACGACAGAGGGGATCCAAGCAGCATGCACCGCTGCATCGACACAGAAGGAGCCTTTTTTAAAAGATTTTAAAGAATTGTAACGAATGGCTCAATAAATTTTTTTAAATCGACTCAGTCCTATTACTTTCCGGACAAACCCTGTAGTCGAAAGACTTCAACCTCGCCGCTCCCACTCCGGCTCTCTCGTGTTGTCGATCGCCATCGTTTTCTAATTCATATAATATTAACTTACATCTAACCTTACATTCTTTCTACATATATTTTTCTAATTTTCTAAAATCTTCTAATTTCAGAGTGCTTTGGAATTATTTCTTAACAGTTCAGTATCTATTCTTCTTTAGCATCTAATATTCGATTTTCTTCTAGCGCTGCTCCATCCTTTATCATCTTCTAATCTTTTATTTAACTGTGAAAAAATGTAGCTCTATGATGCATTTTTATTTATTCGAAGTGGTTTCGTCATTATATCCGCCAAAGTTTCTTTTGATGGTATTTATTTCATTCTAATTACAGCTTTGTTTACGCATGCTTTAATGTAATCTGCGTGAATATCTGCCATATGCACATTTCTCCCCATTCTTTTACCAATTTTTAAATTTTTATTTATCTTTTCTTCTGCGACATTAACGATATTAACTTCTGACAAATGTCACGAATAGCAAGGTATTTCCCTTGAAATGTTGACAATGTCACGTATGACTGTTTTTGACTTCTACATGCTATTGAATCGCCGTATAATCTAATTATGTATCCTCCTGTAGAGCTTGAATCTTGCAAAACTCTAAAACCAGCATTAGTTATACTATCTAGTTCTTCTAATCTTGCTCTATATGTGGAACCTACTTCTGCCGTTCCTCTTGAATATCTAAATATTTTTGTTACACTAATGCAGTCTTCTTCTTTTATATTAACTTATTTGCTAGCTAAGTGATTGCTTTCTGCGTAATATCGGGCCTGATTGCACTTGATAAATACATCAAACTCCCGACTGCTTCTCCAAATGGTACCCTTTTTATCTTTATCTCCTATATTTCACTAATCTAATTTTCTCTTGTCATTACTAGCTACTAGTATATCGTCTATGTATATTGCTGGTACTGCCATTTTCTCTTGTTTTCTCCATGTTAACAATCATGGCTCATATAGATTATGTTCTAATCCTAGTTTTAATACTTCTTCTCAGAATCTTTTATTCTATTTTTTACCGCTAATCTTCAATCCATATAATGCTCTATCTAATTTGCATATTTAATTATACCGGAGCTAAAAAAATGTCTCTTTAAAAGATTGAATGTTTTCGAAATTCTGTCTAAAATAAGCCCAGGGTGAAGCCTATTTGTCTAGTTTTTAAGTAGATATTGCAAAAATAGTGTAAATGTCAATGTTTTCTTAAATTTTCAATACCTTTCGAAATAGTCAACGTTTGTCAATGTTCTTGGGCTCACTTTGAAGCTTTTTTTCACCGCATCACAATAGCTTACGAGAATGAATCATAAAAAATGTCTTTTCGAATTGCAAGAACTTGAATTTGTAATAAAAAAGTTCGATAAATTTGAAAACATCTTATCTGTAGGCAAATCAGAATCAAATTTAAGTAAATATATATTTTGAGGAATTACATAGAAAATTCATGATTATATGTTTAATATATTTTACAAAAATATTTTTGTTACAAAAAATAATATTTCAATTTTTCCAACTTTTTTGTTACAAATTCAAGTTCTTGCAATTCGAAAAAACATTTTTTACGATTAATACTCATAAACTGCTGTAATACGATGAAAAAAGCTTCAAAATGAGCGAACCCAAACTTTTGACCGTTAGTGAATTTATTCTACTTCCGTCCTTCATTGTCGACCTTGTGGTTTTTGTAAGAATTCTAAAACTTGGGTTTCCTCCATTGCTTTTAATTCTTCTCTGATTGCTTTTTCTCTTTCTAGTTTGTCTTTGCTCGAGATGGCTTCTTGATATATAACTGGATGTTTGTTTATTATGGCTATTAACGCGTACTCTAATTCGCCTTTTTCTAAATGCTTGTAATTGTCTGACGTTTTGTCAAAGTTTTTTTCTTTGTGGTTTATTTCACCTACCGTCTAAGTATAATTTTCTTTACCTTTTTCTGCGTTTACTTTCCTTTCGACTAACTTTCCTCTTTTCGTATTGTGTTCTTTTTATTTATCTTTGTCTGAACTTCGTTTGCGCGGCTTATTTAATATAATATTTAATATAATATTAATATATATTTAATATAACGTGTCTTTTTTATATATAAGGTGTCCCCTAACGGTTTATATTACTTCCATTCCTTACAATCTTTCCGCTATATATATATATATATATTTTTACAATCTTTTCCTTTCTATATATACAATTATTTACAACTATTTACATAAAGTCTTATATCTAGTTCCTTATCTCTTTTTCTTACGATAGCGGAATTTAGAACTTATTAGCAAACGAGCGAGCGAACGAAAGCGAGAGTGCAAGCGGCAGAGAAAAAGCATCAGAACGCAAACGCATCTCAGTCTACTGAACTTTTAGATTACCACTACTTACAATCTATACGCTTCTAATCTAAGCGACTTCCCTTTCCTTTTTCTTTCACTGTTTTATACCTGCATTTGCCTTTTTTTACATGCATTCTTTCATTCTCTCTCATTCACTCATCTAGCACCCTCCAACTCCCTCATCCATTCTTATTCTAATCCATCCTCCCCTGGAACCTTAACCACATTTTCTTGCCAGCTTCCTTTATCTTCCATTCCTCTTCTACATCCTTCACGTACATGCTCCCATGTTTCCTCCTCCCATTCACATATTGTACAATTTCCGTTCTGTTCTTTTTCCCAATACATCCCCTGCCTTACCTCGTTTCCCAATCTAAATCTTTATATTCTGGTCCATCTTCTCTCCCCCCATCCCTTTTCTAAATACTTTGGTGCTCCTTTCATTTTTATCATCTTATACCATTTATTATATTTTGATTCCTCAATCATCCCCCATCTTTCTATTAACAGTCTTCCCCTTTTTTCCAATTCTTCATATTTTACTCCAGTCTAGTCTTCTATTTTTCTATCATTAAATTACTCCCTCCTCTCTTCTTCCCATCACGTTAAATCGGTCGCCCTCCTTTTCCTCTCTTCTACCTCCATAAAACACTTTCTCTCCAACTCCCCTCCCTTTCCCTCCCTCAGCTTCGTCTCCAATTTCCATGCCCTCTTTCCCGCTCTAATACTTAACTTATCCCTTTGCGCTTCTTCTCTCACCATACATCCTGGCGTCCACAAACATTGCTATCATTGCCCCCTTTTCACTTTTAATTCTCTTATTTACTAGATAGTTCAGAACATATATGTTGTTCATGACCCCTATTCCTTTTCTAAACCCTGCCTGATCGGTGACTCGATCTTTTCTTCTTCAACTTCTATCTTCAATCTCTCCGACAAAATAGTTACACATACTTTATACAGTGTTGGCATCAGCGTCACCTCCCTATAATCTTTAACCTCCTCTCCTTTTCCTTTGTTTTACTATTGGTATAACTACTCCTTCTTTTCATAATTCTGACCACCCCTCTCCTCGCCATACTCTATTACACATTATCCATGCCCATTCCTCTAGTTCCACCCCTCCATATTTCCATACTTCATATGGAATCTCATCTATACCAGGTGCCTTTATATCCTTCATTATTCCTAAAACCTTAACTATTTCATCCCTTTATATGTATTCTTCCTCATCTCTTTCTCTACCATATTTTCCTCCCTTTATAACTTTTCTCTCTAGTCCTCCTAGCAATTCCAAAAAATATTTCTTCTATTCTACCATTTTAATATCTTGGTTAACGCTTTTTCTTCTCTTTCTTCCTCTATTCACTGCATTTCATGCCTCTTCTTCCATCCTAGCCTTCTCTGCCTCTTCCTCAAACATTTTATTTTCTTTCTTCTGATAACACAACTCAGTATACTACTTCATTTTTTCCTATATGCTTCCCCATTACTTTTTTCTTTTCTCCACTTTCTTAATTCCTTTTGACCTCCTTTTTTCCTCTTTACAGTCCTCATCACCCTCCTTTCTATTCCCCCCTTTACTAACTTCACTTTTGTTTGTGCACTCTAATCCTTTTTTTATTTCTCCTATCATTTTTTCCATCTCCTCGTCCACATATCCCTCTCCCATTTTGATATTTCTAACCTTTTCTCTAAATTGTTCTTTTCCTTCCCTTGACCAATCCCCTTTGCTTCACTTTTTACATTTGTTCCCCTTTTACTCACATTGCTATTGCTTTTTTGTCCCTCTAAAGTCACTATTAAGGGAAAGTGATCCAAATCAATATATTCACCTGCCTCTAGTTTCTTAAACTTCTCTCTTACCCCATCATCCACTATCACATAATCAATTACCGTTCCCCTTTCACCTCCTGAGCGTCTATATTCTCCTTTCTCATCTCCTTCTATATTTCCGCTTAAGATATACCATCCCAACTCCTGCAATCTCTTCCACAACTTTTTTCCCTCTCTATTTAGTACCTTATCTTTGTATTTTCTTCCTCTCTCTTCTCTCCACTCCCTTTCTCCTATGTCTTCTGTGCTTTCTTTAAAATCCCTACCTATTATTAGTCGAATTTTTTCTTTATTTCCCTCAATCATTTCTTTCATCTCCTCTGCTTTCTCCTGCATATCATCCTTCACATAAACCCCCACTACCTTCTACTTCTCTCCTCCTATCATTACCTCTTTTACTATTAATCCTTCTTTTTGTTCTTTTCTGTCTTTCTTATATTTCCCTGTTATACATTAGTTCCTTACTCTCATCACCATTTCTCCTATTGCTCTGTTCTTTTTATTCTTTCTCTTTGCATTTTGCACTTGCCATTTTTAAACTCTTGTTAAGCTTCCCCTTACTCTTTCCCATCCCTTTTCATCTAGCCACGTCTCCATTATTATGACCGCATCCCATTTATTAGAATTTTTCATAAACTTCCTATCCTTTCTCTCCAATCCTGCTATATTCCCGTAACAAATCTTCAATTCTTCCCTACTTTTTTTCTCGTCTTTTTTTCCTTCTTATTATTTTTTATTTTCTTATCTCCAATTCCTTCCTCTATTCTCTCCGAGCTTCCATATAACATTCTCTTCTTTGTCATCACTTCCCTCTTATGTTCCCATTTCTTTAGTCATACCAGTACCATTCTCTCCCCTATTCGCTCTTCCCTTCCTACACTTCTCACTTCCTCTATCTCTAGCTTCGCATCAATCCTCTTTTTTACTTCTGCCACTTCTTCCTTCATCTCCTTCCCTTCTAATCTCATACCCTTTATCACTATGTTTAATTTTCATTCTTCCCTCTATTTCCTTCCTATTCTTTGTTCTATTTTTTTCAGCCTTTCCTTCTCCTTATTCTCACTGTCGTCCGCATCACTCCCCTATTATTCTGCTTTTGTCACAAATCCCCATTACCTTTATCATCCCTTCGCGAATTTCTTTTAGTTTTTCCTCTTTCGTCGGAACTTCACTTTCATCTCCGCTTCCTTCAGCCCTCTTACTATTATTATTCTTCTCTACCAAATTCTGCTTTTCCGGCAGCTATCTAAACATTTTTTGATATTTCAAGCTCGCACCGATATCTTCCTTCTCTTCAGTGCTTCCCTCTCCCCTCTCTTCCTTTCGATAAAAGCTTCAATTGATCCCTCGCTTTTTGCTCTTAATCTCTCTTTTTCTATAGTTTTCGTTTATGCCCCCTTGCCTTCCTTTCTTTGATCTCCTCTTTCGGCGTACTGAACACTTCCTGCTCTAAATCTGTTTCTTCCGCGGAGATACTCGCTTCGCAAGGCATGAATCCAATTTAAACTCTCCCGCCTTCTATGCTTCCCTGCCTCTATCTACCGTCGTGGTCTCACCTTTCTTTGTTGCTACCCAACCCTGCTACTACTAATCCGATCAACCCAGTCCTCCCACTCTGTCACAAATCTCCAAACGACCTGACCTCAACTTCCACACAAATCTGTCTCAATTCTCAAAAATATCTACCTCCCCTTTACAATCTCACAGTCCCTCAATTAATCTCTCTCATGCACACCTCCCTACACACATCCACAATCTACTCACCTTAAATTTCACGACAATATCATAAAAACTCAGCATTAACAATTCCTACTATTTTACACTTTCATCTCGGAAACGGAAGCCCAATCTAACGTGTCTTGACTCCAAAAATTAGCCGGTTGTTGAATGCCACAATATGTACCCTGTTACCGTGTATCCCAATAAAATATACATTATGGCTCTTACCGCGAATTTAGTTCTTATTTTAGGAACTCTAGTGAAGGTAACGGAACCAAATATTCTAATTTTGTCTAAATGACAATTGATTCTATGTAAAAATTTAATTAGCAGTGATTAATACTCTATTGTTTTGCGTGGTGTTCTGGTGTAAATATGTATAGCACATTCTGCGGGTAATTGCCACATGCACTTAGATAATCCCGAATCAACCATAAGTTCTCTGATTTTGTTTACAATGTTTTATTAAATCGTTCTGCGGTTCTATTTAATTGTGGTGTGTATGGGAGTGAAAACTCAGGTTCTATGCCGTGGGTGTCATGTAGGATTTATTGGCCTCATTATATCAGTGTGTAATCTTTGAAGTGGACTTGTGGTCATATTTTTCCCCGTTCGAATGGTAATTTATCTATTTTTGCCATGGTGCATATTTAAAATTCTAAGATTGAATTGTCGAATTTTACGTCTTTAAGTTTTTCTTCTAATTTTTTTGATTTTTTTCAAGTAATTTAGTAAGACATTTCCTAAGCGTACGTGCCATAACATTGCCCCATTATGTTTTGTAAATTTTTTATTTTTTATTTCTAAAGGGTTTTTCTGCTTCCTTCAAAATCAACGTTTTAAATTATGTTTTGTTGTGTCCTTGATTGTTCGGGTTGTTTCATGCCTATGATATTCACTAATTGCGCTTTACAATTAAAATTTTCGGATTCAGATTTTTTTGTCCTATAGTTATTTTTGTGGCCATTAAATTTATTGTCCAGTTTAATTTTTTCATAAATTTCTTATAAAAGTATCTCTTTTGATGCTTTGTCAAATACTTTGACTTTCTCGTTATCTAAATATATCCCTAATCCTGCGCCTGTAAAACATTTAAGTGAGATGACGTTTTCTGCAATGTCTTTCGCAGCTATGTTGTTCATTAACTTTGTTATTTCCCCTTTTGCAGTGTTTGTGTAAAGGAATAAATCTTATTTCCGTCTATTTTGATGTCCGCTGACTTATTTTTATTAGCAATTTTGATTACCTGTTCTGTACATATTCTGAAAACACTTAAAACGAAGCTTTTATTACTAATTCTATGTGTTTTTTTAA
Source organism: Belonocnema kinseyi (assembly GCF_010883055.1). Taxonomy (NCBI): domain Eukaryota; kingdom Metazoa; phylum Arthropoda; class Insecta; order Hymenoptera; family Cynipidae; genus Belonocnema; species Belonocnema kinseyi. Next base: position 137,058,265 of record NC_046660.1, read on the forward strand.
GTTGAAATTAAAATGTATGTAAAATCAAATTAAATTTTTAAGTGCATCTAATCTTCAATATTATTCGGCCGGTCTTCATTCAATCAGATAAAAAATTAAGTTGCAAAAAAAATATTTTCGAAATTATCTTTATATTTATATGGTAGTCAAAACACTAAACTTTGATGATTAGCAATAATTAATAAAGGTTTTTTTTATTCCAGGTCACCATGTAATAAGCCTATTATGCCCCCAGAAAAGTGAGCATTTAGGTAAGCCTTTACCGTACTGTCCATCTAGCGGAAGTTAATTAATATCGGGACAAAAAGTCCTGACACTTGAAAAAAAGTAGCTATATCTCAGTGAAAAAAATCGCACTGAGTTCGCATTTAGCAATGCTGAATCGAAATCATTCTACCTGTTAAATGACGTTTCTCGTATCTCAGTGAAATTTTTTTTATTCTTGTAAGAGCAACGAATGTGGAGAAAATTATTCTAACTCAAGCCTTGATTTTGAAACTCAACTTTCAGCTGATCCTGTAGTCGCAAAACTGTCCGTAAAAAATGGAAAAAATTTAAATGGATTATATGTCTATTTGCGAATGGAAACCAGTTTTGAAAATTTAAAAATTTTAAAAATTGTGGTCGCCAGAATTGTTAATGCAAGCAAAAAATATCTCTGGTTTGAAAAGAGATATCGAGACGAATCAATACTGTTTCGTATACTGATAAAGCTCGGACCAATAAAAATTCAATAAAAGTGTAAGTTTACCTGTAAAGTGAGTTCGAATAATATGCCCCTCAATGAGCTATGCTAAAGTCTCTTGAGGAAATAGTGTACAAGAAGGAGGTTGAAGGGTGTCTATTCCCTGGCCGCTCGTGGCCGCTTAAAGACTTGAAAAAAGGGGTCTGCTTCTGTACGGTCCCGTGCAGCGTGTAGGTACTGGCCGATGACTAGACCTGTCCATGTGGTATATTGTACAGCAGGGGCTTACACAAGCCACAGATGCAGCACTATCCAGGGTGGCCCGGCTTTCTTAAAAATTTACGATTTTTTTCGAGGGGAAACTGAGAGAAAAGTCATGACACCCCAAAAAAAAATCTCGGTTTCTAATGCTGAACCTTGAAGTCCCTTTCTTCTGGTATGACTACAGGAATTGAAACAAACAATATTTTATTCAAATCATTCGAAGTAACTAATTGCCGATAATAGTTAACGATTACATTTTTTAAATATTAATTATACTAAATAATTAATCAAATAGTCATAATCATAAAAAAGTGGTCACAAATAAATTGAAACATTGCATGTAGTAATTTAATAAATTATTTAGGGCCACTTAACAATTTTTTAGCTATTAATACTTACAAATTTGTTATTATGTAATTCAAAATTGAGTATGTTTTTAATATTATGTAATAGAAACGTAAGTATTTGTGAATTTTTTGCTACTTTTTAATATTTTACGTTAATTTATGGGGATATAATTTTTTATGTAATTGTAAGGATTATACAATTAAGATATACTTTAGATAAGCTCAAGGCTTTATTTGAAAATTAAATGTTAAATAATTCATAGACAAACAGATTTTTAGGGAATATAAATGGTGTATATATAATAAAATTTAAAATGCATTGCATATTTTAATTATCAAAAAGAAAATAGAAAAATAAAAATTTACGATTTTATTTCACAATTCGCCATTTTATTGTGAAGTTTTGAATAGTACAATAGAAAAACTGAATAGATAGTAAAATTGATAGTACAAATAATATATATTAGAAAATGGATTAGATCTAACCTATTGACTCCTGCTATGAGGGACGTTCATTTCATAAAAAAGTATAAATAAGTTAAGTAAGTTAAAGTTAAAAGACGTCCTTTGAAAGTTTTGAAAACTGTCCTAAGTTAGACCAAATAATGTTTTAATCACATCTTATGTTCGAAATACGTCCTTAAAACATCTCTGGAACATTGTATGTTTATGGAAACTTATATAGACTAAGGACATTTTTAAGCAGTTCTAAAGATGTTCTTTAACGCTTGGGACCACTGGGTATTATTTTGTTATTCACTTTATAAGAAATAACCATTTTCGACTATAAAATTTTCATTGTGCTCAGAAAGGGTTAACGAAATAATCGCTGATCGACTGAAAAATTAAAAACTCTGTATCGGTATAGACCAAACTTCCCTCTAAAACGTGTAAATTGTCCCATATTTTTAGTATTTTCGTCTGCTGAGATTGTGAGCACAATCTGTACAAAAATCGAGGTATCTTTATTTTTTAGATAGATAAAAAAAGCTTAAAAATAAATTGTCACACATTCTTACATTTCTCACATTCTCTTTCAATATCTAATAAATAAATCTGTAGACTTTTTTCGACAATAAATTTACTGGCAAATGCATATCAATAATAAGATATGAGTCATATTATTTATTTCACTGTAGAAAATGCGAACGGAATTAATTTAAGATCGTGCAGTTATGTTCGAGGTACGTATAATAATTTACCGCCAAACTATGTTGTTTTTTAAAGAGAATAGACGACATATATATTACTAATGGTACACATTTTTCTTACTTCTAAAACTATTTCTCGTATCCTCTCATAATTGATTGAAAATTTTTGGAATTTTTTACAAATTGAAAAAATTACTTCGCTGCACATTTTATGGAAAAATGTCCGTTGACAATTTCTATTATTTTGTGTTATTTTGCAGATTCTTACTAAATTGTGTGATTTCCTTTGAAATTTATTTATTTTCCAACAATACAATGTCATGCTGTCATAAGAAACAAAGACAATTATAGGTTAACACTTTGGATAACTTTCGCACTAAACTTTTTTCTTAAAAGATAATAAATGGATGCTTTTTTCAGTTTTCACCGTGCCATTCAATTGCACTGTATAGTAAAAGTAAATGGTGTACACATTTTTAATACAAAGTACAACGTTTTTACAGCTGCAATGTTTTTTTAAAACATGTAGTATTTTTTTAGTATTTTTTGTTTATACATGTTCTTGAATTTTTTAAAGTCTGTTAAATATCTTGAAATCTTCGGAAATTTGTAGAAATTGTTTGAATTCTAATACTTTTCTTAATATATATATATGGAAGCGGGTGCAATTTTTCAGATTAGCACCCGCTCCCGGCGAAATCCTATATATATATATATATTGATTTTCTTTAATGTTTTATAATATTTAAAAATATTTTTGAATTTAGTTTGAATCTCGTGTAATCACATCAAATATTCAATAATAATTTGTAATATTTCTAAAATCTAAAATCCTAGTACATATATAATTATGATCGTAGCAATATTTTTTATAGAATGGTTCACAGAAATTTGCAGACGGCTGTACACAGATGTCTAATAAATTGTAGATGTTTTTGTAATACTTCCAGCAAGGTTAGCTGAGAGGCTGTAGGCGTTAGGAATTAGGAATGCGAAACTTGTATGGTTAGAATGTCGCGGCGAATAAAAATTTTCATAGCGTGCGATTACAAACAGTCTAGTGATTCTGTAATAGTGAATAATGGTGTACTTAAACATGTAAAAAAATATTAGAGTATAATATTAATAACATAATAATACAAGAGATTAATTTCTTGCGGCGAAAAATCTGTTATCATTTCATACAACTGTTCTCTATAGTTTCGAGACTTCTTCGATATAGACTATATTTTAGATTTTATAGAACTTTGCTACACATTTCGTTGCATAGTTCAAAGCAATGTAAAACAACGACGAATTCAACTTTTATTAAACCAGCCATCGTATCCTCTACTAGAGGATTAGTTCTATAAAATTTAATGGATATTTTTGTTCCGTGTAGCTAGTCATTACTGCATGCGTAGAATAAGACTTTTCTATGTATAACAGGGGTCTTCAAACGTAAATCCTGTATCTGCAAGAGATCCCAGGTCAATAGGTTAGATCTAATCCGTTTTCTAATATCTATTATTTGTACTATCAATTTTACTATCTATTCAGTTTTTCTATTGTACTATTCAAAACTTCACAATAAAATGGCGAATTGTGGAAGAAAATCGTAAATTTTTATTTTTATACATTTTATTATTGCTAAATAAAATATGCAATGTATTTTAAATTTTATATACACACCATATACATTCCCTAAAAATCTGTTTGTTTATGAATTATTGAAAATTGAATTTTCAAATGAAGCCTTAAGCTTATCTAAAGTATATCTTAATTGTATAATCTTTACACTTACGTAAAAAATTATATAATTATATAATGTTAAAAAAATGTATTCGTCAACTATTATCGGCAATTATTTACTTCCAATAATTTAAATAAAATATTGTTTATTTCAAGGCCTGTAGTCATACCAGGAGAAAGGGACTTCAAGGTTCAGCATTAGAAACAGAGATTTTTTTTGAGGTGTCATGACTTTTGTCTCTCAGTTTCGCCTCGAAAATAATCGTAAATTTTGAAGAAGGCCGGGTGATCCTGGATAGTGCTGCACCTGTGGCTTGTGTAAACTCCTGCTGTACAATATACCACATAGGCAAGTCTATTCATCGACCAGTACTACACTCTGCACGGGACCATACAGAAGCAGACCCCTTTTTTCAAGTCTTCAAGCGGCCATCAGCGCCCAGGCAATAGACACCTTTCAACCTCTTTTCTTGTAGACTATTTCCTCAAGAGACTTTAGCATAGCTCATTAAGGTCCAAATTATGCGAACTCACTTTAGTGGTAAACTTACACTTTTATCGAATTTTTATTGGTCCGAGCTTTATCAGTATACGAAACACTTTCTTTTAAGTCTTGATTCGTCCCAATATCTCTTTTCAAACCGGAGATATTTTTTTCTTGCATTAACAATCCTGGTGACCACAATGTTTAATACTTTAAAATTTTCAAAACTGGGTTCCATTCGCAAATATACACAGAATCCAATTGAATTTTTTCCATTTTTTTCGGACAGATTTGCGACTACAGGAACAGCTGAAAGTTGAGTTTCAAAGTCGAGGCTTCAATTAGAATCATTTTCTCCGCATCCGTTGCTCTTACAAGAATAAAAAAAATTTCACTGAGATACGAGAAACGTCATTTAACAGGTAGACTGATTTTGAATCAGCATTGCTACATGGGAACTCAGTGAGATTTTTTTTTCACTGAGATAGAGCTACTTTTTTCCAAGTGTCAGGACTTTTTGTCCCGATATTAGTTCCGAACGCCACAGCATAATCAATTTAATAGTTCCAAAAATGCCCACTGAATAACGCGTAACTTTGTTAATTTCAAATAACCTCTAACTGACCTTGAACGTTACAGTTGACCTATGATTTGGGTATGTACCTCAACGTAGAATTTTCCGCTCTATCGATTGCAGATGTAAAAAAGAGGGTTTCTATTTTAAAAAACAAAGCTAACCTTCAAAAAGCCATAAAGGTCAACTTAAGATCAAAATGAAGGTCTCCATTGAATTCTCCGTCGAAATTTTCTTCAGGAATGACCTTCACTTTTTTGAAAAATATTTTACCTGAGGAAATATCCAACCGTCCCGGGACTTTTTAGACACCCTGTATATATATCCAAAATTTTTCTCGGAATGAACTACTTGTATATTTTCGTACACTCAAAATCATAGAAAAAAACAATCAAAATCCCACATCTTAACATAAATGACGAAGTGAAAGAAGCAAAGCAAAATTTAGTATTCCAAAAATAGAAGGTTAAATATAAGGTGGCCTTCGAGTAATTTTATTGATAGCAAAAACAAAACAGAAGAATGTTCAGTCAGTGATCGTCATCATTATCAAAAATAAATTTCATTCAATAGGACGTTCATTATTTTAGTAAAGTGCTTTCGGAAGCTCACTTTTCCGGGGTCTCTATAGGTTCACAAAATATGATTGTTTTGAAAAAAAATATCTTACATCACTCATGAAGTTACATACGTCTTCACACGGGAATGGTTTTTTATACAGTAGCAAATCCATGGCCTATGGCCGTGGTTTTACTACTTGCCCTGCGAAAATTGACCTCCCTGCGGTAAAGTCGTTAAAAAATAAAAAAGTGAAATAACTGTCATCTCCATAGGCTGAAGGCGACTTCAAGCGCATCTTGTTTTAGTAACAGCAAACTACTTAAGCGACTATGGATGCGCTTTAAGTCGCTTTCAACAGAAGTTATTAAATTTTCCACATTTTCAACGTTTAAAAAAAAACTATTGCAATTACTCCATGATATTCTAATGGCAAAATTAACATAGAATCCGAATTGCAATGAGTTACATTTAATTTCCTACGCCAATTAATTGAACTGTAGAAGTAGAGCGAAGTAACATTTTCTAGAATTAAGGAATTACTATTTCCGGAATGAAAAAACAGTGCTTCATTAAACTGATGGACTTTATACATATTACGACGATTATTCTTAATTCCTTCTTTAAAAAGCAGTATATTTGAGTGAACATTAGACGAATCTGCAAACTTTTCTGAATGAAATGATCCTTTTGTAAATTTCGTGAAAAAATATGGTTAAGAGTTGTGAACTAAAGTACGAAAAATGCCGTAAATAGATATCGTACAGAGGTACCCATACTTTCAAATTATCCCAAAGCTAATAAAAACTGTGAAAAAAATCTGATATGTCATCAAAGATTTTTTTATGTAGAACAATGTTAAATATTTTTAAATATTGAAAAATGTAGTTTTTACAAGAATTTTCGTCGAAGAACATTATTTAGAAATCGATTAGAGCTATCGCATTGTTTGATGGCTTTAAATTTAAGTTAATATAAACTGATTGCTATGATGTTAGTAGAAACTAAATAAAAACATTATTTAGTGTCTAAAAGCTACTAAGAATAATTTTCAGTTTAATGAGGCAAGGTGCATTCCGAATAATTACAAAGAAGTGGAGAAAAGAGTCGATTGCGAAGTGAATTCAATCCTTCAGCGGCATGTACGTAAGATCTCCCACATATTGTTAACAATGGTGTACATAGAATGGGCCCTTATTTCAACAGATCATTTTCATTCAATTTGCATTGATAGCATAGCAATTGATAGCATAGACATTTTTCAATATTTAATATTTTTGAAAGCTGTCCAAAAATGTTTTAGAACCTATCAGAATTTTTTGAAATTTTTTCCACCATATTCTTAACTCTGGACTAATGAGTGAAGTATATGTACCTCTGTAGCGGGCCTGAATATATAATTTGTCTTCCTATTTCAATCAAAAACTCTTAACTAAATTTGTTCACGTAACTTAAAAAAAACATTTTATCCAGAAAACTTAGCAGAGTCATAAATTCTTGACTTAAATCTCCTGAAATTTCTTTCTGTGGAGCACCTGACATTCAAGGTCATAACGTGCATCGCTTTTATCCCAATTCTCCTACATTTTATTACCTTCTACCTCTTTCTTGGTGTCAAGAACAACGCGACTCGAAGAAAGGCGTAGCAGCATGTCGGGAGAACCTGCTCATTGCTAGATGTGTCTGCAAATATGCAGCATTCTAGCACCGCGGCCTATCGATGGTCTGGATTGATTAACTTAAAGCTTTCTGTCCGACCTCCCATATTCCTATCTTCTGTCTTTTTTAGAGTTTAAAGGTTTATTCGCGCATTGTGAGGAGCATAGAGCTATTGATGCCACTTTGTAAAACCAGATTTACTATCTCATCTAGAAAACATCGTCTGATAACTAACAGCGTTACTTTTCAGAAAGGTGTCTTTAAGGGCAATATCACGAGACAGCTCCTTTGTTGCCATACATTATTGCCACTATCCCTCGCACTTGGCCATTCCGGAACAGTACTTTTGCAGCAAACGTGAAATCGAAAGCATAAGGTCACTCATGCATTTTACAGGGATGATCTTAAAATCTGCGCTAAAAATAAAGAGTGATTACATCTAGCTCTAGAGATTGTCAGTGAATGCTCTAAATATATTGGAATATATTTTGGATCAGAAAATGTGCCAAGGTCTATTTCGAGCAAGGAAAACCTGAAGGCACCCCCGAAGACCCTGAGCTCGTCGGCGGAGTCGATTGTGTCGTTTTTCCATAAATTTAATTGTTTAATTTGTGGAAAAACGAAACAAGTTACAAAAAAAAAGATCTTACAAAAAATGTTAACCCGAAAAAGAGCTACAAATTTGTTATACATTACTTTTTGACAGGAGGCGCAGTTTTGTTTTTAATCATGAAAATAACATTGAACTTAAATTTAAGGCAAATTATAGGTTATGAAAATTCCTACAATATTTTTTAAACGATTATCCATAAAAAAATAATATGAGAACACAAATGCTATTTTTAGCATGAAAACGCTAGAGAGAGAAAAATGTCAGAAAAAAAGATTGTAATTTTTTATTTATCTTAAGGTAGTTCACAAAATATACATTTAGAAATGTCTATCAAAAATCGAGCGCGTGGTGCGAGTGTCACGATGAAAATGTGTACCTCAAAGCCTACAGAGCTACCAGCAACTTAATATTGAACTATTATTAATTAAGGAGACAATTAAGAACATGAAGACGCATATAAATACTGCGATCTAAAAGAGATCCTTATGTTAAAGTTTTATTTGACCATTCCAAATCCAAAGAATAAATATCCCAGCGCGAAGCGTCAGGTTTAAATGTGTCCGAGCGCGAAGCAGGAGATGTCAGATCAAGGTCTATGTCCAGGTAACGCACGCTCCAACACCTCCCCACAATTATTCTAGACGCAACCCCCATTTCCCTCTTATCCACGAGGTCCATTCGAATTTTTTTCTGACTCTTATGTAAAACAATAAAACGAATTTAAAACTGTCTAGCAGAATTCTGAAAAATGTGCCTTTTTAGAGATATTCGCAATTAACGATTTTTCTTAATAAACGTCACATTTCACATTAAAAAATTGTAATTTTTGCAATTTCATCTCTGCTATTGTTTGACAAGCTTACTAAAAACAATAGTTGTCTTGTAATTTTTTTTTTGCTCTGACAAATATTTATTGCACAAAATAAATTCACATGTAAAATAAGTGACAATAAATGTTCTTATAATAATCAAAAGAGAATTTCATAAGTGAAAAAAGTGACACTCTTTTTACAATAGGCCAGTAAGTGATACAGTGAACTTCAAAGCGGGCGGTCAATGCCCACATGGCGGGCGCCTTGGAGATATACAACTTCAGTCTGCCCCGAAATTTGTACCGTATCTACGCCCATGAGTGTATTGTCAAAGTCGAATTGGTGACCGGTATCTAAAAAATCTTCAGTAAGAGCTGTATGATTTTTGTTATTGAAATTCGTGATTGAATATTTATGTTCTTTATTTCTGGATTCTAATTTTCTTCCCGTTTCACCAACTGCAGTGCAATTTCAGCAGTTGCATTGTTATACTAAGCCCGTTCGTTTTAATTTTGAAAGTGTATCCTTTAGGTTGGAAAAAAAAAACTTTTCAGAGATTTTGATTGGTTTAAAAATTATCTTTATTTTATGGTGACGTAAAACCTGTTCAATTTTTTCAGATAAACCTTTGATATATGGACAAACAGTAAAATCCATAAAATTCTTCTCTGGTTTTTTATTATTGGTGAAAGATTCACAGTTATAAAAACGTAAAGTTTCTTTTTTTAAACAGTCATCAAATAAATGTGAAGGGTACCCATTGTCTTTTAAGGTATCTTTAATAAGTTTGATATTTTTGTGTCTGAATTCTGGATGAGATAAATTGAAATTTAGATATCAGCCCGACCATCTTTTCTTTTGAAACCAGTCAATTTTGATATAATTATTTTTACGGATAATTATGTGTGTAAAAAACTAATTTTGTTTTTGTTTTCAATCTCAATAGTGAATTTTAGATTATTATTGTAGCTATTAAATTGATTCAAGATAATTTATGTTTGATTTCGCGGAACCGTTGTGATAATATTGTCTACATATCGATAATAGAAAGGGGGCAAAAATTTAGTGCATTTAAGAAAGTGCTTTCCAATTTTTCCATCACTAAATTCGCTGCATTCAGACACAGAAGAGAACCCATTGCTAGACCCCAAACTTGCTTACACGTTTTACCGTCAAAGTTGAGAAAATGGTATTCAAGCACAAATTAACACACATGAAGGTTTCATCTTCAGAGATTTCTGTATGTTTAGAGATTTTCGTCCATCTCTCTCTGACACCCTAGATGACCAGATTAATAGGGGTGTTGTTGAACATGTTGACTACATCTAAAGATACTAGAACATAGTCCTTTGGTAATACGTGTCTTTTAAGGTTTTAACAAAAGATAGACTGTCCTTGACGTGACAATCATTCTTTCCAATGATGTTATTTAAAATATTGGATATGTAGGACACTAGATTATAAGTGGGACTATTTATCGTGGAAACAATAACTCTTAAATAGTTACCAGTTTTATGAATCTTGGATAAACCGTAAGCTCTTGGAGTGACGGATGTGTAACATCTCAAATCTTTAGCTTCTTTTGCACTAAGATAGTTTTTATTTAACACAGTATTAGCCAGATCATTATTTTTTGTTTCAGTAGTAAAAGTATATGGAGATTCAGATATTTTATAAGTATTAGTATCATTCAAAATATTCAAAATTTTAGTTTTATAATCGTATTTTGTCATGGCTACAGTAAAATTGCCATTATCTGCTCTTAAGAAAAGAATATCAGGATTATTTTTTAAAAATTGTGTACATCCGTTACCACTTATAATCTAGCGTCTTACATATCCAATATTTTAAATAAGAATTGGAAGAATCTGGCATTTTGCAGACTGCCTAGGGAGTTCGCTGATTGCCAGCAGATGGAAGAATATATTATCGCAATGACCTGTCTTCCGGCTGCCTGGCTTCGTTCAGGCAGTCGGCAGACTGCCGGAAATTTGAAGGACGATCTATCCGAATTCGGCAGTCTGCCGACTGTCTAGGGAATTTACAGACTGCCGGCACATGAGAGAATTATAGAAAAATATTACTCTATGAAAAAATGTTATGAATTAAAATTTAATCTCTCTGAGGAGTACATGCACTAATGGTAAAAATCGGTTACCCCCCCCCCCCCGTGGGGATGGGTGTGGGGGCAAGTTTGAAATCTTAACTGGGAACCCCTATTCTTTACTGCATATTCGGATTCTTTGGATAAAAATGCAAATTATTTGTCTAAAACATTTTTCTCGTTTCGCGATAGATGGTGCTGTAATTGACGAAATTCCATTTTTCTTCATTTTACTTTACTGAGAATGCACGCTTACGATGCTGCAATACATTAACAATCAAAAATACAACATTTTCATTGTGACATGACTGGCCGTGGAAAAAAAGATTTTTTCAAATCGCAACAAAATCGCTGAACGAATGAAATAAAATCTCGTACATAAAAAATACATCGCGTTGACCATAGGTAGAACCTCCTTCTTTTCGAAGTCGGTTAAAAATGAGGGCAATAGAGCATCAGATCTCTTTGATAATTATTATTTTGAGAAACATGCCAAAACGTATGTCTGTTCTTGAGAAGTAATAATTAAGTAATACATTTACATTAACAGTGTTTTCTGAATATTCCTGAATTCTAGCTCTGGCATTATTGTACATTGAGGTCAGCGGAGGCTATCGAAACATTACGAAAGTGTTTACTTTTTTCTTTTCTTAAATACAGAAAATTATAAAAAATACATTTAAGACAGAACTCATTTTAGTTAGATCAAAGATTATGCCGAATAATACTATACAATAGAGTATCTAACCGTACGAAAAAAAATTTAAAATGGTTCTGGTGTGTGGAGAAGCTGGAAGAAATTTTGAGAATGCTGTCAATTTCTACGCTCAGCGTTTACTAAATAGAATTGTGTCACGTGCTTCATTTTATCGTACTATTACGAAATTTACTACCGATCGAAGTCTTCAACCTAAGAAAAAGACCTGTACAACAACAGTTACTGGAGAAAATAATAAAATTGCTGTATTAGCTGCAGTGGCCAGTAATTCTCACGTTAGTATACGAGAAATTGCTCGTGAATCCGGAATGTCTCAGAGCAGTGGTTGGAAAGTTTTGAAACGTAATAAATTTCATCCGTACCATGTATCTTCACATCAAGAACTTCATGGCGTTGATTTCCAAACTCGGGTAGCTTTTTGTTAGTGGGCACGTGACCAAATACAACAAAATCTAAACTTTTTTCGTTATGTATTATTCTCCGACGAGTCGTCTTTTACGAACCATGGAATAGTTAATCGACATAACATGCACTACTGGAGTGTTGAAAATCCGCAGTGGCTTCGTAAAGTCGAACACCAGCGTCCATGGACTGCCAACGTATGGTGTGTAATAATTGGCAACAAACTGATCAGTCCCCAGATTATCGAAGGCAGCTTAAATGGTCCAAAATATTAGACATTTTAAAAAATGAACTGTCAATATTGCTTGAGGGCTTGGGCTTAGACATACGGCAGAACATGTGGTTTCAACATGATGGTTGTCCGACACACTATTCAGCGGTAGCACGAGAAGTTCTTGATCTTGATTTCACTGGTCGCTGAATTGGTAAGAACGGTCCGATAAATTGGCCTGCAAGATCGCTAGATCTTACTTAACCAGATTTGTTTTTGTGGGGCTATCTGAAAGGCAAAGTGTACATAGAAAAACCAACAACACGTGAGGATACGATTAACCGAATTACAAGTGCATGTGCTAAAATTTAAGAAGATACACTTCTCCGATATGTAAATTCATTTGAATTACGGATCAATAAGTACATTAAAGCCGAAGGTCCTCATGTTGAGCACTTACTTTAATTAAAAGACGATTCCCTGAGTACCTCGAATCGTGAGAGGTGAAGGGACTCACGTTAATCAAGCACCCCGAAGGGAACAGAAAAGTGCTACGTTCACGTCGTTGTGCTTGGGTTACGCTAAAAGTAGCAATTTGTTTTAAGACTAATTTCGAGCACTGCAGAATCGTAAGCGTGCATTCTCAGTAACAGTGAAATTAAGAAAAATTGAGTTTCGTCGAACACAGCGCCATCTATCGCGAAACGAGAAAAATATTTCGGACAAATCATACGCATTTTTATCCAAAGAATCCGAATATGTAATAAAAAATAGGGGTTCCCATTTAAGATTTCGAACCTGCCCCCGCCCCCACCTCGAGAGGGCGGTGAGGGGGAACCGATTTCAACATTAGTGTATGGACTCTCCTGAGTGGTTAAATTTTGATTCATAACATTTTTTCATAGAGTGTCTGTTATATATATATATATATATATATATATACCAGGTGTATACATATGAAACCGGTATTTTTTCAAGAAAAAAACACATTTATTTCAAGAGAATGATAACAAATA
>NC_046660.1:137071693-137100153 GCF_010883055.1 Belonocnema kinseyi
ACGTCCCTTTCTAGGCTAGTATTCACTGCATGGGCCGCCAAGGCTCTTCCAGAGTGCGAGGCGGGAACCGAACTCGCAAGCCGACGGAGTGTGTCCAAAGCCTACGCTTTAGCCTCCAAGAACATCGTCCCACTTCACACTACTTTAGTGTTGAATAGTTTCACCCGCACGTTTAGGGTGGAAAATGTGACCAAATCCGAGTGAGAACTTTAGTGAAATAGAAAATATTATTTTATCCTTTAGAAAATTTGAATAGTTAATTTAAAAAAAGCAGGAACGTTCATTGAAAAGAATATTTAATGTAATTATTATTACTGTAACTTATTTTAATATATTTCATTTTCACGGAGTCGAAAAAGAATTTTAAGCAGAAGCAACTGACCAATGCTTAGGAAGACCGATAGACACCGATATCCAAAATTTTCCTAATTACATCTATGTTAGTTAATAGTAGTTAAAAATGTTCTTTATTGTTCTTAGACTTTTTGTTACATAGGTATGCTATACATTTTTGGTTCCTATCTTAAGCGACTTTACCCGAAAATAGTTTTTGAGTTCTTATTGTAGTTGTACTGAGTTTTTTGTTTCGCTAGTTTAGCATGTTATTTCTTAGAAAAAATTTGAAAAAACCTATTTAATGTTAAGACTTAGAATATATTACAATTTAATGTAGCTTTATCTAATCTATATACAATATTTACAGTTACTTTGGCTAATACAGACTGTGAAAATTGAAGTTTTGTGGAGATAGTTTTTTTAATTTTGTAGCAAGTGGTGTGGTAATTTATATTTGATCCTGAAAGGCGCATCTTCATAACGTAGTGCAGATGTATCTTTCAGTAGTAGAAGAGGCAGTTGATTATTCTAATTCGTGTACATACTTTTTCAATTTGATTATCGCAATTCTTTTCCGTCGAGACGCTGTATAAACTGCCGTGTCGTCAGCAAAGAAGGCTATTTTACATCGCTAAACTTTGGTATATCTTTTATATAATGTGGAAATAATACTGGTCCAAGGACAGAACCTTGCGAGACGCCTGCTTTGATAAGTTTTTCATTCGATAATTTACAATTAACTTCTACTACAAAGGTTCTATCACAGAGATAATTTTCCATAATTTCAGATAGATATTGCGGTATATTATAGTTTTTTAATTTTGCTATGAGCCCCTTATGCTATATTGTGTCAAAAGCTTTCTACATGTCTAGGAGGAGAGCAGCTGTACTGTGGTTAATATTAAAATTTGTGCTACTACAATCAGTGAGTCGAGCTAGCTGTTGTACTGTCCAGTGTCTTGATCTAAATCCAAACTGTTCTGGAATTAATTGCTTATTGATTTGCTTATGGATATGGATTCTAATTAATATCATAGTTTTAAAGATTTTGCTAATGGTCCGTAGTAGACTGATAGGCCTATATCTTTGGGCAGAGGTTGTTTCCTTTCCAGATTTATATATGGGAAATATATTTGCCTTTGTCCATTCTGTAGGGAAGTAGCTCTGCTTTAAACATGCATTATATATATATGAGTTATTTGTATTATCGATTTTTTGGGGAGATACTTTAATATAATGTTTTGTATTCCATCAAGTCTAGGAGCTTTCTTTGCTTTTCTTTTGCATATATATTTTTTAATTTATTCAGGGGTAGCTATTTAAATTCCATCTAGGTTTATTTCAGAGCGAGTAATTTTATAAGAGACGGCATGTGTCTTTTATTCAGCCCTTTTAGAGATTTAGCCATTTTCCACAAGAAATTATTCTTAGTGGTAAGGGATGCACGTTTATCTCCCCAGTTGTTGTTTCTATGCTCAGTAATCGAGCTTTTAGTTTTGCGATTTGCCATGTTTACAAACGCTGTTAGATAAATATTTCTAGTTTTCTGTAAGATTTTTCTCATAGAGTTTCTGTGCTTAATTTGTTGGATTATAGTTTCCGGGAGTTTATTTTTATGTTCAAAGGTTTCTTGGATACGGATGGAGTCCTCAACAGTATTATTAATTATATTCATTAAATCATTTACGCTTTTATCTATGGAATCAATGGTATCAAGCGCTCAGTTTATTATTATTCTACTGTTAATGAGTTCTTTAAACTTTTTCCAGTCAGCTGTTCTATAGTTCAATAGTTTAGGAGTAGACGACAATTATATGTTAATTTGATCATCACTAAGCAAGATTAAGACCGTTTTATGATCAGAGCAAAGTTCGTCAAGAACATCAATTGTTTGCATATTTACAATGTTTTTGTTGATAGCTAGGTCTACAATGCTGGGTCAAGCTTTTGGATCATACGGGTATAAAGTAAAATTATCTGGAAATTCTAGGGCAAGTGGATTTCGATGTATGTGATTATATATTAAGTCTCCATTTTTATTATTATTGTAGCAGTTCCAGTTAACATGCTTGGCAATAAAATCTCCAGCTATTATGGCCTTGCTAGTCAGGTTGAGGATGGAATTTAATTCCGTTGTGCTAATGTGACTTTTTGGTGGGGCATATATAGATACTAATATTATTTGACTTTCTAGCTTGATTGCATGCGCTTCAAATGATTTGATATTATCTAGATCTATTTCAATTCAAGGGATATGGTTTTTAACATACAGGGCTACTCCCCCTGTAGGTTTTTTGCTTGGCCTATCTTTCCTAAAGCATTTATATTCAGGCAACCGTGCTTTAAATTTATTGGTGAACCATGTTTCACCAACCATGAATAGATCTACATTATGGTTGTCACGAAACGCGGGTATTTCAAGTTTTTTATTTTATAGGCTAGATTCTGTATATCTGGCGTTTCATTGCGTTTGGGTTCAGTTGTAGGTTGTTTTTGATGCCTCAGCGGATTCTTGCCAGTTGTCCATGCTGATGGCGTGCTATTCGTTCGATTTTCTGATGGTAAGGTTGATCTTGGTAGGTTGTGTTGCCCTCTGCTTCGTGGTAAGGGTGGAAAGTTCAATGGCTCATTTCCATTGTTGTAGACTGGTAGGGGGCGATGATTTTATAGTTGTGGACTTCTTTTCATTCATAGTAGTTTCACTTTTTCGAGATGCTTTTTATATGCTGCACATCCGCTGTAGTTTTCAGGGTGTTCACCTTCGAAATTTACACATTGTGGATTTTGCTCACTAGGTTTTGGGCAGTCTGCCGTGAGGTGGCTTACTAGGCACTTGATACATCGAGGTTCTTGGTGGCAATTTTCCGTTCCATATCCAAAATTCTGGCATCTTCGGCACTGCGTAACTATTCTTGTATTCTAGTACCTTTCCCATCGGATTCTCATGTAGCATACTGCCTTGATTTTGAAGGTATCCTGAGTTTTAGCATCCTTCTGCAGGATTACCATGTAGACTGGCGAGTCAAAAGCGAGTTCGTGTTCTGGATCCTTCAGTGTTGTAGCCTTGGTTTTTAGTATAAGTACTTTCGTTATTTATAGTCGTTGTCGCTCCAGATCGTTTTATATGTCACTCTCTGCCAGGTGTCCCAATACATGAATAACGAGCTTTTGTGGTTTGTCTTGTTTCATAGAATATGTGTAGTAATGTACATTTCTCTCAACAAACAGTTTTTTAATTTTCTCAAGGTCCTCTTGTTTGTCAGCGTAAATAGTAATGTTTGTAGATTTGTAGTTCTTCTTTTTTTTCTGGATCTCCTTCCATCACTTCATGTATCAAGTTGATGAGCAATGCATAATCGTTGACATAGCTTTCTATTATGATTGGTGGCGTTTTTGGCTTTTGCCCTTCTTATTTTTCTCGTTCTGGGATGTTGGTGTATCTTGATTTTCCTTTATGTCATTTTTAATCTCCTTATTTTCCTGTTCCATTGATATCACTTCTTCTAAGGCCTCAAATCTATTGCTGAGTTTGATTGGAGTTACTTTGCTGTTTGCCGTCCTGTCATAGGGCCTGAATTTTTCAGTGATGTTGTCATCCCAGGCTCTCACCTTGAGTTTATTTTTGTTCGCCATTTCACTATTGGTCATCATATTCCAACCAGTTTGGAGTCATTTATTTACTCCTCCTGCCGATAGGCGTGAGCCAAACACCTTCGTCTATCGGCAATATTAAAGACAGTCGTGCGCCAAACGCCTCCGCCTGCCTTGATGATTTCTTTTGGAACAAAATTTCTTCGTTTACCCTTCAGAGTCTGAATCTTCTCGAATCTTCCATATATATTTTGAAAATGTATGGCTAATTTAAAGATTGGAAAATCCATTTCTATTGCGGGACCATAAGCTCTGCGCGCCTGGTGTCATATGTTCCAAACTACTGTGCAAATAGATCTATTTTAATAGAGTGGATATTCAACACAAAAATTAGTGTGAAAATGTTTACTCTAGCAGTAAGGGTGAGCATCTTCACTCTTTGGTGTGATTAAATGACTCTCACGGATGGAAGTCAACGATCTATGAATTAAAATTCAAACACCTGCATCGGCCAGTCAAACATTAGTGCCTCATACATTTTAAGATACGTCACGAACAGAAGGTTTAGCCTATGATTTGTGTCTGCGACCTGCCAGATCGAAAGTAACGACCCAGTTCGTCCCGATCCGACGAGTCGTACTGTAGTTGTATGTGTGCTCAGTAAATTATCAGAAATAGAAAGAATAATGATTTCAGCCCGAAGAGCAGTCAATGCCGTTGAAGAAAAAAATCTGCTGTCTAAATTAATTATAAATTGTAATAAAACGAAAGCCGTGTTCATTAATTAACAACGATGATACAGAAATCCCCCCCCCCCATCCAGCATGTATAAACAATGTGACATGTAAACTTTATACATTTATTTATACTTCTCTCTCGCATGGCATTTACGTGATACCCATCGGGTATATTTCCAGAACGTTGAAAGCACTAAGTTCTAACTTAGAGAAATCGCCCGAGCTTAGTGTACTGATTGTCGAATACACATGGTTATGGCACAATGGACTGTATAGCCTGAGCTCCAGTGGTTGTCTTTATTAGCCTCTCTACCATCACACAAATGACTTTGTAACGAAATTAAAAGATCAATATGAAAAAATGATCGATTTAATTATTTTATTAGATATGTAGCGTGAAAAATGAAAGCGAATTTCTAAATGGATTTTTGGCTTGACACCTAGCACCACGTATGTCCACTTAAACGAAATATCAACTTGATAGTATTAAATGGGCTTGTTAGGTTTGCAGTGACATCGTAAGATAGGGCAGCACATGATGGAGTTCCCGATGTGATTTAGAAGAAAAATTGCTGTTGTTAAATATGAGTAATCGATACGGTTTGAATATCTGTGAAATTTATTTTATTTCTGGCTTATTTTATATCTTTGCCTTGGTACATACTTGAAAGAAGTGGCTAACAAAATCGGCCATATAGATGCACCAGATTTCAAATGACATTTTAAAAAATCCTGGCTAGGTGCAAAAATATAGTTGAAGTAAAAAATTTTAATCAACTACAATGGGTCATCGAGATAATGGGCCTCAATAGTGCGAGATCCCAGTGTATTTTTTGGCAGGTTATATGGTAACATGATAAGAGTTACTGGAAATGGAAGCTGACCCGTGCACGATCCAGAAACGGCCCCCCTGTCAGCGCCACCTCCAACGAAAGTACCATAAAATAAGATTTTTAGCGATCGATTTTGTTGTTTAACTTTTGTCATTTAGTAGCGAAATTAAATCTGTACCATATTATCTCGGACAATTAGTTGCGGGTACCTAAGAAGAGTCTATCTTCGTTGAGGATGAGAGCTGATGCGTCGGTGCAGTGAGATGGGAAAGACTTCTTAGTATTTCGGTTTACTGCATTTAGCTACGGTATTTACTATCTATCCCAAAAATGCGAGCACCTCGACTTTTGTACAGATTTTAGTGGAAATCTCAACAGAAAAAAAATTATAATAATATAAGACCACATGCATGTTACAGGTGAATGTTTTCCCAATACAGATACAGAGTTTTTAAAATTTTCAGATGATTATCAATTATTTGCTGGCGAGTGAAAGGCAAAAAAGTACCATTATAATATGATCATTTCAGAATACTCAACTGTGAATGGCTGTCAGTCACTGAAAACGAATGATGAAATTTCTACAAAAAATATGTGTTTCGCTAATCCTTTCTCTGCAAAACGGTGAACTTTAGAGTGAAAATACTTATTTGTTAATAAGCTATTAACAGAAGAGTAGGGAGGTGTCATCTCCGAAACTAAGGAACCTACAGAGATGATTCTTAAAGCAAATGCCACATTTTTGGCTTCTGACGTTACTGCTACAAGTGCAACATGACCTTCTCTCCCACTCTCTCCCACTCACGCAGTTACGCAGTCCCTAAGCCCTGGTGCTAAAAAAGGCATAATCTGTAGAACAAAAGCTTGACTTTCCTCCAATTATTCTAATATTCAACCGCAACGATGACTTCTCAACTCAAATGATAAATTCTGAACAACACAGTAAAAGAATTTAAAAATCAAAAAAATTTGTATACAAGAGTCGAACTTCGAATTAATCTGTTTTTACTTTCAACGAAGTAGTGTAATTTTAAACCAAAAAGACGAGTTTTTATCGAAAATCATGTATTTGTGAAGAAAACTAATTTTTGAACAACATTATGCATTTTTGACAGAAAAGCCAATCTTTCAACGGACTGCATGACTTTTTAAAAAAATAATTGCGTTTTCAAGTAAGGATCACTTACTTGCAACCGAACAGTTAAATATAGAATTAAAAAAATATTTCCAAGTGAAAAATGGATAAGTACAATTGTCAGTTACAAAAAGTAATTAAAAAAAAAACACAACATCAAACTTGAAAAAATAATTTTTTCAGTTCTGAGTTTAGCTGCTTCACTGTAATTAAGTCGTTTTGAGTTGAAAATACAGGTATGTCTTTAAAAAGTCATGAATTCCGTTGAAAAGTCCGCTTTTCTGTTAGCACACCGATTCTGTTCAAAAATTATTGTTTTGTTCGCAAATTCATTTTTTTGGTTGAAAATTCATAATTTTAGTTAAAAATTCGTTTTGTTGATTCAAAATTACACCACTTGTTTGAAAGTAAAAACAACATTATTGAAGATTCGACTCTTGTATTACAATTTTTTTTAATTCTTTTACTGTGCTGTTCATAATTTATTATTTGATGTGAGAATTCATCTTTTTGGCTAAAAAATAAGCTACTTAAAGGAAAGTTAAACTTTTCTGCTAAAAATTAATCTTTTTAGAAAAGAAATAAAGGTTTTTCGCTTAAAATGATAATTAGTCTAGATATTTCGAGTCGCTTATTTGACAAGAATGGAAAATATTTAAATGGCTCCGTATGATAAAAAATATACCTGCAAAGAAAACTTGATATCCCTTGCAAAAACTTGCTGGCCATTACTAACGAAACTATAAACAAATTAAAGATTTTAATATTTCATATTGCAATTGCTCTTAAAACATTCAATACTTTTAGGTAAAACATTTACTGCCTCAAATTTATTCAGAGATATTGACAGTCATCGGTACTTTGAAATAATATCCCGCTTATGGAGAGAAGTATTACTTGTAAAAGGTTAGAAAACTACAAAAATTGGAAGAATACACTGCATGGTTGTCAGTATATCATGTCCTTTGACACCCTGCAGCATTCCAACTTTTATTACTATAATAAAGAATGCGAAATCCGTGACAAAAAGCCCAAGTGGCAAAGCGCCCGCCCAATGAGAGTCGCGCTCCGTGAAAAAGGCCCGCGAATCAGAGAGCGAGTAGGGGCGTGCTCATACATAAATCCATCGCGTTGAAGCGAGTCGCTCTCTGACTCGCGGTCCTTTTTCGCGTAGCGCGACTCTCATTGGGCGGGCGCTTTATCGTTTGGGCTTTTTGTCACGGATCCAGAATGCGCTTTCAAAAAATTTCTCTTAACAGGATGTTTAATTGATTTTCAAATAATTTTTGAGCCAATCAACACATTTTCGTAAAATTTTCCCTTAGTACCTTTTAAACTGTCAGCCTTCATTTTGCCATTGTACAGAGAAAGGATCAACAAAACACATATATTTTGAGCAAAAATTTCTTAATTTGTTTTGTAGTAACTGAAAACCATTCAAAGTTGAGTATTCTGAAATGTTTATATGATTATGGTAAACTTAAACCCTCAGAAGCCTTCCCCGCTGCGCCGCACCCCCGCAGCCGGCCGCACCGACAAGGAAGATGAAAACTCTTCTTAGGTGTCCTTCCGCCTGACATATTGTAGCAGAAGCAGATAAATTCCACGAACAAATAACCCTGCAGTATATTTCTGTCATCTTGAATCTTGGCAGAACAAGTTTTTTGTTCATATAGGGCTTTCAGCTCTCACTTACTCTCTGTTTTATCTTGATCTTCAATATATACACTGGGGTGATCCAAAATCATACCTGTTGACATTTGTTTGACAAATAATTATTTTCACTAAAATACCTTCAAATTGTATGGAACACTTCTTTTTGAGGCCCAGAAGTGTCCCAAAAAACTGGAATTGCCAATTTTGCCCAGAATTGAAACATATTTTCTCCGTTTTCCCTTGTTTGCCATAAACTATTTTTGTTTGGAAAGTAAAGTATTTTTTAGCATTTGTCAATTAGCTAAACAATGTTTGAATGTCTTTTTGTTAAAATAACTTTTTTCACTTACTCATTGAAAGATAGAGTTTTTATGTTTAGCCGAAAAGCTGATCATTGATCGGAGTAAAGTGTCAAACATTTACCAATTGTTTAAACAATGAATTATTATTCAATTGTGACATTTTCTTAAGTAGAGGTGAAAAAATGTAGTTTTTCAAATTTAGTTAGATTTGCCACTTATTATTAAATATTTACGTCACTTAGATACTAATACCTCAGTTTTTAATATATTCTTATTTGTTTAAATCATGTTTTTTGTTTAAACAAGTTTCCTCAAAAAAAAATGTTCAAACTATTTGTTTCTTTGCAATCAATGCAATAAATTGTCATTGTCGGGCGAAAATATTTTTTAAAACCATTTTCGTATTGTTTAATTAATTTATCAAAGACTAATTGTACATTTGGTTTAGGCATGATTCAGAATTTAAGCATGTTTTATCGACCTTCATCAAACTGAAAAAAAGTCAACCGATATTAAGCTATTAGTTAACGACAACCATATTGGATATGGGACAGCGATGCATTTTCATTACACTGAGAAAAATCTTTGTTCGTAACCGGGTAAAGCTAAGATATACCCGTCTGCAAGTTATAGGTGCCGGGTAGACCCATGTAAGCGCTTCTTTTGAATTTAGAGGAAATAAATATTTGTTTTTGTGTTTCGAATAGGACCCGCATAGACACGTATAAACGCTTCTTTTGAATTTAGAGGGAATTAATTTTTGTTTTTATGTCCTAAGTAGGTGCCGGACTGGCCAGGATGAACATATACTATATGACTTTTTTCTTTTTTCAACGGCAAACTCTCAGATAGGTCTTGGATAAGCCCAGATAGACAAATTAATTTTAGTTTTTATGTTCCAAAGAGGTCCTGGATACACCCGAGTAGCTGATCGTTTTGACTTAGATAAAATTAATTTCTGGTTTCGCGTACCGAATAGATACCGCATATACCTAGTACATGGTCACTTTAGTCTTCACTAAAATACAGCATTGACCAGGTCTCCCTGAAAGAACTCTGATAGATCCGTAAAGTTTCCGGATTGGAAATAATTTCACATTCGAGCCCAGATAGACCAATATCCAACCATTTTCTATCAAGCTCGTATCCGGCTTATTTCGGATTCATTCGGCATTTTGAGCAGGATGTGCTTTTTTTCTATATTTTGTGTATTTGAATGAGTGTGCCTACCAGGGTGATTTAAAGGGAAAAATTATAGAAATAATTTCAGAACGACAAAATTGAATGGAATTTTTATGGAATGAAGTCTTGCTGAAAAAATAAACTTTTTATGAGTAAAAAATTGTATGAACAAATATTAGTTACTTAAAGAATTTGTTTCACGTTTAAATATTGAACGATAAGCGGTGTACTTAATTGAATTGAGAAAAAAATCAGATTTTTTAATCACAATTTCCATCAAAATGTAACATAAATATTTAATAAATTGATTAAACATTACGATAGAGGTTTTACACGACAAAATTTTCTGTTTATAATGACAAATTACCGCATTGATTGCAGCAGAACAGAAACACTTTAAACAACTTTTTTTGAAACAAAGATCAGTATTTCTAAAAATGAGCAGCTCTTTGATTAAAAATAAAAGATCTACCTTTCAACAATTAAGTGTTAAAGAATATTTAGACAAAAATGAATTGTTCCAACAATTTTTAATTACTAGTTGAAAAATACTTTGAAAAAATTACCTTGACAAACAAAAATAATTTATGACAAAAAGGGAAAATCAAAACATTTATGTATCAATTTTACACAAAATTGTAAATTTCAGTTTTTTTGAGCGTTCTTTGGGTTCAGCAAAAGGAGGCATTAAAATTCAAAGTAGTTTAGTGGAAAAGATTCGTTGGAGACTCTCTTACAAATTTTTAATATCTATTTCAATCTAGAAACCTGAATACCATTTTTTTGAAAATCGGAATTTCCCCATGTTAATCTTATGGGATTTTCAGGGCCCTTACGGTACATCCTAATGATAACCGATTTTCCAAAAACTTGAAGGGAATTTTTTCAGTAAGCTCACAAAATAGGGGGAGGTGACATACCCTTTATTGGTTTACGGGTTATTAGAGCACCCTAATAAAGAATTGTGTTAGTTAAGTTTAATCACACACTTTAGGCCACCCTCCCGGCGGTGCTCGTCGGGTTGGAGGGTAGCAGATGTACACTTTTCGAAAGCACTTATTGCATTCTACAGCTTTCATTTCTGTTAATATGTATCATGTTACCTTATAACCTGTTAGAACATGTAGAAGGATCTCAAAGTACAAGTTGAGGTATTCTAAGAACCGCTGGCTTCGCGCGGTCAACGAATGTGTGGAAGTGCGGAGCAAGGACGGTCGTAATCAACAATGTGTAAAACACTACACACGTTCAAAAGCCTTTAACTGTTTACGGAATGTTTACGTTTGGATGTCTACGAGATAAGGTCAAAGCAATGCCCGAAACCGACCTAATCTCGAGGCCCCAATGTACGTAAGTCAGCTTTACTGTGAGTTGTATTGTAAAATATAGTACTTCACTTAACGACTTAAAATTACGAATACAATCTATCTATGCATTTTCTGGTTACAGGGCGCTTTACAGGAAGTTAGATTGATAGCAGGACCTCACGGCTATTTATCGCAATGTCCACAGCTTGATTCGTCTTGCCCAACGTGTGGTCAGTTTTCTATACTACAGAACACAGTTGAAGAATTGTTACATAATTTAAACGTATTGACTATTAGGGTGAGTATTTATAAATAATTGAAGTATTGGATTTAGCTATTATATCAGGAATTATTTAAAATAGAGCGAAAAATGTTTAAAACTGTTATTTTTTAATACATTTTAATACTTTTTCATATCTTGAATTAGATTATCGAAATCAGTGCGAAACTACCCATAGCAGTTTTAGATCTTACAAAATGGAGAAAAATATAAGAATTACTGAGTGTTGATATGAAAAAAAGTTTTTAAGTTATTTCTTAGATAGTGAAACATAATTTATAGAACACACCACTATTTACAAATATCAATGTCCTTCCTTTAGTTAGCTGCTGCAGAGTGTAGAGTATCGAAATTGGAAGAGTGTGAGTGTCAAAAGTCTTGTAGGGCAAATGGAACAGTTCACGATGACGGTGCTACATGGGAAAAAGGATGTCAGCAGTGTTCCTGTGTACATGGGGATATTAAATGTAGACCAACGCCTTGTGCTCCAATAGCCTGCAAGAATCCGGTCGTGCCTCAAGGGCAATGCTGCCCAGTATGTCTAAGTAAGTACATGAATCATTCCCTACATACCCCGTAAAAATAACATTCTTTTGCCTGAGCTTGACCTTCTTGGCCTCAATAATTTTCATCGATTCTTCCAAGCATTTTCGCTTGTCAGAAATCACATACCAAATATGCTCCAATAAAAGTGTTGTTTATATAAAAAATGTATTTTTCTTTTTTTTTTACAGAACAGTGCTATTTACACGGTGTGATATATGACCACGGCGAGAGGGTATCACCAAAGCAGTGTGTTGAATGTGATTGTTATGACGGTAGTTTTACTTGTCAAAGGTTTGACACTGAAACCAAATGCCCAACATTGCCTTGTCCATTGAGCGACCAGATCAGCGTTGCTGAGGAATGCTGCAAATTTTGCCCAGGTATGATTTAACGTGAAATAAGTTTTCAAACTTCTGAGCGCTCATAAGATTATGGTTTTTCCCCCCCCCCCCCCCGCCTCACATATATAAGTAATTCTAAGAATATGTACACCCACCCTCCGTAACCAATATTACGTAAGATTTTTAATAACTTATTTTTCTTTGGTAAAAGTAGGTTTTCAACGAAAGACACAAAGAAACTTGAATCTAGTAAAAACAAAAATTCCACCAAATGCATTTAATCCCAACTTTATGATGCCTGCTTTCGACGGGTAAAATTACATTTACATAGCCAGTACATTTTGCGACTGCTCTGCCGCCCAAATTAGGAACGTAGTAAATACAATGTAAATAAGTCCCTTGTCAACTTAACCTCAAATTTTAAACTTGCATGAAGAATTACACAGGACCACACATTTTTTTGAGAGTTTGCTTAGACCGGAATAGGGGTATTATATGTTTTTGGGTCGCAGAACTTACTCACGGTCGCAGAATTGTGTCAACCTGACAGAATTTAAAGTAGATTAAAAAAAAAAGATTGAAAAGATTCAGATTTACAAATGTCAGATTGTCCTATTTTTTACTCTTCGTTTCTTCACTTTTCCATTCATTCTTCCTTCATTCTACCACCCAGAAGACTCGAGGCCATTAATCCCAAGTCTTCAAATCCCAAACTAACATACCCTTAGATCACGAACCCCAAGTATACCAACCATAAGCCTATTAGCCCCAAGATCAGAAACGAAAAACTCATAAAACTCAAACTCACAAACCCCAAAATCACCCACTCCAAATTCACATACCTTAAACCCACATACGCCAAACCCAACCATTTCAAATCCACAAAACCCACAATCCCCAAATCCACATACCAAAAAATCGACACACCTTGAACCCGTATACCCCAAACCCACCAAACTCAAACTCTGCGAAAATCCTAAACCCACACACCTTAAACCTTTACACCCCAAATCCACTAACCTCAAGATCTGCACAAACCTTAAACCCACACACCCTAACGCCACACAGCCCAAACCCCAAAGCCCAAACCCACCCACTTCAAACTCACAAACCCCAAACCCAAAAACCCCGAACCCGCATACCCCAAAATCCACGCACCCCGTACCCGTACACCCCAAACCTACTGAGCTCAAGCTCTACACATACCCTAAACCCACACATCTTAAACCTTAACATCCCAAATCCACTAACCGCAAGTACTGCATCAATCTCAAACACACACAACCTAACGCCACACAGCCACACACACACTGATGGAAATGAAATCTTTATTCGGAGTGAAAAATTGGCAAATTTGTAATAGTTTGCGTGCAAAACTTTATTTAAATTCTAGCCCAAGCATTAAAAAACAAACAAAAAAACAAAATCACTCAAAAACTATTGAAATTAGTCAATTTTTCACTAAATATACATAATTAATTCAAAGTAAGAATAGGCTGTAATTATCCAAAAAGATGTAATTCTAGTATTTATGTAATAAAATAAGGCAATTCAATTTCCAGATGTGTTTCTGGTTCCAATGCCCTTAATATAGCAGTACAGTGTCAAAAAATAGAATAATACCAATGAAAAATTGCTAAACTTGTAAAACTTTTTTTAAAAAGACCATAGCCTATTTGGAGATTTTGTACACTCTCAATTATTACTAATGGTCTCTTAGTATTATAGTGTATTATTCCAAAGAAATGTGATATGTTTTAAAGCTAAATCTTTTAGCGTTTTCAATTTAATTATAAGTCAGTTATTTATTTAAGTTCGTTTTACAATTGTAAGTTTACCTTATTCAGAAGTAATTTTCATTATTTTTTGAATAGAACCTAAGTTTCTGTTTTGTAATACTTTTAATATTCTATTATAGTGTGCAAAAAACTGGACTACAATAACTACTAAATTCTTGAATTTGAAATTGAAAATTGCAAACTTTTTCAATTTTTACATTCTCATCAAGAGACGGTATTAGATTTGTGTAAAATTTGCCCCCCCCCCCCCCCCCCCCCCCCCCCCCCCCGTTTTTGTCAAATGTCCCCGCTTTGAGACCCTATGAATCCGAAAAACATGTTTTGACGAATGTGTCTTTCTGTGGCACTGTGTATTACTATGTGTCTGTGTGACTTTAGATTTTCAGTTTGTCAGCACGATAACTTTCTAAAGAATTGACAGATTGGATTGGCCTTTGGTATACTATTTAAGTGTCCTAAAATAAAGCTCAAGTTCCTTAGCTAACTATTTTGGGTAGAAATTCAAAAAGTGAGCATATTTTGAAAATTTTTGAGACCACTTTTTTCAAAATTCAAATATTGTCTGTACAGATATTCATAGTATTCAATCAGACGAACAATTTATCCTAATGACTTTTCTTTATAAAACCAAAATTTACCAGAGTTATAGCATTTACAAAATTAAAAAAAAAACTTGAAAATCAACCAGTTTAGCCAAATAACGCACGACATGGAAAAAAGTCAAGAAAAGAAAAATATTTCTTTTGTAATGCCATACAAGACTGTTTAACAGCTTTTTGAAATTTTTGAAAAATCGAAAATTCAAATTTGGACGGCATAAAAAAATAATGGAAAATCAAAAATTACATTTTGCGGTTAAACTGTGCAAAATAGCTGAAAAGATAGCTAGACAAAAGTTCTACAATATAAAAAGATCTGCAAATTTGATTCGAATCACTTTTTGATAGCATGCTTATTTTGTATTTTGATTGTGAAAAATGTTATTAACAATGAAAGAATCAGCCCTCTGCGTGGGCAGATTCTCATCACAACTAATGTTTTTAAATTTTTTTATTCGTCTCATGTGTGGGTTTTTAAAAAATTTACTTTTTTAAAAATGTTCTTAATGCTATTTTTCACGATTCGAACAAAAAACAGAAGTACCGAAACATTATTCTTGACAAATTAAGTAATACATACATTCTCATCAAGAGAAGGTATTAGATTTGTGTAAAATTTGCCCCCCCCCCCCCCCCCCCCCCCCCCATTTTTGTCAAATGTCCACGTTTTGAGACCTCCTGAATCCGAAAACAGGTTTTTACTAATGTGTCTGTCTATCCGTCCGTGGATGTTTTTTTTGTTAGTACGATAACTTTCAAAAGAATTGACAAATTGGATTTTCCTTTGGTCAATTCTTTTACTATCTTAAAATGAAACTCGAGTTCGTTAGACATCCCTTTTGGATAAATATTTAAAAAGTGAGCACATTTTGAATATTTTTGAGACAACTTTTTTTGAAAATTTACAATTTTTCTCTACTGGTGTTTATATTATTCAAAAAGATATAGATATAGATAAAAGATATAGTTGAAATACCTTAAGTTACATAAAATGGCATTAGTAAAGATATTCCCATATTAGACAATATACAAAAAAAATTTTGATCAACAGATTATTTGTTGAAAAATTTTTTTCTACGATTTTCCATAAATACATGTTTTTACATTGTCACCATGTATGATTGAGAAAGTATTAGAATTGTCGAAAATTTGACATCACAGTTTTTCAACGGATCTCCACGTTTCGAGACCACCTGAATCCGAAAATCAGATTTTTACGATGGCGTCTGTCTGTCTGTCCGCTCGGCCGTCCGTCCGTAAACGCGATAACTCTCGAAAAAAATGAACGAATCAAATCCATCTTTGGCACACTTTTTTAGGTTCTAAAAAACAGGACGAGCTCGTGAACCAGCCATTTTTAATAAAAATTCAAAAAGTGAGCGCATTTTGAAAATTTTTAAGACCACTCTTTTCTGAATTTGAAAATTCAATGTACGGATATTTATTGTGTTAAAAAGAACAAACAATTTATCCTTATGACTTTTTCCGATCAAAAGAAAATTATCAGAGTTATAGCGTTTTTAAAATCTTTTAAATCAACCGAAAATCAATATTTCAAGCCAAAAAACGCACGATATAAAAAAAGTCAAGAAAAGAAATGCATTTATTTCTAAAAGCCCTACAAGATTGGCATAACAAATTTTTGGATTTTCTTCAAAAATCGAAAATTCAAATTTTTATTGCAAGAAAAATAATAAAAAATTCCATTTTGTGGACAAACTATGTAGGGTACGAAAAAAGGTGAATTGACCAAAATTGTTCTCCCAAAAAAGGTCAACAATTTCGTTAAGAATCATTTTTTGATAGGATGCGTACTTTTCGTTTTATTCGTGAAAAATAGCATTAAAAAAATAAAATAAAGAATAAATGTGTGGAAAAACGACGAAAGTTACGAGAAAAAAAATTCAACAAAACCTGTTTACAAATGTCTGTCGGAAATCGAGCGAGCAGTGCGAGTGTCACGATGAGAATGTGTATCTGAAAGCCTACAGAGCTTTGATAAACTTAATCTTCGACTATACTTAATTAAGTAGACAATTCGGAATATGAAGATGCATATAAATACTGCCATCTAAAAGAGATTTTTTGATAAAGTTTTTTTTAAGCATTCCAAATGCAAAGAATAAATATCCGAGCGCGAAATAATTAAAATAAAATATAAATATTATTTAAGAAACAAAACCGTTTTTACCTTTTTTTGTACTATTATTCAGTATTTTGAACAATTACATGAAGAATGCGGTGCTTCGCATTCAGACTGGATACATGTTTTCAATAAAATTGTAAAGAAATAGCGTTTGGATCAGGGGCCTTCTCTAAAAACAACGACGCATGCGTTCTGACACGCAATGTAACGCATATGGTACTCAATTGTTAACACATATGTTTCTAGCCTAGCTCTAATGGTTTGTGGTTAAATCTGCACATGATGCCCGAAATGTGCATGCATCATGCCAACATTTTGCTACCTGGTTAAACCGTTGTTTTGATACGTAATACAAAGTATTTATCTCAGCTGCCGTAAAAAGCATCCACGGTATTAAGTTCCACTTTACATATGAAAACCGATCGCGTTACGCCTACCCTAAAAGCGCTTTGCCTTGATATTATAAATAAAAAGCTTTGCTTTGGTCAAAAAGCAACGTTCTCAGGGCTGGCTGAACAAACCCGGGTAGAAATTGCCTCTTTATGCCCAAACTAAATATTGGCTCTCACGAGGTCGCAGCCAGATTTCCTAGCTGGAAGAATCTAGACTTTGCCGCTGCTGGCCCTCGACAGGTTATTACCGTGTGCTACTTGTCTTACATTATTTATATACTCACTTTTTAGCACTATATTTTTGAATTAAACTGGATAAAAAGCTTTATTCATAAAGATATATTTAAAAGATAATGTCTATAAATTAATTATTTTCTCGAGGGACCTTGTAAAGTTCTGGACAGGTAAAACGGGTAATACAGCTGTGAGTGCAAAAAAGTACATTAATATTGTTATGCTTAATTATATTTGAATTTAAAAAAGGACAAATTAAAAAAATTACCGAAATGCAAACTTTGGAAATTTTCATTTTTTTTTTTAATTATAAGCATTTGGTGCCTTAAAAATTTGAAAGAATTTTTCTTAAATATCAATTTAATTTGAAATCACGTGAGTACGTTTACAGATCATATATAACAAATCGCGCTTCAAAAAACTTTGTTCCTAATTTCTAAAGGATCGAATGAATGCCGTCAAGCATTTATGATACCGAACTCAGCGTGGCATCGTAGCTATGGGAATTAGGCGTTCGACTTATACGCCTGCGGTGCGTGCGTTCGATTCTCAGCGCTTGTGGATATTTTAATAAACTGCGTTTGTCTTCAGTTATTAGTAATAAGTCTTCTCTAGTCAAATTTAACAATAAGTTTAGTTTTAGAATAACGTGCGGAGTATAGTTAATATTTGAATGTCAATAAAAATACTACAAAACGGAGGAGTGTTTGTGTCAGAGGCTACAGAAAGGTGTAAAATCTTTTAGATTAAACTTTTGGAAAGAATATGTATTTTACAATTAAATTAATATTTTCCTTCTTTGAATAAAAAATTTCTGGTAATAGTTTATGGCAATCTGCTGGTTAAACTTTGATACTACTGCAACCATAGCATCACACTTCAGAATTTAAAGCATGATCAATTTTTTAATAATTTAATATTTTATTTGAATCAACAAAATAAGAGACAATAGCATATGCTTTTGAATAATAGTGTGTGAGGGATTATCTAGATTCTATAAAGACCCTATTAATAGGCCCTTATTGGGTTGTCTTCTGATGACCTCGCTAGCTCAGCGTGACGCTTTCGCTTGCGCCCTCGATAGATTGCCACTTTAGGGCCTCGATAGAAAATACGAAATCTAGACAAGGCCTCTTAAGAACCAAGTTATAATTTCTACCCGGGAATGGTGAATACCCGGGAATGGCTAGACTGATTTCTGGCACCTTTGGTCATCGCAAAGTCGGATCGAATAACAAGAAGCTGGTCAAATGTATAAAGTGTTCATAAAATGGACAAAATGATGTTACTCGGGGGGGTTTCAGGGTCGCTGATTACGAATCCGATGTCAAAAATGTAAAAAGCAAATGATGGGTCCAATATCGTGGACGATCAGGCGGCATAAGCTTTGGATTTTTTTCAAAATTTGCATAAGGGGGCGTCTGAGGTCGCTAATAACGAATCCGGTGTCATAAATTCAACAAAAAAATGGCGATCGAGTATGCTAAACAATCTTTTGTATATTTAACAATTTGGTATAAAAATATACATTTCTTTTCAAACTTTTACTCGGGTGAACGCGGTTTTACATTATAGCCACGGACTAAGTTAAGTGACTGATGAGATTAATATATTATAAGTTAATTTACTACGATGCTTGAAACATCCTACGATAGTGTAGTAGGTATACAATTACGAGCGGCTTGAGCGTTGGAGGTGACAACAGTTACCGCTGGATGCTTTCTTAGAGCTACCATCTGCCACTCCACAGGTTTTTAGGTGCTTTCTTCCTGATGGTCGAGGAAGTTTCTTACAATGCGACAGGTGTTTAATAAGATTCCCTTCTTATTTTCTGCCAATGCCTTATTGACTCCTAAATGTTCAAGATGTGCAGTGCATCCTGCATACATATTGCCTGTAGCCGAAATCACAATGGCATGGATATATACATGATTCACATTCCTTTATATGGTTTTCACTGCTTGCCTAAACTCGCTATACTTATGGTTCTTGGTTGTATAGGTTGACTGCACATTTCTGTAGTAAGGCCTCCATTCTGTTAAGAATGCTAGCTTTTAGGTAAGTTGTTG
This sequence comes from Belonocnema kinseyi, assembly GCF_010883055.1. Taxonomy (NCBI): domain Eukaryota; kingdom Metazoa; phylum Arthropoda; class Insecta; order Hymenoptera; family Cynipidae; genus Belonocnema; species Belonocnema kinseyi. The sequence continues at coordinate 137,091,179 of NC_046660.1, forward strand.
TTTGAAAATACCCGCTATATCATTATGTCTGTGCGTATTTCCTCTCTGAGCAATTACGCGACATACACGAATAATATCTTCGATGGATTCGTTGGTATCTCCACATAAACTTAATAACACTTAATAACACTTAATAACGAATCCTTTAGTTTCTGGATACAGAATACCCTTTCTTAGACAAATATTGTATGCCTTACTATCCACTTCATGTTAATCTAACGTTTTAAGGTGCTCGACGTTGATAGTTCTCTGTTTCTATTGTAATTCTAATTCCTGTATGGTTTCTGCCCTGATATTCAAGGCACCATCTGAGCAAAAATTCAAGGGCGTGTAGTCGAGATCCGCTTGACAGATGGTACTGTAAAGCGCAACATTTCGTTTGCTTTTTAAATAGTAGCACAACTATATAACTAGTGACTTACACAGTTTTTGGAAATCTGCAATGCCTTATCCTCTACATGTCGTAGTGGAACTACCCTATTAATGGCTTAATGAATATGTTGCATTCGGTGTTTCGTCATTTCCATGCAGATGATTTTGTTTAATTTTTAAAGGTCAGTGCTAGCAAATTTAATGTGTCCCAAGGAGTACGTGTGGACAGGGATAGAATATGTGTTGATTGTCCTGATTTTGTTTACCGAGTTGAGAAAACACTTGATAATCAGTACGAGTCTCGTAGTAAAGGCAGTCGATAGGCTTGTCTTAAATATCGTTTATTTCGAAGTCGTTTTCTAATCTGCGGTTCCTAATCCCCCTCTGACTAAATGCACTGTTCTGCATTTGTCTATTCCGCACTCCATGTGGATATCATTGGAAAACTTCTTTGTGACATCAATTATTTGCAGCAGTTTCTGGAATGAACTGGCGCACAGATTCAGGTCGACTATGTAGTATGTTACGATTAAAAATTTGAACAAAAGCAAACCAAAAAACAAAAGGGTAGTGCATGCGGAGATCAGGTGTGAAGGAAGAAGGGTGAGTGAAGGCGATGGTTTAAAGGGAAAGAGTTTTAAAAGGTTTTAGGGATCGTCTATATATTACGTAACACTTTTTTCTTTTGTTTATATCGTTGTGTCTTTCTCAACTTTACATCAATTTCATGCTCGTCTTTATTCAAACAAAAGAAAAACGCGTTACGTAATTTATGGACGATCCCTTAAAAGGGTGAGAATTGGAGCGTGCGCAATTATTAAAGTTAAAAGTAGTAAAAGTAGTTGCTGAAGTAGGCAGCACCTGCTCGAATAGGAGTTTGGAACAGGGAGGGACAGGGATAACACAAAAACTAGGATTAAACCGAAAATACCAGAAAGAGATAGAGGGTTGTAGAATGTTTGAGAAACTGGAAGCTCTGATAAAAGGGTTGAGAGGAAACAAGGGAAAATCTGGATAATATGAATAGGCAGGGAGACGACGTAAGGCGTGAAGTGAGAAAAGTGGGAAACTGGATTATATGAATAGGCTGGGAAACAACGTAAGGGGGGAAGTGAGAAAAGTAAGAGAAGAGTAAGCAGAGTGGGATTAAATGTAGAAAGAGAAGGAAGGCAAGGTATGGGGTAAGCTAGAGAGCATAGGGAATAGACAGAGAGAGAGGTGTAACAGCAGAGAAATAGGGAGATAAAACAGTTGGAAGACCGTGCAAGCAACTTTGAAATCAGGATTGAGCATATGGAGCCGGAAACTAATAATGCAGAAGTAATAAGAGGGAGTGATAAAAACATGCAAAATGAGAATAAAAGATTAAAGAAGAGACTATGTGAGGCTGAAAGAATATCTGAAGGGGAATGAAGGGAGGAAAGGAAAAGTAACATCGCAGTTAAGTAATTGAAAGTGGAAAGTGAAAAAGGGGAAGCGGAAATAAGAAATCGAATGAGGAATATTAGAGTTCAGGCAATAATTAAAAGAGTTACGAAAATAGGAGGGACGAAGGAACGAAAAGAAGGAATTCTTCTTGTAAAAGTAGGGAGTGAGAAGGAGAAAAAGAAAATGATGAAGAAAACCAAATTTGTTTGGGACGAAAGGAAAGAACTGAAGAAGATTTGACATGAAGAGAGAGGAAAAGGACATAAAAAATAGAGTGAAGGGCATGGTTGTAGAAGAAAAAGGGGCACATGGTATGAATAGGGACAGACATGATATGGATAAATGGGAAGGGATCATGCTGAGATAAAGAATTAGAGCAAATAAGGAAAAAGGGAAAAGGCGAGGAGACTAGTACGGAAGAAGATGAGACAAAAGGGCTTAAAAGGAAAAGAGAGGGGTTTCCAAATGGCGAAGGGGGAAACACTACGAAGAAACTGTAAGCAAAAAGAAGAAAAAACGTGAAAATAGCTTTCTGGAATATTTCAGGCTTGAAGAACAAGTATAAAGGATTTAAGGATAACTATAAAAGGAGGATGCGATTATGCTGAGTGCCATCCAAATAAATGAGAAAGATTGGAAGGGGATGAAAATGATTTTGCCGAAAGGTTATGAGTGGACGATGCAAGAAGCAAGAAATGAACTCCGTAAACGGAAAGGGATGGGCGGCATGTAATGAAGAGTTTGTTTCGATAGGAGCAGACTTGAAAGCCTGAAATTCCAAGCAAGTGAGAGGGTTTCGGGATGAAGAAAAGGAGGCTTACATAAGGAGATGCATACATATGGAGACGGGCCGGGAGTGAAGAAGTTTAATAGACATGATAGGAGAAACAGGATGGTTTATATGCAATGGTAACAAGAAAGGAGATGAAGAAGGGGAGATCACATTTATCTGTAAGGGAAAGCAGTGATAAATCACATATTGGCGGAAAAAACAATGCCGAAGGCGGCAGTAAGAGAAGCAGGGAGAAAAGGGAAAGAGGGGGAGAAAAGAACACAAAAATTGAATTTGTGGGGGGTGGGGTGGGTGGGGTGGGAGAATGTTAGCTTAGAAAAAGAGGAGGAAGTATACTCGTTAATTGAATGGTAGAAGGGTTCGTTTAAAAGGTAAGGGATTATATAATGACAAAAGCAAAAGGAGGCTAGTGAAACGAGGAATGGTTTTGTTGAAAATTTTTTTCGTGTTTGCTTCAAAATTCGTAATTTTTAGAAAAAATTAATTTCTTTAGTAGAAAAATCATCTTCTTATTAGAATATCATTCTTGTTGTTTGTGCATTCACTTCTGTGTTTAAAAACTTACCTATTCTGTTTTAAATTCGCTTGTTTTTGTTGAAGTTTAAAATTGATTTTTTAAATTGAAAATTGATTTGTTTAATTTTTGGTCTAAAATTCATATTTGATGTTAAAAATTAATATTTTGATTCATAACCGTTTTCAATTAAAAATTCATCTGTGTTGGAATTAAATTATTATTCTTGTTTGAAAATGTATCTACTTTGGTTAAAAATTCTTTTTCTTTTGTTTTTAATAATTGAACTATTTTGTTGAAAAGTCAAGTGTTTGTTTGCTAAAAATTAATTTTTAATGCTAAACCCTGAAATGTGTCATCTTCGGTTAAACTTTTTTTTTTTTAATTTGATACTTGAACAATTTTTCTGAATTTTTTTTGGTCAAAAATTGACCTCTCTCAGTTACATTTTTTTTTGGTAAAGAATTATTCGTCTTCTTCATTCATAATATGTCCCCTAAGAGTTTACATGGCTTCCATTCCTTAAAATCTTTCCGCTTATATATAGATATGTCTATATATTTTTTACAAGCTTATGCTTTCTACAATTATTAACAAGTATTTACATAAAGCCTTATATCTAGTTCCTTATCTCTATTACCTGTGATAGCGCAATTTAGGACTTATTAGCAAACGAGTGTGTGAGCGAACGACAGCCAGAGTGCAAGCGAGAGAGAGGAAGAGAGAGATAGCATGAGAACGTTCACGCAGCTTAGTCTACTTAACTTTTACAGTACCATTACTTACAATATGTACGCTTCTAATCTAAGCGACTTCCGTTTTCTTTTTCTTTCACTTTTTTTATACCTCTATTTGCCTTTTGGACATGCATTCTTACATCCTTCCCATACATGCGCCCCTATTTTCTGCTCTCATTCACATATTTCACACATTCTGTTCTCTATTTTTCCCAACACATTCACAGCCTTACATCGTTTCCCAATCTAACTCTTGATATTCTGGTCCACCTTCTCTCTCCCCATTCCTTTTCTAAATACTTTGGTACTCCTTCCTTTTTTATCATCTTATAACATTTATTGTATTTTGATTCCTTAACCATCCCCCATTTTCTATTAATTGTCTTTTCCTCTCCCTTTTTTGGAATTCTTCATAGTTTACTCCAGTCCTCTAATACTTAACTTATCCCTTTGCGTTTCTTCTCTCACCATATATCCTGGGGTCCTCCAGTCTGACCCTAGTGTCCACCTTATATACCTTTCTTGAAAACTCTTAATATCTTTTCTTTCTTTCCATCCTCGTATCTCTGCTCCATAACCTAATACCGGTCATACCAGCGTATCAAATAACCACATTCTCCTTCTACAATTTTTTGTAAGCTTCTTTTTCCTATCCCCCATATCTGTTTCATTATCCCTGCTGCTTTTTTGATCCTTTCTTTTATATGAGCTGTATGATCTCCATACGTTTGCAAGATATATCCCAAATATTTAAACTCTTTTACTTCCTCTAACTTTATTCCATTCCATCTCCCTGTCCATTCTTTCTCCCTTGCCCCACCTTTTCTAATCCTCGTTATCTTTGTATTTTCTACATTTAAATTCAGCTTTTTCCCATCTAAGTATTTCTCTAATCTTGTAATTAATCCCGCCATCCCTTCTTCATCCTCTGCCATCAACACTATGTCGTCTGCGTATGCCAGTGTATATATCTTTATTTTCCCTAGCCTTACTCCTCCCCAACCTTTTCTCCTTATTTCTTCTTCTAAGTCTCATGAATCTAATGAGTTAAAGGCCGCCTTTAAATTCACGAACATTGGTATCATTGCCCCTTTTCCCTTTTTAATCCTCTTATTTACTAGAGCGTTCAGAACATATATGTTGTCCATTACCCCCATTCCTATTCCAAACCCTGTCTGATTCGGTGGTTCGATCTTTTTTTGTTCAACTTCTATCTTCAATCTCTCTGACAAAACAGTTATATATACTTTATACAGTGTTGTCATCAGCGTCACCTCCCTATAATCTTTAACCTTCTCTCCTTTGCTTTTCTCAACGATTGGTATAACTACTCCTTCTTTCCATGACTCTGGCCACACCTCTCCTCTCCATACTCTATTATACATTATCCATGCTCATTCCTCTAGTTCCTTTCCTCCATATTTCCATACTTTATTTGGAATCTCATCTATAACCGGTGCCTTTCCATCCTTCATTATTTCTTAAACCTTAACTATTTCTTCCCTTGTTATGTCCTATTCCTTATCTCTGTCTTTACCATATTTGCTTCCCTTTATAACTTTTCTTTTTATGCCTCCTAGCAAATCCAAAAAATATTTCTTCCATTCTACCATTTCAATATCTTGGTTTACTCTTCTTCTTCTTTTGCTTTCTCTATTTACTTCCGTCCATATATCTTCATCCGTCCTAGCCTTCTCCGCGTCTTCCTCAAACCTTTTATTCTCTTCCTCTTTCTTTTGATCGCAGAACTCAGTATACTCTTTCTTTTCTTCCCTATATTCTTTCCCATTACTTTGTTCTTTTCTCTACTTTCTTAATTCCTTTCTAAACTCCTTTTTTTCTCTTTACCGTCCTCATCCCACCCACTTCTATTTTCTCCTTCACTAACTTAATTTTTGTTTGTGCACTCTAAACCTCTTTATATTTCTTCTATCATTTTCCTATCTCCTCGTCCACATTTCCCTCTCCTATTTCTTATATTTATGTCCTTTTCTTTAAACGGTTCTCTTCATTCCCGTCACTAATCCCCTTTTTCTACACTTTTTACATTTACTCCCCTTTTATTTATACTGCTATGTATTTTTTCCCCTCTAATGTCAATATTAAGAGAAAGTGAGCTGAATCAATATAATCACCTACTTCTACTTTCTTGACCGTCTCTCTTACCTCATCATCCAATAGGACATAATCAATTACCGTTTCCCTTCCACCTGCTGAGTGCGTATTTTCTCCTTCCTCATCTTCTTCTATATTTCCGCTTAAGATATACCATCCCAGCTCCTCCAATCTCTTCCACAACTTTTTTCCCTCCCCATTTAGTACCTTATCTTTGGTTTTTGTTTCTATCTCTTTTCCCCATTTCCTTACTCTTCTATCTCATGTTCTCGCATAGAAATCCCTACCTATTATCAGCCTAATCTCTTCTTTATTTTCTTCAATCATTTCTTCCATCTCCTCTTCTTTCTCCTTCATATGGCCATTTACATCAACCCTCACTACCTTCCACTTCTCTCCTCCCATCTTTACCACTTCTACTATTAATCCTTCCTTTTGTTCTTTCCTGTCTTTCTTAACTATATATTCTAGTAACATATCTTCCATTCTTCCATACTTTCGTTCCTCGTCTTTTTTTCCTTCTTACTATTTCTTATTTTCCTATCTCCCGTTCCTGCTTCTCCTAGTTTCCCTGCACCTCATTTCTTACTATTTGTTCCCTTTCTTCATTCCAATCCCACCATACTCCGTCTATCTGTATTCTCCCATACTTAACCTGTGTTCTTTTTTTCCTTTTTTCTTTCCTCTTCCGCTATTTTCCTCAATTTATACTGCATCTTCCTTTCTACCTATGTCAAATCATCCCCTATTCTCTCCGAGCTTCCATATAACAGTCTTTTCTTTGTCATTACTTGCTTTTATGTTCCCATTTCTTTAATCTTACCAGTACTATTATTTCCCCTATATCCTCTTCCCTTCCTACACTTCTCACTTCCTCTATCTCTAGCTTCGCATCAATTCTTTTTTTTAATTCTTCCACTTTTTCCTTCCAGTCCTTCCCCTCTAATCTTATACCCTTTATCACTATGTTTCTTTTTCTTTCTTCCCTCTGTTTCCTTTCTATTCTATGTTCTATTTTTCTTAGCCCTTCCTTCCCCGTATTCCCACTCTCGCCCCCACCAAAATCCCGGTTTGAGCTTTCAAGTTTCTTTATCCTACCTTGCATCTTCTCTACCTTCTCATTATTATTTTCCTGCTGCCCTAGATTTGTTCCAATGATTGCATCCTTTTATCTAACTGTTCCCTGCTTTCTTCCCTTTTTTGTTTCTTTTATGTTCAGCTGTTTACCGCCTAAATTAATTCTTTGATTCCTCTCCCCTATTATCCTGCTTTTTTCACAAATCCCCATTACCTTTATCATCCCTTCGCGAATTTCTTTTAGTCTTTCCTCTTTCGTCGGAACTTCACTTTCATCTCCACTTCCTTCAGCCCCCTTACTATTATCATTCTTCTCTACTAAATTCTGCTTTTCCGGCGGCGATCTGAACATTTTTTGATATTTTAAGCTCGCACCGATATCTTCCTTCTCTTCAGTGCTTCCCCTCTCCTCTCTTCCTTTTGATAAAAGCCTCAATTGATCCCTCGCTTTTTGCTCTTCATCTCTCTTTTTCTATAATTTTCTTTTATTCCCCCTTGCCTTCCTTTCTTTTATCTCCTCGTTCGGCATACTGAGCACTTCCTTCTCTAAATCTGTTTCTTCCGCGGAGATACTCGCTCCGCTAGCCATAAATCCAATTAAAACGCTCCCGCCTTCTATGCTTCTTTGCTAGAGAATTATTCTTACTTTTTTTAAATGCATCTATTTTAATCAAGAGTTCATTTCTTTCGTTAACAATGCATCCTTTTTGTAAAACTTTTTTTTAATATAGTTTGAGATTATGTTTTAAATAAAGATTAAATATTTCATCTTTCGAGAAAAATTGATCTTTTTAGTTGAAAATTCATCGATATGGTTGAAAGTTGATGTATTTTGTTGACAATGAATGAAAATTGTGCTTTTTTGTTAAAAATTCGTTTTTTTTTATTCCTACAAGTTTGATTTTTTTAATTTTGTAATTTTTTTTACTTTTTGACAACTTACCTTTGTTTTATATTTGATTTTTTTGTATTCAAAATTAATATTTTTAACTAAAAATTTAAATGTCTTATTTTTGGTAGAAAATTTAACTTTTTCACTTGAAAGTTCAGTTCTTTGTTTGAAAATTTAACTATTTTGTTGAAAATTTTAAAACCAGAATTAATTTGAGGAGTAGCTGATTAGATCGTCGTTCTTGAAGTTGGGCGAGCTTGGTTCATGTTCGCGCATTTTCTGCACGTTTTTTTTTAGTTCGCTTTTGCTCTGAGCGTGTCAAGTATAATCCTAATTTTAATCTCGATTTACGTAGATTTTAAATAAAATTAGTTAAAAAAACGCTCGAATTATCTCTGCTTCGTTTCTGACAGCGAAAAGCAGGGTATGGCATTCGATGTTATGTATCCGAAAACCATACATAATTACTTTTTTCGCTTTGAAAACAAAAGCAATCAATAAAGCAAATATGAAAGTTCTTATCTGGCAGGGTTTCCGATACTAATAAAAATACGCCATATTTTCAATTAGATTTTTTCAATTTTAAAAATAATTTCTTAATTTATGGTTATGAAGTTTTGACGAATGAGTTTAGCCAAGTTTTATAAAGGAAAACTATTTAGTTGAGTTTCTAGATGTCCGAGGCCCAAAAGTGCTATGTATGTATAGAAACACCCATATAGGGTTTAATTCAATTTTATAATTTAATACTTACTTGATTCTAAGATAAGCGGTTATTTTACAAGGTTAAATGATTCTCTATTACGCTATTTCGGGTAACCTATCATTTGGTTATCGGCAATGGTTCTCTTGCAGACTCTGCTATTATGCTTTAGCCTAATTTTATCACATTATTTAGTGTATGACCACAGCGTGTAGGTGACTCGTTCGTTGTATTGCGTCCTAGTTGTCGTTGGTTGCTGCCGGTGGAACACGGTTGAATATATGTGTGGGACTATGTGCCTCAGCTGCTACCTTGTTGGTGTGTCATTCCTTGTGTCGCGCTGC
>NC_046660.1:137100253-137102758 GCF_010883055.1 Belonocnema kinseyi
ACGAGCAATTCAATGCTCACCTTCATTTTGACCCTATAGTTGACCTTCATGACTTTTTGAAGGTCAACTTTGTTTTTTTAAATGGAAACCCCCTTTTATACATCTGCTATCGATAGAGCGAAAAATTCTACGTTGAGGTACGTACAAAAGTCATAGGTCAATTGTAACGTTCAAGGTCAGTTAGAGGGTATTTGAAACTAACAAGGTTTTCCAAGAGGTCAATGCCTCTCACGTTTCGGGGTGCTTGATTAGCGTGAGTCCCCTTCCCTCTCACGCTTCAGTGAAGATGTTCGAACTAAAAAACTTGAGCTTCTTGACAAGAAGCTATGCGATTTTAAAAATGAATTACAGTATTACGAATAATCTCCCTATCAATCACAGTAGCCTGTTGCAGAATCCGATTCTGCAATTCGTCTAAGCTTTGCGGTTGCGTTGAGTATACTTTGCTCTTTAAATAACACCAAAGAAAATAGTCGAGAGACGTCAGATCAGGGGATCTAGAAGGCCACTCGATTTCACCCCTTCTTCCAATGCACCTTTGAGGGAACTGAGTATCCAAATATGCTCGAACCTCCCTACCGTAATGAGCCGCTGCTCCGTCCTGCTGGAACTAAATATTTTGAAAATTACACAGCCACACAAACAAAAAGTGTGCGGATCTGGTAACAAGACACACGTATTCCTGTGGATTTTGGGGCGCTGAATTTAAATTCGGTTTGATGATTTTGGATAGCGAATTTGAATTCAGCGCCCCAAAACCATCGGAATACGTGTGTCTTGTTACCAGATCCGCACACTTTTTTTTTGTGTGGCTGTGTTATCGCCTGTAATCTCCCTTATTCTTGGTACAATTTGGTTTCTGAAAAGCTCTTCATATGCACGGGCATTGAGATTACCATCAATTTTAAAGGGCCTATCAACGTATCATTCAAGATACCGGCCCAAACATTAATCTTTTATGAATATTATGTGTGACTCTCCAACATCCAATCAGGATTTGTGTCGGACCAAGATCTGCAATTTTGCCTGTTAACCTCACCTTTTAAAGTGAAAGTAGATTTATCTGAAAATACTGTATTGTACAAGAAAAGAGGATCTATATCAATTCCGTCCATCATAATTTCACGAAATTCAACCTGACGATCAGGATCGTCTTCATTATACCAGATGAACTTTGTAAGGATGGAAATTAATGCTTTTTAAAATATTTCGCACTGTCTCAGGAGCAACGTCACGCTGATCACTAGCTCGATGTAAACTAAGCTGTGCGTTTTCCACAAATGCTTCGGCTATGTCCATCTGCATCTCATCAGATCGTGCAGCTTCTGTCCGACCAGTTCTCTGAAGGTCCTTGATAGTACCATGATTCATAAAGCGCCTTACAGTTCTTTCAATTGTTGATTTTGAGACAGGAGTTAACCCTTCTCCATTACGAAAAGTGCGAATAAAAAGCAAACTAACTTGATTATTAGATCGAACTCGATCTCCCCAACCACACATCATTAATACAGATAGCCTCTCTCGTTCCGAAAATTTAGCTTGCGCCATAATAATCGTTTACCGAAAGATAGACAGTATGTACTCATAATACGTAAATTTAGTTTCGATTTGTAATATTCGTATAGAAAAACGGTATAGGAATTATGTTATTGCCTTAGGTATTGACTTAGGTTTGGAAAAACGGTATAGGTCTGTATAACTCTTCGGAGAGGAACAAAACTCTCACGAGAACAACTGGAACTTTTAATGAAAAATGTCCTTATGATTTTATAATATTTAAAACTCTGTAACCAAGATCAATTCATAGCTCACCAATAAATTTCTCGTTGAAATTTACTTCAGGATTTACACTAACCTCTTGGAAAACTTTGTTAATTTCAAAGAACCTCTAACTGACCTTGACCGTTACAAATGACTTATGACTTAGGTACGTACCTAAACGTAAAATTTTCCGCTCGATCGATTACAGATGTACAAAAAAGAGGTTTCCATTTAAAAAGACAAAGTTTACCTTTAAAATCTATGAAGATCAACTTCAAGGTCAAAATTAAGGTCACCATTAAACTCCTCGTTAAAATTTACTTCAGGAATTACACTGACCTCTTGGAAAACTTTCTTAATTTCAAATAACCTCTAATTGACCTTGAATGTTACAATTGACCTATGACTTTGGTACGTAACGAACGTAGAATTTTCCGCTCTATCGATTGCAGATGTGAAAAGGGGGGTTTCCAGTTAAAAAAAAACAAAGTTGACCTTCAAAAACCATAAAGGTCAACTTCAAGGTCAAAATGAAGGTCACCATAGAATTCCTCGTTGAAATTTACGTCAGGAAGGACCTTAATTTTTTTGAAAAATATTTTACCTAAGGAAATATCAAACCGTCCAGGGACTTTTTAGACACCCTGTGTGTGTAGCCACCTATCTTACGGTCATGAGACGTGGTTGTGGCTGAAATTTTTCTGCGATTTCGCTGGGAGCGGGTGCAATTTTCCAGATTAGAAC
>NC_046660.1:137102858-137103891 GCF_010883055.1 Belonocnema kinseyi
TCGGCGCAAAAACTCGGTCGGCTTACGCGAAAATAATGCCAAATTCTGCTGGGAAGTTGTTACACGAATTCGTTTTTGGTCCACTGTGAGCAAACGCGGCACACATCGCGCGCAGAGCTCCTTCATGCTGAATGCACGATATTGCCCACACGTTCCAATGATATGCCTACAGCATTAGCTACCTCTCTCAATTTCACTTTGGGATCATTCAACATCATCCCAGATCGTTCAGCATCAAATGTGCTCGTACGGCCACAACGAAACTCGGTAAACCACTTATGAATCGTTCCAATCGACGGTGCAGAGTCCGGGTAATACTTATACAGCATTGCCTTGGTTTCGGATATCGTTTTCTTGCAAAGATAGTAGTGTTTGATCAAAACTTGAAACTCAGATTTTTCCATATTACAAAAAACTCGAAGGTTAGTCGCTTCTCAGTGCTGTAACTTGTAAATGCGTAAACATAAATGGCTGAAGTTTTGACAGGCGTCATTTGAAGGATCAAGCTCGAAGAAAATGGTTCACATTAGTGAATACTAATGCCATCTCTTAGAATTTTCAGGTACTTATCAGACTGCCTAGAAGCAATGAGAAGTAGAAGTGAAGAACGAAGCCACAGCTACATGCAGTGACATCACCGTCGCTGATGGTCCTGCGTACAAGGAACGTAATCCAACCACGCAAAGGGTGTTCGTACCAGAAAAAAAAGTGTGCAGTATGCTGGAAACGGCTCATGCACAACCCGTGCGTGCACACACACAAAGCGCCAACCAATGGCGTGCGATTTGTCGCGCACTGCGGTTCGAGCTGGCTACGTACCTTTCACCTATCGGACAGCCACTCGAGAAGCAGGAGTTTGCGACGTTGCCACTATTGGTTTGTGCACAAAGAGAGTGTAATGCTTACCATTATCAAAAAAACCGGTATTGAAAGCTATTTTAGAAAGTAATATTTCTTTTTAATATTTCGAATATCTCTGGTAAGCTTCGTAGTTATTTATGTGTATTTTATGGATTACTTAATTTAAATAATA
>NC_046660.1:137103991-137105100 GCF_010883055.1 Belonocnema kinseyi
TTGAAAAAGGTAAAACCATAACCGGAGCATACTATTCATCATTATTGGACCGATTGAAAATCGAAATCGCCGAAAAACGACTGCATTTGAAGAAAAAAAACCGCTTTGTCATCACGATAATGTGCCTGTTCATTCATGCTTAGTTGCACAAGCAAAACTGCATGAAATCGGCTTCGAATTGGTTCCTCAGCCACCGTATTCGCCAGACCAGGCCCCCAGCGACTATTACTTGTTCCCTAACCTGAAGAGATGGCTTACCGGTAAGCGTTTTTACTCAAATGAGGAGCTCATAGCTGAAAGTGAGGCGTATTTTGGAGACCTTCCGATTGAGTACTTTTCGGACGGTATAAAAAAGTTAGAAAATCGTTGGACTCGCTGTATCGACCTAAAAGGAGAGTATGTTGAAAAATAAAACCGACTTTGGCCAAAAAAAACGTCTCCGTGTTTCATTTTTCAGGGACTTATCAGACTGCCTAGTATTTTGTCAGAATTCTGTTAATAATGGATAGTAATGTCATTCCTGTCGTTTGTTCCACAGACATGGGGGCCAGTCTTTCCGTAATGGGTGTAGTGTATGATCAGGTAAACTTAACAATTAATGAGTTTATATTTACTTGTGTTTAATTTGGTGAGTGGCTAGATGCTTGCCCTGCTATTTGGCAGTGTATGATTTATTCTAGGTTTGATCAACGAAATTAGAAAAAAAACAAAGTGGCCTAGTATAACCTTTTTTCCTAAAATATTTTATCGTCCTCGATGAATGGTGGAAGCCAGTTTTTTCCGTAAATGAAGGATCATCTGGCCTGCTTAAATGTTTGAGTTTTCGCAAACACTGTATAATATCCGTTAATAATACCAACTATCTATGCTATTCTGAAATTGGTTACTGGAATGCGTGTATGCGATGTTGGTGTTTTGAACGTTACTGTATTTTAGTTCTTGCAGGCTCTTATTTTACATTTTTTAATAATGTTACAGATAGTCTGAGTAGTGTGATAACTTCAAAAAAGTCCTACTTAAAGTTACATGTATGGTTTGGTTTACTTCACAGATGGTGCTATACATAGTTTTTATACCAGAACTTTGATATTCTTGATTGGACAAAATAT
>NC_046660.1:137105200-137116444 GCF_010883055.1 Belonocnema kinseyi
TATCTTTGGTTTGTTTGAGTGGTATTCGATATTATTTTTACCTATTTGATGTAAATCTTTGTCTTTAATATTTTTAATAGACAATAGGAGTTAATATTCGCTTATTTCGTAGTGTATCTTCGTTATCATCTCTTTAAGTTGGTTGTTAATTATTACAGCTGGGTGCACTTTTCTTTCATTAGCATTTTCAATGAATTCGTAAAATTGCATCAAGGTGTCAAGTAAATGTTAAAATTTCGCATCTATGTTTGTTGTCCATTACTTTATATAATTAAGATATAATAAGTCTCTTATGCTCTTTCTCCATATATGTTTATATGTCTTGACTTTGTGTGTTTGCTTGCCTAATATTGACCTCAAATTACTTTGTTAGCTGTATAGTTCATAAATCATGTCAGCATATTTTTCTCTATGTTCTGATGACAGGAGTCCGACTACTGGTCCTAGAATAGATCATATGAATCCTAGCATTAGTACTAGACGTTTGTTTATTGTTCTACGCAAAGATTTACATTAGAGTTTATGGTGTTAAAATTCGGACTGTAATATACACTTTTCCCTGCAGTCTTTAATCATTAGTGACTCCTTGTACTTCAGATAGTTGCTATTACGTCTCGTTTCTTGTCCTTGGTATTGAAATATTGCGTTAAGTTCACAATGTCTCAAAACATCACGAATTTCCAGTAATTTTGCGTCAAATATGTAGAGTCCAGCTTTTCGTAGAATGACTCGGAATTTTCCTTTAATGATTTAATATTGACCTCTTATTCTTCTTTCTTTTATTTTCTTTTTCTCATATTTTTATTTATTATTATGTTAAACCTACGTCTATTAACTCTTTTGTACTGATGTTATGAAGCCGGGAGTAAGAAGGCAACCTTCAAATCCTCTTCCTTCTTTTTTTATTTTGTTTTATTTTTATTGTGTTTTATTTTTTAATTTTTTCTCTTTCAGTACCACGATTACAATATTATTAAACATAAATGTATACTGAAATTAATAATATATTAGGTATGGGAATAAGTTTCCGCCTTTTTCTAATAATGTTTTGCCGGAGATGCAATTGTCATACTTAGTGAAACATAATAGTTAATATTCATTTCAATATGAAGGAACAGTTTCTTTTTCCATGTCAAAAATGTCAACTTTATTCCAAAAAAGCAGCGTTCGCGGGAAGTACTGTTTTTCAAATTATGATAATCCTAAGCGATCACAATTATGTAGTATGCCAGGTGCACTCAGTTAAGCAATGACAAAAAAATGCGTGTTTAAGAAATTATGCGGTTCATTTGGTGGGATCAAACAGGTTTCGTGCATTATAAACTTCTAGAACCGTCAAAACCATTTTCGGGGATTAATATTACTCCTGTCCTCTTCTGGATAAGTCCATATCTCGCTATCATATAGCACAGTCGGTAAAAATATAGAATTATGTATTTCAATTTTAGCTTGATTTGATATCTTTTTACTTCTGATAATTGACACTGATCTACCCTCATCTATTTTTCTGTCACTAGTGAATAGGCTACTAACATATGCATATTTATAAACTTGTTCTATTATCTCACAATTTAAGACAATGTTACATATTGTTTTCTCACTGTATCTTTCGAACACCATAATTTTTTTTTATTTACGTTAATGTTTGAGGTCCATCCTCTTCATGCTTCTCTTAAGTTTACTCAACATTTTTACTTTTTTCTGTAATCTGTCTTAGGCAAAAAATATTTTATCCGTATAGGATCTTTCTGGCATAAATCTACTTTGGACTTCCCCTATATTTTCTTCTGTTATTTTCATAATCCTGCGAATAAATATTTTTCAGCATATTTTACTAAGGTTACCTAATAAGCTGATCCCTCTTTAATATATTATTTGCTTTTCTCTTCATTTCTTTTTTCTATTGATACGAAAATCACTTTTTTCCAATCGTCTGGGACTTATCCCATATTGATACATAAATTTATTAATTCGCACCGTCTATGTGGAATTAACTTTTCACCGTGTTAAAGCATTTCAGCGTTAAATTTTCTGCTCTTTTTCTGTTCCTATGGAAACTTGAAAAAGGATAAAATCTTTCCTAAAAAAGATAAGAAAAAAATCTTTTATTTTTAGAAAAATAAAAAAGAGAAAGGGAAAACGAAAATGCAATTAACCAAATCCCCTTTCTTTCCTTTTTTTATTTCTTTCGTTTTTTTTTCATTACATACAAGTCACAGTAAAAAATACATTTTTACAAAATAATCACCGACGTTTCGGCACTCATGCAGCGAACTTATAAAAGCAAAAATAAAATAATAACATATGTAAAATATTCGAGCAGATAAAGACAGCAACGAAACCTCGATTTGGTTGTTTGCTTTCTCATTTTTATTTCCTTTTTTTTATTTTTATCCAAAAAAAAGAAAGTTTTTCTTTTCTTGTTTAACAAAAATTTTATCTTTTTTCAAATTTCCATAGGAATATTTTATGATGGTTTTCCAAATTTGGTCGTTGGATTCTTAGCTGTATTTTCAGAAAATCCGCATATCACGAAAATAGTCATGAAACCAAGATAACAATTATTTCACTTTGATTTTTAATTTAAAAAAAAGTTTCAGATTTTTTCTCTAAATTTAGCATTAATTCTTTTAATTAGGCTAAAAGAAAGCTCAATTTTTTCTTTTGAAAAACATTTTAAAACGAATAAGGGATGGAAATTATTATTTTAAATGTAGAAGATCGTACGAACGCGGATGCCCTACGCCAACTAGCTATAGTGCTACTGGGCGTGTGTAGTGTCTCATCGGTTCTAATACTTGATGAAAATTATTTTTCTGACGCATGACGAACTTTTTATTTTATTCTTACTTTTATGTAGCTATATAACGAATTACATATTTTTAAAATTAAATTTTCATTACGTTTCGATTGTAGGACTGCGATAATTAATAATAAAGTAACAAACGATTTGGGATGAATCATTGAAAATTCAGGCTCCTGTATCTTAAAAATCCATTGTACTAGTTGTGTCTCGTTTACATAATTTAAAGAATTCCACTGGCAATACCACCTAGGGGAGTTTGAATAAGATTAGCTCCAACCAAATTTTAAGCAAGGAAACTTGGTAAATTTTACCCCATATATATATACGGTTGCGAGACGTGGTTATGGCTGAAATTTTAACGCGATTTCGCTGGAAGCGGGTGCAATTTTTCAGATTAGCACCCGCTCCCGGCGAAATCCTGCGCTTGTCCTTATGACAAATTTTTAATTATATATATATATAATAAAACCGAAGGGCCTATGACAAAGCCACTGAACGCGTCCTCTGGTTAGGAATAGAGGGACCCTGCACTCTTCTGCTGAATATGGCTACAAAAATAAATAGGCAATCGCGTACAAATGTCCAGGGGTGATCTTATAAGAATTAACCCCCAAGCGGAGCTGCGAAAACCGTGCCGAAATCTGAATGGCACCTGTGTAAGGTGTCTAGAACGGTGACTCTGTCATACCGGGCGACCTCTCAGAGTACGCAGCCTTATCCTTTCATGCAGGGCTATACAAGGATGGACGAACCCTTTTCCCTAACTTCTCGTGGGAACAAAAATGACAACATGAAACAGAGTTGTAGTAAGTGCGGTTAAAAACAGCAGAACGCGCAGGGCTCCTGACAATGGGTCGGCCAGCAATGCCGACCACTCTAGAGCTGGGGGAGCCAATGAAAATGGATTCAATGCGATGAACGCACCCAATAGAGGAAGAGCGATGCTTTATGACCCAAAGAAACATCAACACCATGGTTTCTCTCAAGCCTAAAGATCTGGGTGAAATGAATGACGAGCTTCGTTGACACTTTTCGGAAGAATCTGACCCCCGGGCTATCAATTATTATGTGTATAATGCAGCGAGAGCTTTGGCCGATGCGAACCGTAAAACCATGTATTATTGACTACATCGCACCTGGCAGGAATTTTACCGCCAAAGTTCGAAAACTCCTGACGCTAAGAGAAGTCTAGAGCGGAGGGAGGGTTGTGTGAGAGAAAATCAACAGTTTCTTTCTGACCCATCTCGACGCTTCCAAGATTCTCCAGTTACTGTCGCCCACACGCCCAAACCAAAGGAGGTCGAAGTATTTTGGAGAGAAGTCTACGAAGTGCAGCATAGACTGGATGAAGACTCTGAAAATATAAATAGCTTCAAGGAACTGTCTCATTCCCTCATAAAAACTGATGAAGAATGCCCACCCATCACTATCAAGGACGTGAGAAAATTATTAAGAGGGATGAAAAAGTATTCCGCTCCGGGACCAGATTGTATCAAAACCTTCTGGTGTAAGAAGTTTCCTTCAACCTATCAGCATTTGGCCCGTATTTTTACCTCATATTTAAAGTCGAAAGAGCCGATTCCGAAGTGGTTGGTAGAATAGCGCACAATACTCCTTCAAAAAATAGTCAACTTAGCTAAACCGAAGAATTACAGGCCAATCACTTGTCTGAACACACTGTAGAAGGTATTCACAGCTATCCTAACTAATAGTATTTTTCGGACAAATGAACCAAGTGTGGCAAGAAATGAATGAACAACGAGGCTCAAAGAAAGGCATAGCGGGAGGTCGGGAGAACCTGCTCATCGATAGATGTGTCTGCGAAGATTCAGAATTCTACCAGCGTGACCTATCGATGGCCTGAATTGATTATCGGAAAGCTTTCGATTCGACCTCCCATAAACTTATCATTTCTCTTTTGGAAAGCTTGAAGTTTCATCCGCAAATCGTTAGGTGGATTAATGCCGCTTTGGAAAACCAGACTTACTATCTTATCTGGAAAAAATCATGTGACAACTAACAAGGTCACCTTTCAGAGAGGTGTCTTTCATGGTGACACCATGAGACCACTCCTCTTTTGCCTTACATTATTGCCACTATCTCTATCACTTCGCCATTCCGACGGGTACTTGTGCGGCAAACCTGCAGATTGAAAGTACAAGGTCACTCATGTATTTTCCATGGTCGATCTTAAGATCTATGTTAAAAACAAAAAGCAACTACATTTCGCTCCAGGGATTGTCAAGCGATGTACTAAGGAAATTGGAATAGAATTTGGGTTAGCCAAATGCGCCAAGGTTTATTTGAAGCAAGGAAAACTTAATGGCGTCCCTGAAGATCCTGAGTTCGTTGATAGACCCGCTATACGACACCCTCGTGCCCGAGAGACTTATAAATACCTGGGCGTGCCACAGAACCGCATTCAGGATGTGACATCTATAAAGGGTACTCTCCCAAGCAGATACAAACGTCTCATCTGGCAGATTTAGTCTTTCGAACTGTCGGTAAGGAACAAAGTAGCTGCAACAAACTTGCTTACCGTCCCGGTAGTACTCTATTCATTTGGAGTAGTTCCATGGACGAAGAACGAGCTCACATCCCTTGATGTTGGGACAAGAAAGACTGCACATGAACAAAAGCATGCATCTTAAATCTTCTTTTCCGCAACGGTACATCTCACGCCGTCATGCTGGTCGTGGAATGTTGAGTCTTGAATGTCTTCACAACAGGATTATGTTGGGTACAGCACATAGAGTCGCAAACCAAAGAGACCCTCTGCTTAAAATGGTCAGGAATCACGAAGAAGTGGGCAAAGGAGCGCTTCTGTACATAGCAGCGGAGAAGGCTGCTGAAATACTCGGACTTAACTTCAGTATTAGGGGTGAGTAAAATGCATCAAATCTTATCTATCTCGAGTACTAATTCCTGAAAGCCTGGATTAAGAAAGGACAAGAGAAAAGCTTGCATGAACAGCTCCTCGATAAGAGGATGCACGTTATCTTTCACAGAAATGTGGAGGATCAGTCAATGCCATGTGAGCTAACGTTTGCTTTCCTTAAATCGCCCGGATTGAAGTCTGGTACGGAGGTTTACATTTGGGCATGCGAAGGCGGTGTCATTTCCACCTTAACATACCGTCGCCACATTTTGAGCCAAGACATTCCCGATGATAACTGCAGGGCGTGCCGTGCATACCCCGAGTATTTAGCTCATATGCTATCTAGTTGTCCAACTCATGCGGGAACGACCTACCTTCTTGACTTCGCGAAGCGCACCATGTTCGTTATCGAATTTTCGGCTTCAGCTGACAAAAACATCATAGCCAAGGAGAATAAAAGGATAGGGACGTATGGAGACTTTATAAGGGAGTTGCGACTATTGTACCCGGAATATTCTGTTAAACTAATCATCTTTATCGTCGGCGCTCTTGGAGGTGCCAAGCTTTCACTCGTTAATAGCCTACAAAGCATCCGTGCGTGTCAACAATATGCTAAAACACTTGCGAGAGAAAAGCAGAAGGTGGTAGTCCTTGGACCACTCCATGTTTTCAGGGTACATGAAACTTTTGCCGGATCGTCATATTGATTCCTTTACAGACTGTAAATACCTATCTCACGGTCGTGAGACGTGGTTGTGGCTGAAATTTTACCGCCGTTTCGCTGGGAGCCTACATAAATATCTCGTAAACGGGTTCTTTTCTTCACGAAATTTGGCACAGATTATCTCTAACATGTGTACTTTCATCTCAAATATTTTCAGAATTACTTTTTTTTCTTGTTGCAAAATGGCCGACCAAAATATCTCAAAAACGTGGTTTCTTTACATGCTCTCCTGGTATACCATTTTTATGCTGTAATGTTCGTTTTAATATCGTAATATCGTTTTAATGTTCGTCTTAAAAACCTATTTTCAACTATCCTTATTATTATTATTTGAAAAATAGCAATAGCGAGTCCAATATGGCGGATACAGAAATGTCGTATAATAACAAGGCCAACGCCAACTGAGTATTTTTTTTTATTTCTTGATTAAAAAGCTTAATTGAAGACATAAGAGAACTATCCCGGATTGTACTTTTTGCATGAAATATAATTCTCGTATTTGTTTTTCAAAATTTGTAAATAACGCAATAATTTGTTTAAGCAAATTTTTTAAACAAATTAATTTTGCAAAAGTAATGGAAAATTTGAAATCAGCGATGGCTCAAACCCTTAAAACTAGATACTTTTTCATCCGCCACATTGCATTCGCTTTTGATATTTTTAAAATAATAATAATTATGATTGAAAATAGGTTTTTTAAACGAATCTTAAAACGATATTACGATACTAAAACGGAAATTTCATACAAATTACAAAATTTATGTTCCGGCCGCCATTTTGAAACCGCTATTTTGAAATTTAGCATTTTAATAGTTTATTTATTGCCAGCAACACCAAAAATATCAAATTGAATGATAATATCGGGTTTTTCATTGTTTTTTTTCACCATGAAAATGGTATACCTGGAGAGCATGTAAAAAAACCGAGTTTTTGAGATATTTTGTTCCGCCATTTTGCAACAAGAAAAAAAAGTCATTTTGAAAAAATTTGAGATTAAAGTAAACATGTTAAATTAATCTGTGCCAAATTTAGTGAGAAAAAAACCCATTTACGAGATATTTAGGTGGCCCGATTGACATGGAATTGCCAATATATATAATTAAAAATTTGTCATAATCACAACCGCAGGATTTCGCCGGGAGCGGGTGCTAATCTGAAAAATTGCACCCGCTTCCAGCGAAATCGCGGTAAAATTTCAGCCACAACCACGTCTCACAACCGTGAGATAGGTGGTAACAGTCTGTAAAGGAATCAATACGACGACCCAGCAAATGCCTCGTGCACCCTAAGAATACGGAGTGACCCAAGGACAACCGCCTTCTGCATTTTTCCCGAAAATGTTCTAGCATATTGTTAACACGCAGGGATGCTTTTTAGACTATTCGCAAGTGAAAGCTTGGCACCTCCAAGAGCGCCGATGATAAGGACGATCAGTTTAACAGAATAATCCGGGTACAATCGTTGCAACTCCCTTATAAGGTCTCGATACCTCTCTTTCTTTTCATTCTCCTTGGCTATGATGTTTTTGTCAGCTGGTGCCGAAAATACGATAACGAACATGGTTCGCTTCTCGAAGTCAAGAAGTGACAGAGATGGTAATAAAGCACTCTTAGTGCCGCATTGTGCCTTCGAATGTAGGTCGTTCCCGCGTGGGTTGGACAACTAGATAGTATGTCAGCTAAATGCTCGGGGTGTGCATGGCTCGCCCTGCAGCTATCATCGGGAATGGCTTGGCTCAAAATGTGGCCACGGTATGCTAAGGTGGAAATGACACCGTCTTGGCATGCAAAAATCAAACCCTCTATACCAGACTTCAATCCGGGCGATTTAAAGAAAGCAAACGTTAGCTCACAAGACATTGACTGAACCTTCACATTTCTGTGGAAGATACCGTGCATCCTCTTATCGAGGAGCTGTTCACGAAAGTTTTTCTCTTGTGCTTTCTTAATCCGCGCTTTCAGGAGTGAATACTCGAGATAGATTAGATTTGATGCATTTTGCTCACCCCTAATACTAAAGTCAAGTCCGACTGTTTCAGCAGCCTCCTCCGCTGCTTTGTATAGAAATGCTCCTTTGCCCACTTCTTCGTGATTCTTGACCATTTTAAGATAAGGGTCTCTTCCATTTGCAACTCTATTTGCTGTACCCAGAATAACCCTGTTTTGAAGACATTCAAGACTCAATATTCCGCGACCCCCTTGACGGCGTGAGATGTACAGTCGCGGAACGGAAGACATAATCTTTCTTGTCCCGATATCAAGAGATCTGAGCTCGTTCTTCGTCCATGGAACTACTCCAAAAGAATAGAGTAGTACCGGGACGGCAAGCATGTTCGTTGCAGATACTTTGTTCCTCGCCGACAGTTCGGAAGATTAAATCTGTCGGATGAGACGTTTGTATCTGCTTCGGAGAGTGTCCTTTATAGATGTCACATCCTGAATGCGGTTCTGTGGCACGCCCAGGTATGTATAAGTCTCTCGGGCACGAGGGTGTGGTATAGCGGGTCTATCAACGAACTCAGGATCTTCAGGGATGCCATTAAGTTCTCCTCGCTTCAAATAAACATTGGCGCATTTGTCTAACCCAATTTCCATTCCAATTTCCTTAGTATATCGTTCGATAATCCCCAGAGCTAGATGCAGTTGCTCTCTGTTTTAGCATAGATCTTAAGATCGTCCATGTAAAATACATGAGTGACATTGTACTTTCGATCTTCAGGTTTGCCGCACAAGTACCCGTCGGAATGGCGCAGTGCTAGAGATAGTGGCAATTATGTAAGGCAAAAGAGGAGTGGGCTCATGGTGTCACCCTGAAAGACACCTCTCTGAAGTGTGACCTTGTTAGTTGTCACACGATTTTTTCCAGATGAGATAGTGAATCTGGTTTTCCAAAGCGGCATCAATCTCTCTATGCACCCAACTATTTTCGGATAAACCTTTAAGATTTAAAAAAAACAGATGATAAGTCTATGGGATGTAGAATCGAAAGCTTTCCGATAATCAATCCAGGCCATCGATAGGCCACGCTGGTAGAATGCTGCATCTTTGCAGACACATCTATCGATGAGCAGGTTCTCCCGACATCCGGCTACGCCTTTCTTTGAGCCTTGTTGTTCATACATTTCTTTCCACACAGGTTCAATTTCCCGAACAATCCTATCATTTAGGATAGCTGTGAATATCTTATAAAGCGTGTTCAGACAAGTTATTGGCCTTTAGTTCTTTGGGTTAGCTAAGTTTCCTATTTTCGGCAGGAGTATTGTGCGCCCTTCCACCAACCACTCTGGAATCGGCTCTTCCGACTTCAAATATGAGGTGAAAATACGGGCCAAGTGCTAATGAGATGAAGAAAAATTCTTCCACCAGAAGATTTTGATACAATTTGGTCCCGGTGCGGAATAGTTCTTCATCCCTCTGAATACTTTTTTCACCTCCTCGGTAGTGATGGGTGGGCATTCTTTGTCAGGTGTTATGAGGGCAACAAATAACTCCTTGAAGCTATTTATATTTTCTGAGTCTTCGTCCAGTCTATGCTGAACTTCGTAGACTTCTCTCCAAAATACTTCGACCTCCTCTGGTTTGGGTGGGTGTTCGACAGTAACTGGAGGGTCTTGGAAGAGTCTAGATGGGTCAGAGAGAAACTGTTGATTTTCTCTGATCCACAACTCCCTTCGCTCTAGACTTCTCTTAGCGTCAGATAGTATCCGTATTCTCTCAAAAATATGCTACCTGATGGTCAGCAGCTTTGACTTGTTAAGTGTGTGATGATGGGTCCGGAGTGCGCGCGCGAACTTTCGAACCTTGGCGGTAAAATTCCTGCCAGATGTGATGTAGTCAATCACACATTGAATGCGGGACGCGTACTGTCTTGCCCAGCCTATCTTTATGGCAAGTTGATGCATTCGTCTTTTGGTCTTATGATCAGTCGTTGGTTTTGTTTTACGGTTCGTATCGGCCAAAGCTCTCGCTGCATTATACACACAAAAATTGATAGCCCAGAGGTCGGATTCACCGGAAAAATGTCTACAAAGCTCGTCATCCATTTCAGCCAGATCTTTAGGCTTGAGAGAAACCTTGGTGTTGATGTTTCTCCGGGTCGTAAAGCATCGCTCTTCATCTATTGGATGCCTGCCCGCGGTTGGTCTTAGTGTCGCCTCTCTTTCTTTGTTGCCGGCTTGTTCTAGCTGCGGTAGAGTAGGCGTTCCGCTTACATAGCCCCTTTTATGGAGTAGTTCAGCATGGTTTCGCAGACGTTGCTACGAAAAGTGCGATAGTTCAGGGTGTTTCTCGCACCAAAAAGCATGCAGCCGTGCCATGTAACCCCGTTCACGGGCCACACTCGCATCGTAGCAGTCTAGCAAGTCGTGATTCAGTTGCTCCGTCCACCCAAAGGTCACGAGATCCCGCCGATCCATCGCATTGAATCCATTTTCATTGGCTCCCCCAGCTCTAGATTGGTCGACACTGTTGGCCGACCCATTGTCGGGAGCCCTGCACGTTCTGTTGTTTTGAACCGCACTTACTACAACTATGTTTGGTGTTGTCATTGTTGTTTCTACGAGAAGCTAGGGAAAGGGGTTCGTCCATCCTGGTAGAGCTCCGCGTGCAAGGATAAGGCTGAGTACTCTGAGAGGTCGCCCGGTATCCCAGACTCACCGTTCTAGACACCTCACCCAGGTGCCATTCAGCTTTCGGCACGGTTTTCACACCTCCGCTTGGAGGTTAATTCCTTCGAGACCACCCCTGGACAATTGTCCGCGACTGCCTACTTATTTTTTGTAACCATATTCAGCAGAAACCCTTGGTACAGGGACCCTCTAGCCGTAACCCGAGGACG
>NC_046660.1:137116544-137125354 GCF_010883055.1 Belonocnema kinseyi
TCAAGATGCATGAGAGTTTCGCCGACCTGTGGTCGTGATACGTCGTGCTCTGTGACCACCCATATCACGGTCGTGAGACGTGGCATTGTTGTGATTTACGGCATTTCTGCTGGGCGCCGCTATCATTTTCAGACGACAGTTGCTCCCAAAGCAACCTTACGGTAGTTCGTAGAAAATTTGTTTAAAGTTATATAGGCATGCAAACAATTTAGACAGAAGCCCGAGGGCGAACCGACGAAACGTCCAGGTATAGTAAACCAGTCAACTTAAGGATGTCTTGCTAGAATACTACGACTCCAGCATTACTCTGGTTCACGGAGACGTTATCCTGCGCTTGCACACTCTTTGGGGCCAGAAACACTCAGAACTAGAGAACTCAATTACTTTCTAAATTAGCTCTTGATGATTGACGAATCCTTGCATTATATGCATGTACACTATCATCTTCATTGAAAAGACGCTAATTTCTTATACTGTGATTCTGTTCAGAAAACTGTGGTTTACTACCAGAAGAAACGAATTTATCATCATCCCTCTTTAAATCTCAATGATTTTTCAATTTGAAAACTTCTTTTAACTTCTGGCCGAAATTTTCCGTTTTTTGTCTTCAAATATTGTAAGCTGGCGAAACAATAAGGATATTTTGTATTGATTGAATCCTTGATTAATGTTTGAGACGCTTTGTTATCTGAAATGAATCCAATTTATTCTTCCCAATTACATATTTTCTTCCACATTTACCACATACCTTCTTTCTTTTCTCCGCCTGATTGCTCCTATGATCTTTTTTCATCGTCATGATGTGATTTTTTAGTATAATAATGAAAATTTTACTTAGTAAATATAAATAGCTTGGTCCTACATCTTCACGCAACGACACCTGAACTATGAATCAACCAGAACAGCAACCGATAGCTACCGAATGGATTTGAAAACCTCAAAGAAAGTGAACAAATCTTGTGTTTATGTATTTTTTCTAAGATTTATCCCAGGCTTTTATATGAATTTTATCCTTGAAATGCAGAAAAAGGCTGGACTAAAAAATTTTTCGTCTTATTTTTTCAGGTTTCAAAACGAGCGTTGCCTAGGTAACCCCATGTAGTTTTCTTTTGTCCTCATACTCAAATTAAGACCTTTTTGGCTTATAAATTTCAGATATAAATAGACGCGTTTTTTGGACTCAAAATAATCTTAGCTCTTTTATGTGAATATACACAATAAAAGAAATATTAGCACGAGATATATAATATTGTCATACTGTATGCCTTAAATAGAAATAATTCACTTAACTGTGTCTATGATTTACATGCAAATAGAACTTTTTAAGATTTTGGTTCGACTTATTTTAGCACCTTAAGACATGAGAGATTTTTGAAAAACTGATTATTATCAAAGATTTTCGTGAAAAATGATCAAAAAGGTTCGATGTTGAGACGCTCCATCTCGGTGGATATGGAAAATTTTGGAATATTTATGGGCTTAGTTTGATGGTAATTTAGTTCTTTGCCGACACCGTTAATCATATTATCAATCAAATACATTCCTAAGAAGGTATCTCGGAATAACCGACTTTTTCCCTGATTGACTTCAATAATATGCGCTCTATCTCGGTTATAAATGAATATTTTTAAAAGTTCCTGGGCTCGTTATATACATATAGTTCTACAAATAGCAGCACATGTAATTTTTAAATATTGAAAGAAGTGGTCTCAACATTTTTGAAAATGCTTCAACCCTTAGCTGCATAGTAGTCCGTATGGGGACCACCTATTCTATCACCTATTTTTATTTATAAAGTTTATCATTATCGGTGCTTATAGAAGTTTATACACTTTTCTGTTAGCTAAGTGCTTTTTCCATAAAACTACATGATAAAAATTAATATTTTTTTGTTTTTAATTAGTTATAAATAAACAAATACAAAAAACACGCGTTTTTTCGGAGAAATTCATTTCCCATCTTATTTGCGAATCGATTTTGATGAAACTGCGAATCTAAGGGTTTCGAAGGTCGCTGATTACGAATCTTTTATCAGTTTTGCGAATTTAAAATGGTGGACAAATTGCGTAAAGAAAAGTATTTTACGCTGAAACTTTTTGCTCAGGGGTACTTGCGGTCGTTGAATCCAATTCTGTAAACAGAATAAAATTTTTTTAAAATTTAAGTTGGCGAATTCAAAATGGCGGAATAATCAAATTTGAAAAACACGTATTTAGCTTTAAAATTACTAACTCGGGAATTTTTGAGATCGCTTACCATGAATTTGGAATCAAAGTTTCAATTTTCTATGATTTAAGATGGCGATTTCAATATATGTTTAAAAAAATCTTGATCTGCCATCCTGGATTATGAAAAATTAAAATGTCGATTTCAAATTCATTTTCAGTGACCTCAAAAACTTCGAAGTTAATAATTTTAAAGCAAAGTATATGTTAGAAAAAAAATTTGATCTACAATCTTGGATTCGCCATCTTGGAATTGCAATATTAAAATCCTAGTTGCAGATTCGTGCTCAGTGACCCGAAAACCCCCGAGTCAGAATTTTTATCGAAAAATAACCAATAAAAAAATGCGTGCATTAAAGCTTTAACTTTTTGAATTTTCATCCAACACTGAATCAGCATACCGAAGGCCAAGATAATAGATTGATTTTTTCAAAAGGTATCGTGCTCAAAGGCAGACAGACATGCATACATACAGACTATTCCGTAAAAACTTTACGTCCGCTACATGAAACTTTACAACCGCTACACGAAATTTTAGGCTTGATATATAAAACTTAACGCCCGCTCCACATACACTGTTCCACGTAAATAAAAATATCCATATAAAAATTATATTTATCTTTAAAAAAAAGTACCATCGCTAGACCCCTCAGTTTCCCTTCCACTAAGTAAGATATTGTTTCCTTTCACTTATAATTTTGAATTATCAAAAACACTAAATATCCTTTATCTGCTTCACATACTTGTTTTCAAGGAGGGTAGCACAAAATGTATCGTGTGTATCAAGGGTTTAAGGGCGGCAAGTTCACAAAATCGCCAAAACTTGTCAAAATAGCCGTACGCCCTTGATACACGTATTTGCCACAAATGCAAAATTGCTCAGTGGTATTTAGTCAGGTATTCTGTGCTGGCCAAATATGCCGGATTTTAATTTTCTTTTTCAGCATACTTTATTGTGTCGTAAATTTAATTGGAAAAAATTTATTATGAATTACTGACGGTTCATTATGAATTTCAAACTATTACAGAATAATTGCACCTTGTTAGAAAATTGATGTGTGGAAAAAAATATCGGATGATAGAGAATTAATGGGACATCTTGATGACAGGATGAGGTTACATTTCATCTGCTTATATCCACGTGTTCCCTTCTGCCCAAACTACATGGAAATGCAGAAGAATGTAACAAAGTCTAGTTGCATTCTACAGAATTGTAGAGAAATTATGATCAATTCTAAGGGTTTCATTTATGGTTGTTTTAAAGAACGGATTCCTCGTGGTCTTCATCACTATCCGTCCCACGAGACGTTGGAAAGGGGTAATTTTTGTAATCAGTCACAGTGGTGCCTTTACGCCCTTCATGAGACGTTCAAAAGAAGTAATGGGTTGACCATCATTATTTTTTTTCCCGTCGCCAACACCATACGACGTTGGTCAGAGGTATGGGTTTGAACAGAATTATTTCTGTAACCAGTAACAGGGGGCAGTTCAAGTACTACGAAAGCAGTGGGTCTGGGGGGGGGTCTTCGTAATTTCTTATTGTTTCTTACATTCTGGTAGGGGGATGGCGGTAAAAGTGATCTCAAAAGTGCTCACGTAATACTTAAACAGCCCCAAAGGGTATCTCCTCCACCACGATACATTGGAAAGGGGAAGGCGTTTGAATTATGGTATTTCTGTAAACAGTTAATAAAGAATTTATAGATCTTTTTTGTGTTTACAGTTCTTGTCTTTTCATGTTTTTCTCGTATCTTGCATAGTTTGACCGAAATATTGAATTTTTAATTATTTTTGTGCGATCAAAATTTAAAGTTTCAATTTTTTAATAAAAGTTCAATACGTTTTTATGATAGTCTTGTAGGGCTTTCAAGAAGAAACGTTTTTCTTCTGCTGACTTTTTTCATATCGTGCGTTGTTTGGCTTAAGACGATCATTTATTTAGTTCAATTTATTATTTTATATTTTTTTAGTTCTTAAAAAAGTGTGGCAATGCTCAATACAATATAATTATTTGTCGAAAGTTATCGTGCCTGCAGACTAAAGACATACAGACTACAGATAGACAGAATCCCATAAGCCTTCTCACCACCGCCTCTCTATGGCCGTTGGAAAGGAGATGAGCTTTGACGAAAATTATTTCTGTAATTAGTTACAGGGCTGCCTTCGAGTCCCCACGAGACTTTCCAAATGGGCAGAGGTTTGACAAACATTACTTCAGTGACCAGTGACAGGAGTGCCATCCCGTCCCCCAAAAAACGTCGGAATGACGTTGAGATTTGACCATCATTATTTCTGTAACCAGTAACTAGAGTGTATCTCCCCGCCTGCCCAAGAGCCGATTGAAAGGTGTCCCAGGAGATGTTGGAAAGGGTTAGGCTTTGACCAACATTATTTCTGTAACCAGTCACAGGGTTGTCTTCTCCTCCTCGTTAGATGTTGGGAAGCAGTAGGGATTTGTTCAACATTATTTCTTTCTCTGGTTACATGGGTGCCTTCCCGACACCACAAGACGTTAGAAAGTGGTAGGGGTTTGACCTACGTTATTCCTGTGACCAGTAAGAGAGATTCAATCTCGCCCCGCAAGAGAGGTTGGAAAGGGGTAGTGATTTGGCGAACATTATTTCAGTGAAAAATCTTAGAGGCGCGTTCCATTCCCTTTCACATGCACGAAATATGCTTTTTACCGATACCAATAACATATACGCTCCCTAGAAAACGTAATTTTCTTAAGTTCCAACATTGAAA
This sequence comes from Belonocnema kinseyi, assembly GCF_010883055.1. Classification (NCBI taxonomy): domain Eukaryota; kingdom Metazoa; phylum Arthropoda; class Insecta; order Hymenoptera; family Cynipidae; genus Belonocnema; species Belonocnema kinseyi. The sequence continues at coordinate 137,121,515 of NC_046660.1, forward strand.
ATTAAACTCACAAGTCTTTTATAAACATGTTCGTAAGCAGCGCATCAGAATATATTAGTATACGAGATATAATAAATAAAATTATGGCAACAAACTTCTTTGCCAACGACAGCAAGGAACATTTGTGTCCATGCCGGCAGGCATAGTTACTACTTTTTTTTAATGAATTCAGTGTCTGTCCTGCCAGTTTTTGTCTGCTCAAGTAGTATTGCTATTTTAGGTTAAAAGTAAAAAGTAATTATTCAAACTATTTATGATCCGCACCAAGCACATCGCATCAAGATCAGACTCGAGAGTGAGGGAACATCGTTTCCAGGAAAATTACTCCCCTACGGTTCCATCCTCAGGAAGGTAAATAGCGTTGACTGTATTGTGCTTTGAAGACCAATGATATCTATATTTTCACAAAATACATCCACGTAGACAGATTAGGGGGGGGGGGTCAAAATTCCACGGCTGTCAACGTAGGGGGGGGGGGCAGAAAGTGGTGAAAAATTGTCCACGTGGTATATGGATGGCCCCTTTCACTTCTTTCAAAGCACTATACTCGTTTTTGTTATTCGAATCCATTAAAAAATTTAATACAGCGACCTAAAAATACTGTAATTTTTTTATGTAAGAGTCTAAAATTAATAAAGAGTCTAAAGATTCTATAGAAATTGAGTTTCAAACCCACAAAATTTGAAATTTATCAAGTTTACACGGTAGGGGAAGGTGGGGCGAGACGGTGGATAAAATCTTTGATGCTAATTAGGCTGTAACCTGTAAGAACTTGTAGAAACAATTATTAGTTACCATTTTTTCCAATTTATCATTTACAAGTTGCACATATGTTTTTGTAAATGGAGTGAACTAATTTTTTATAAATTAAGTATCAAGCACTGCATGTTAGGTGGGGCACTATGGAACACGCGGCGGGTAAAACAGAACGCATGTTGGGGCTGTGTGGAAAATTGGAATATCAATTTTAATTTGTAAATAATTTTGAGAATTAATTAAAAGTAAACAAAAAATCAGAATTGATGCCATGGCACACCAACTCGAAGAGATATAATGTTAAAATGCGTACTTTAGCCAGAATATAACCTAAAGAATTAAGGCAGAGGAAGGATGAAAGACATTAAGGGAATTTAAAATAATAAAAATTAATCTAAGAATCAAATTTAACGAAAAATATTCATATTACTAAAAAGCTACGTAGATAAAAGGATGGAAAAACTAAATTTGAATACAATATTTTTTTGTTTGGTCGTTGTTGTTATTTTTTAAATATAGCACAAATAGCAACTAAAGTTTTTGCTACATAAAGAATAAACGAAAAGAAAATCAAACTTCCTTTAATAAACCATTTCTATTCTATTATTTTGCACATATTTAGAAAGTTTACGACAAAGTATTCATGCTGCATCTTCGTATTGACTTTCAGCTTGGCGGTGATATAACATACCATTTCTGATGCTTTTGATTGCCCCTTTCAAACTTTCCTCAGGCCAGTTTTGTCTACCAGTCTTCCTTTTATAATTTCGCATTTTAATAACTTAAATCACGTACTTTATCAGTTTTTATTCCTTACAAATATCTCGCAACTGTAGTTTATTTTCTCTCGAAAATAATACCATTCCGGAGTGCTGAAGTACTAAAACTTTTTAATTAATTTCTGATAAAATTTACATAAAATATGAATTCTGTTTGCACTTTTCGCAATTCATTAAACTTCTTTTAATTTTATAAATTAATATCAAACTTGAAGTGCGAATATTTTTCCAGATACAGTAGCGTTTTATTTTATCCGCCTGTTCCGTCGCGCCCTACCTCCCCTATTAATTTAAAAATTAAAAAACGTTACTATTTTACATATTATTCACTTTTTTAACGTTTTCATTTTAAAATTCATTAACCTTATGTCTTAGAATTTCAAAATATTGTACATATTAATATAATAATTACGTTTAATCACAAAAATAATTAAAACCAGTTGGCACTTGTCGATGTTCAGGCGGAGAGAGAATTCTTTTAAACGCTTGAAAACGATTCTCAAATGGCTCTCATGCTCTTCCTAGTTGGAAGACGCAATGAAGATATCATCAATGTACCTAAACACGAAGTCAAGGTCCCCCAGGGCTTGGTGGATGTACCTTTAAAAGGTTTGACCTGAGCGCGTAGCCCGAACGTCATCCTCGTGTACTCGAAGAGTCCGAATGGAGGGATGACAGCATTTTTTGGAATCTCGTCAGGCGCGATAGGGATTTGATGATATGCCATGTGCAAATTAATGTTAGAGAAAACTCTCTTTCCATAAAGCATATTTGGAAAGTCGCTCAGGTGCAGAGCAGGATACCTGTCTGAGATGGTTGCAGCGTTCAACCTGTGGTAAATGCCGCAAACGCGCCATTCCAGGTTCTTTTTACGAACAAGATGAATAGGAGAAGTCCAAGTATACGTTACGCAACTAATGGGTATGAGAAACACACCGAAGAAATCCCCATAGTACTGTGAGACTGGAAACGTGGAACCCTACTATACTCACAGGTGGTATACGCCGCTTGCATTTTAGTGCAATTTCGAGCACCGAATAAAAATATCCATTACATTTTATAGAATTAATCCTATGGTAGAGGATACGATATGCAGTTTAATAAAAGTTGAAGTCGTCTTTGTTTTACATTGCGTTGAACAATGCAACGATATGTGTAACAAAGTTCTATAAAATTTAAAGGCCGAGGTGACGTCACATCTATTAAAAGGCAGGTTACGAAAAACGTAAAATTGTTCTAAAATCCCGTGTAGAAATTGCCCTAATAGTCCCTCATAATTTTGGGGCTTTGTGAGGGGCCCCAACAGCTTACCTTCATTAGGGTTGCCCCCAGCATTCGTTCTAACTCTGCACTACGCAATACAAACTTTTAGACCATTTTTTGAAAATTTTAGACTATTTTTTGAAATCGAAGAAAATTTTATTGAATTATTGTCCTCGTGTTAAATTGATAGCGGCAAGTACTCAGGTTAAAATAAACCTTTTAGCAGATTAGCAAAAAAAAAGCGCTGTGAATGACGTTTATAGGTTAGTTCATTGTGTCACACGCGTGTCAGATGTGAAAAAATGATGATGCATATATTTATTCAACTTTAATCATATGAATTGTATATTATTTGTGCGAATTATCTAAAAGGATTTTATTCAATTATTTTCATAAGAAGAAAAGAGACCCAATTTTTAAAGTATTTGAAGACGCTTGAAAATTTGTTCACGAAAATCCCTTTTTTATACATTTTTGTTATATTAAAACAGTATTCGTAATTTCTTTTTATAGATAAATTGTATGCTTTTCTCACTATTAACTTTGCAGATACCTGAAACTATCAATTTCATGGAATAGTGCATAAAATTTACTCGTCAAGAATTGTAAAGGGTTTCTTGTGACCGTAACAGTATAAACTGCTCTTAATAAGAGGGTCTAAATTTCAAAATCACTTATCATTTCGTAAATGTTACAATGAAATTAAGGTTAATTCAACGGGTATCCTTCAGTAAAATAAACCTCTAATTCCTCGTATTACATATTGTACGACATGTAAAATACACTAAATCGAGATTGTTACAGATCGCAACTCGTGTAATAGTGTAGTGGTTAAGACTATTGACTTGCGCACTCAGGTTTATGCGTTCTAATCTCACCCATTGCGTGCGAAATTATAATTGTATTATAAACATTATAACTTATAAATACCGATTAGTTATAAATACCAGGTGTATACATATGAAACCGGTATTGCCATTTAGCGGCCAGTAGGCACACTTGTAGGCACTGTCGGAACTTACCATTTGTGCTAATTGGCATA
>NC_046660.1:137125454-137133637 GCF_010883055.1 Belonocnema kinseyi
GGCGCATACTTTGAATAAAATATTTGTTATCATTCTCTTGAAATAAATGTGTTTTTTTCTTGAAAAAATACCGGTTTCATATGTATACACCTGGTATATCCGAAAAAATGTATAAGCAATAACCGTGCGCTTATTTATTAACTATTTTTTAACAATACTTTTTCACAATTTATAGTGCTGTGATAACTGTAATCTACGCCGATAACATAATTGAGATCTCTTTATAGTATTCGTTAAAGTGACATGATAATTCATCATTGCAGCATCCAGGAACTGTACAGAATAGCGGCTGTACTTGGAAGATCGGTAGATTTAACTTGGTTGTCAGTAAAATATTTTCCACAAATATTTATTGCACAAAAGGCCTTATTGGGGTCCTAACGAGGGCCTCTAACATTAATTCGGAAATAATAAGGATTCTTGTTAAGGGTCTGAACAAATTTCCATTAACAGCCGCTAACAATTTGCCTAATGCGGACCCTAATAAAAATAGGGAAACCCCATCAGGCCCTCAAGAATACCCTATAAAGATTTACGGAAAAATCTAAAATACGTACAGTCTATATCGAAGAAGTTTCGAAACTATAGAGAACAGTTCTATAAAATGATAACCGCTTTTTCGCCGCAAAAAGTTAATCTCTTGTATTATTATATTATTACTATTATACTCTAATATTTTTTCACATGTTTCGATACACAATTATTTACTATTACACAATCACTACACTGTTTATAATCGCACAATATGAAAATTTGTATTCGCCGCGGGGTTCGAATCCTATAAGTTTCGCATTCCTAATTCCTAACGCCTAAAGCCTCTCGACTAACCTAGCTGCAAGTATTACAAAAAAATCTGAAATATAACCGACAGCTGTGCACGGCCGTCTGCAAATTTCTGTGAAGCATTCTATAAAAAATATTGCTCCACTTATAATAATATATGTACTAAGATTTTAGATTTTAGAAATATTATAAATTATTATTGAATATTTTATGTGATTAAACAAGATATTTACCAGACTTAAAAGAATTCAGGAACATTATTTTTATTTTAAACTTACTTTAAAATCTTAAAACTCATTCAAATTCTACCGAAATTCCTCAAAAATTCTTCAAAATTAGTTAAAATCTCTTAAGTTCATTAAAAATATCTTGAACTCTTTTAAATATTTTGAAACCTTTTAAAATTCGTTTATAAATTAAAATTTTTTTTAAATAGAATAACTCCGATTAAATCACTTGAAATTCCTGAAAGTCTGTTTAAATACTTTAAAATATTTTTAAATTACATGAAAATCCTTAAAATCTTTTGAGTTTCCTAACAATCATTTAAAATGCTTTCTAAGATTTTAAATTCCTTTGCTCACTCTTAAAACTATACTAAATCTATTGAAATGGCACAAAATCCCTTAAAACCATTAAAAATCCCTTGGACTGATAAAAAGTATTTTAAAGGCTCTAAAATCTCTTGAAAATTCTTGTGCTTTTGGAATTCTTCTAAAATCTTTTAAACTTCTTTAAAATTACTTGAAATATTTTGACATTCATTTATACATTTTTTCCTTTTTTTATTAAAAAGAATTTTTAAATCCCGTTAAAATATTTTGAAATACATTAAATACATATAAACACTTGAAAATATTTTGTAGTAACAAAATAATACATAAACTCTTTTGAAATTTCTTGAAATATTTTTAAATCATTTAAAATCATTTGCAATCATTAAAAACGTGTAGAGAGTAAATGAAAATTGAGGAATATGTTAAACATCAAACAAACGGCATTGAGGTTTTTATGTGCTCAGAAACTCTCAATACCTCAAATGTGATTTCTGCGAAATTTTTCAACGTTTTTTCATGAATTTCTCCATATATTTTATTAACATTTTTAAATCGGAGTTCAATATGAAGTTTGAAGAACTCTTGTAGAGTTATTATACATTTTTTTACATTAAATCCTGAAATTTATAAAATATTTATGCCATTTGTTCAAGATTCGTTCTTATCCCCGACTATAGAAATAATTCAGGAAAAATTAATGCACTTTTTTCCATCTGTATTGAAAAGTCAATAACAAGGCTGATAAATGATAAAATGAATTTTATATTATATAATATAAAGTACATATTCATTTAAATCGAACCGAACATCACATATATATTTATACCGTTCAATAACTCGTTTGTTGCTTAATCGTGCAAGCTTTTTTTCTCGCTGCATTTAACTTTTCTTGGTCTCGAATTTGAAGCATTTCGTTTTTGGTTACTTCCCGCATTCTCAAACTTAAATGGGTGTGAATCGCAATAGCAATCAGTTCCGAAGTATGTTGATCACAAGGAAAGGAAAATAAGTGTTCCTTGTGACGTCTTCAACGACTAAATAATAAACATTTTTAAATGTACACGTTTTACAAAAGAGCATTAAATTGTTTTGATCAAATCATATATTTTTACATAAAATACCAATACTGTAATAAATTAGGTGATCAAGCACTTTTGGAGGGACATAATCACGATCAACGGCAATGAAATCACAAAAATCAGAATCGGAATTGATAACTACGTTAAGGCCATGTGACGAGAGGGTCACGTGACTAAAGTGGTCCTCAATTTTTATTTCCCAACTTAGGTCTAAACGAAATAAGGTATCGCTCTGAAAGTTTGGGAAATGAAAGAGGAGGTAATAAAGTGCATGTCTCTGCTTTGTTTCGGTAGAAATTTTGAAAAAAAAATGTCGAAGAAAATTCAAGTGGTCGTTAGATCGGTACTGTTCTTTCCCAACTTACGTCCACACATAATGAGATATGGTGTTTAAAATTTGGCACGCTTAATAGAAGGCATGCATGAATGTCTCTCTGGCACTAAATAATTAGAATTGTGAAAAGTTTTTTTTTAATCACTATTTTGGAGAAAGACCGACCGTGTCGTAAAACCCTGCAAGCAATTTTCAATGTTGTCAATGAGCTAGTTATGAGGTTTATATTTGTCAAAGTGGAGAAAAACAACCAAAATCACTCACGCACATTATCCACAAATAACGAAATAACTAATGTTAGAACTTGAAATGCAAATTAACAAATTTGGTCTGGCATACGTATCAGCTGTGCCAAAGCAGCACTATCGAAGCGAGTATACAACTTCCATGGACATGGGAAACACGGGACTAGACATGCCATCCTAACTTGGTCGAGCGGGCTTGAATACACGGGAGGGGGAAGAATTCCATGAGTGGGGAGATCCGCCATCTTACGATGTGCCACTTGATTATGCGCACGAGCACTTTTGACGACAAACTGTGCATGAAAATATAATCATTTGGGCGCTGCCATATTTGTCGCGGGACAACAAAACATGGCGGACCTCCCCCTCATTGCATCAACCCCGCAATGGCATGCCTAGTCCCTTGTTTCCTATGTCCATGACAACTTCGAACTACTACGAGTATGTGGGTAAAACAGATTGAATGATTACCGACAGAGAAAGTTAAAAGTCAAACTTCTGCTTTAAAGCCTAAATGCTTCTGTCGATAATCATTATTTTCATAAATAAACTTTTTTCTTCCCCCAACTCTTTGCAAGACCACAAGAGATCCTTTAATATTTATTAAAATTTCCTCTGTATTTAAACTTTTATTTTTCAATGTGGGTGGAAAAATATTGATCTTAGGGCTGACTTGATCAGCTGTTATACTCGTTACATGGCCTTAAGCTTGACTTTCATTTCTTGCAAAGCCTTCGATTTATTCCGATTATTGGTCGCATGAATTTCTTTAATTTGAGCTATGGACATAATAGGAGCAGTGAAAGTAACAGAATCATTAACAATGGAGATGGAACAATTTCCCAATTTTGGCGGTTGTAGGATGCTGAACAAGGTTAATTTCCTGTATATATGGAGGATAGTTAGAGTTACTGGATGGTCCTTAGAGCTTTCAGCCAAGCGTGCTGTCCCGAAGAACCTCTACAGATAAAAGTAAAACATGATAAGAATTTGATTTTATTAGTCCGAATTTCCATATTTATTAGTACACCCTTATACAAGAAATGTTGATGAATAAATTTGTCACATGGAGTTTACATCTTGGCTATCAGAAATTCTTGGATAGAAGAAGCAATCTTGATGTTATAAAGCCTGTAAATTTATTGTGCAAAAAATAGAAAATAAAAAGAGGTAAATCTAACAAATTAGACAGGAAAAAATAAAATATCATAAATTAAGGTATTGAGTGAAATTAGGAATAGAAACGGGAATTCTTTTCATAACTTCAGGTCCCATGTGTATTAGCATGATGCGTGTATAATTCCATTTGCTGTATCTATAACAGATATTTATAATATTAATAAATCACTGTATGTTGCAAGAAGAATAAGAGATTAAAATCGATTCCGGTTCATTAAAAAATTTTGCACTAAGAGGCGTAGTAGTAGAGTAGTGGCGGTTTAATTTGAAATTTGAATGTGATAAAATCGTTGTTTTGAACATGTCGATTTGGCACCGTTTCTTAAGCGCGGATGTTTCAAAGAAACACGATATATAATTTGAATGTCTTGGCCATATTTGATGCAATTTTTAATGATATGCTCATCGGAGAAATGCATTTCACATACATGTGCTGTAGATCGGAAAACAATAACACCAGCCACACAAGATTTCCAATCTCTTCGGAGTATAGCATCAATATTCTTGTTCAGTGTCACTTCGACTTCATGAGGCTAGAAAACGTGTTCACATTTTAAAATTTTGTACTACTCGACAATTGCGGCATGTCACGTGGGGAACATCCCCTAACATGAGAGCCCCCGGACCTGCGTATACGACCGTGCCCATTATCCTTGACCTCTAACATCCTCAATATTTAAGTTATCTTTTTCTATTTTTTGTAAAATTTCTGTTGCCAGACCTGATCCGGTTTTTTCGTGAGATTTTATAAAATAAATTAAACTCTCCTCGGCAGTTACTTTTTTGTTTTCATGTATATGAAAGTAACGAATAATTGTAGACATTTGTTCTTTTCTTGGTACATCTGATGTGCAATCGTCAATAATCACTTTTAAAACTTCACGCCAGTTTTTTTGTTTCTACTTCTAATTAAATAGTAACGTAATCATCAGTTAAAGTTTTATCTTTAAATTTTTTTCAAGAAGCTTTCATTTAACATAGTTGTTACGATGGGCAATGGAATTTTCATGATCTGGTAATGTATGACTTAAGTGTTTCCAGTCATTAATTTTTTCTGTCGATTTCGTTAAAGGCAAAAAAATTATCTGAAATAATTTTTAGAATGTTCCGACCAATCTGCCCCCCCCCCCCCAGGGCACCTTCCCCGGTCGCCCTACCCTCGTTACGGCTCTGTTCAAACCAACAACATCCATTTTGAACCAACAAGATTAATTTTTTACCAAAAAATGCGGACTTTCTACTAAAAAAGCTATTTTTTAACCAATAAATTCAATTGTTGAATTTTTAATTAAAATATCAAAAGCGTTCAACCAAATAGATGAATTTTGTACTAAAATTATGAAACCTTCAACTGGCAAGCTTGGCACATTGTTTTGGGTGATTCAGGTTCTTTTTGACTCAAAACGTAAGTAGAGTTATTGTGTCTAAGGAAACCTTCTCTGTTTCTATGTGTAACTGAATTCTCATAGCATTCATTTTCTCCAGGATTGCAACAACCTTGACAGAGTTCCTATTTATTTACAATGTCTAATATTTTTTCTATACTGTGCACAGATGATAAACTACTTTCAATTCAAATCTACTTTAATTTAATAGGTTTTCCCAAAATGGGTATCCATAATTTCATATTATCCTTGACAACTATTTGTTTTGAAGATACTGCTTCAATATCACCCTTCACTAATTTAGCTGTGTACTGTGCGAATTGAATTATTTTAGAATTTCTAAATTTTACATTGTGACTTGCCCAACAAATAGAAAAATGAACATTTTTTGTGTCATTGAATATGGTTTGAAAAAAAATATGCTCACGGGGATTACAATTTGTGAAGACAGGAATATCATCTGGGATGTCCCTGGTCTCTCTTATTGCATTACCGTCTATTATTTCATTGCCCTCTATAATTGCATTTGCATTACACTCTATAATGTCAATACCGTCTTTAATTTCATTACCCCTAATAATTTTATTAGCATACAATTCTAAATTATCTAGTTCGTTAGATACTTCAGGGTGTAATTTCTCAGGTGTGCTGCTTATCGTTTCAGCGGGCTCGGGAATATTTCTCTTTTAAAGAGATTTTCGCTTTTTCTGATTAATCGACAAATAATCACAACAATGTAAATTTATATCAAAATTGAAATAAATTTTTAATTCAGAGAATGCGCAAGTAAACGCCGTAAAGAAATTGTCTGCTATATTTAGCATTTTTATTCAAATTTGAAGATTTTGATTGCATAGTTAATAATATTAGTGCAAACCTCATGCCTAAAATGAACAGACGATCAATATTAAACCATATAAACAAACGTCCCGTACTCATGACGTTTCCGTCAGGTCATCTAACCTCCGATCCCCACGTGATGTCTTATTCTTACTGCATTTATAATAAGAACGAGACAACATTTCAGATAATTAAAAAATGCACTAGGCTACATTTTTTTCAAAACATTTTTTTGAATGTATCGCAAACTAATCGTCTTTTTATTATTTTTGTAAACTCTGCAATGTTTATCAACAGAAAAGTTAGACCTACTTTTTGTGGCGCCATCTGTTGTATTGTTTTCACCGCTATTTTCCCTATGAATCGTAGGAAAAAAGAAAAGTGGGGGCGATATAGGGCTGAACGAAAGTAACGGTATTTATAGAACTTCAAAGAATTGTCACTAAAAACTTATAACAATTTTTATTCTTCTCATGGCGTAAAGTTTCAGAAAATTAAGGATAACGGCCACCTACACTTTTGTTAGGATTCAAGGAAGTTTTTTTGACAATAGCAGGTAATTATGTTTTATAATTTTAAATTGATTTTAGATCTCAGCGCTCTCCTGTGCGCGTTTAGTGGCCGGCTTGACCTTCCAATCGTCCCCTATTACACAGACGTTGATATTGCAGGACGAGCTAGTACGCGTACCGGACAGTGCTGAGATATAAAATCAATTGTGACTTTAAAACTATAAGTCATGATTGCTTGATATTTTTCAAAAATCTTCCTTGAATCATAATAAACATTTAGGTGACCGTTAATTTTAATTGTTTGAAAAATCGTTTAACTCCTAAAGCGTTTTGAAGCTTTCAATATCTAATTTAAGCTATGGGAAAAATAAAAATCGTTATAGATGTTATTAAAATTTCTACGAAACTAGATGAATTTTTAAAACAGACAAATTAAAAACGAAATAGTTGAGTTTTTATCAACAAAAAATTCAGTTTGACTTTTTTACATCAAAGTCTAAGTTTAAAAAAAGAAGTAAATCTATCATTATACTTAAATTTTCAGCCTAAAGAGACCAAATATTTTCATTTTTATCAAAGCTTTTTTTTAATCTTCGAATTTTAGAGTAATAAACTTCATGGGAAATTTCTAAAGTTGAGCCAAAAGGACCAACAGCTTAATTTTATTGGCGGGAATCCGAAAAATGAAGTTTACTATTTCTGTTTACAATTTCCAGTTTAAAAATATCTGAGTGACGCAAGCCTTCCAAGATATAACCCCAGGCGAGAACAAGCGAGAAGGGTAACGCGTTGGATGAAATGGTGGAGGTAACCTTAGCAGGTGAGGATGCGAGTCGCGAATACGAAGAAAGTGACTCGAAGAAAGGTGTAGCTGGCTGCTGGGAGAACTTGGTTATTGACAGGTACGTCTGCAACCATGCAGAAGCCCACAAGTGCACCTCTTCGTTGTCCTGGATTGACTGTCGAAAAGCAGTCTGCCAGATCGTGGCTGGAAATTACCCCCACCATACCTACCGTTTGGGAGCCGCAAAACAGAAGATGCATGATTACCACTGTTAGTTCGTGTGTAAGCCGAAAATGCACGATTCGACTTCGGTTTTCTGCTGTACGATGATTGCCGATCAGAAAGCTTCGGAAGACTTTGGTGGTCTTCTATTTATATCTTGCTCCCAATTTGAAAGAAATTGAAGAAATTGGCGATTTGGATCTTTTGCGTGATTCTTAATTTCATGCATGCGTCGATTTTCAGGTTATGTTTTCCAGGTGTAC
>NC_046660.1:137133737-137134768 GCF_010883055.1 Belonocnema kinseyi
TTTTGAAATGTCAAGGAATTTTTAACTGATTTCCATAATTTATAGGAATTTCAAAGAATTAATCCAATTTTAAAAGGGTTATTTAAAAAAATTTAAATACTTCCGAAATCTTTAAAAAAAAATAAGTTGTAGGTGTTTGAAAAGGTTTTAAAGGATTTGAAAAATTTTAGAGAATTTTAAAAGATTGCAAGGAATTTTCAATTGATTACAGTAATTTAATATGACATTTTTAGGGATTTGATATATTTTAGGATATTTTAATAGGTTTCAAGTAATTTTCAAATTATTTTAATAATGTAGTTTGCTTTTTAAGCTTTTTAATGATTTTAAATATTTCAGGGTATTTTTTTAATTTCAAGGAACTTTCAAGAGCTTTGAAAAATTTAAAAGATCTCAAAAGATTTTTAAGGATTTTAAATATTTGAGCATATTTTTAAAAATGTCTAGGAATTTTCAACTGATTTTCATAATTTACGGGAATTTCAAAGAATTAAACCAATTTTAAAAGGGTTATTTAAAAAAATTTTAAATACTTTAGAAATCTTTATGAAAAGTTCTAGGTATTTGAAAAGATTTTATAGGATTGGAAAAATTTGAGAGAATTTTAAAAGATTTCAAGGAATTTTCAATTGATCACAGTAATTCAGAATGATATTCTAAAGGATTTGATGTATATTTTAGAATATTTTAATAGATTCCAAGGCATTTTCAATTGATTTAAATAATTCATGAGATTTTTAAGGATTTGAAAGCTTTTAAGGTATTTTTAAACTTGTAAGGAATTTTCAAGAGCTTTCAAAAATTTTAAGCGGTTTTAAAGGATTCAAATTTTTTCAGGATATTTTAAAACATTCAAACGAATTTTCAATTAATTTCGATAATTTCGAGCGATTTCAAAGAATCTTAACGTTTTTTTTCCTCATATTTTGTTTGGTTGATGATTCATCAATTAGTTGGATAAATTTGTTTTCTGAAAATGTAACTATTTTGTAGAAAATTTATTTTCTTTTTGGTTAAAAATTAATTTTTTT
>NC_046660.1:137134868-137143535 GCF_010883055.1 Belonocnema kinseyi
TGAAACTTGAAATGTTTGGTATTGGATATTGTTGACAGATGACAATACGCCAATTAGCACAAATGGTAAGTTCCGACAGTGCCTACAAGTGTGCCTACTGCCGCTAGATGGCAATACCGGTTTCATATGTATACACCTGGTATATATATATATATAATTAAAAAGTTTTCATAAGGACAACCGCAGGACTTCGCTGGGATCGGGTGCTAATCTGGAAAATTGCACTCGCTCCCAGCGAAATCGCGGTAAAATTAAGAATACCCTTAAAAAAATATATAATTTTATAATTATATAATTATATACAAAAGTCGTCTGAGAAATAATTAAACTTTAACTCGAATAATTTCTATTAAAACTTTAGTTGAATAGTTTAACTTATCTACAAACAGTTAATATTTTAATGTTTTAAAATTTTTCTGTTTTCTAAATTTTAGTCCAAAATAATTTCATTTAGAGATTGTCCAAATGAAAAACATACATTTAAATTTTAAACTCATTCCATTCATTTATGATTGTTAATTTTTTGTAAATAAACTTCCAAGTTTACCATTCTAAATTTGAAGACTTGAACCCCATCGAGTTGGAAATTATTCTTATTGAATAGTTGAAAATTTTTGAAAATTACATTTTTAAAGCTTTGAATTTTTATTGATTCAATTTTGAAAACTCTAATCTGCTAACATTTCCAAGGTTCCAAGGAATTTTCAACTGATTACAGTAATTTAATATGAGATTGTAAAGGATTGATTTGATGCATCTTAGGATATTTTAATAGATTCCAAGGAATTTTCAAACGACTTCAATAATTTAGTATGAGATTTTAAAGGATTTAAAATATTCTAGGTTATTTTAAAAATTGCAAGAAATTTTCAAGAGATTTTAAAGGATTTTTAGTATTTTAGGATGTTTTAAAATATGTCAAGGTATTTTCAATTAATTTCAATCATTTAAAGAAATTTCAAAGAATTTTAACTATTTTTTTTCTGTTTTTCTGGTTGAAAGTGCAACTGATTTTTGTTGGTTGTTGATTTATCAATTTAGTTGACAAAATTTCTTTTCATAAAATTGAACCATTTTGTAGAATTTTTGTTTTGTTTTTTCTTAAAAATTAATTTCTTTTAACTACAAAAAAATAATCTTTTTTGTCAAAAATTTAACTATGATTAAACATTAAATTTTGTATAGAAAATTAGACGTGGTAGAAAATAAAGTTCTTTTGTGCAAAGTTCATGCATTTTATTAAAAATGCCGTTGAAAGTTTAACTATTTCTATTAAAAGTTAATCAACTATTAATTAAAATTAATGTTATATTTTATAATTATAATATTAAAATTAATAATTTATATAATAGTAATAATACTCGTACTATATACACCTGAAAAACATAACCTCAAAATCGATTCATGCATGAAATGAAGAATCATGCGAAACATTAAATTCGCCAATTTCTTCCATTTCTTCCAAATGGGGATCGAGATATAAATAGAAGACCACCAAAGTCTTCCGAAGCTTTCTGATCGGCAATCATCGTACAGCAGAAAACCGAAGTCGAATCGTGCATTTTCGGCTTACACACGAACTAACAGTGGTAATCATGCATCTTCTGTTTTGCGGCTCCCAAACGGTAGGTATGGTGGGGGTAAATTTCATCCAAGATCTGGCAGCTCTGGATTCCAGACAGCGTCTCCAGAACGTGGGATTTCTCGGCCCCAAACACTCTTCCATCTGGGAGCGACACATTCAAACGTGGCGTGTCGGTGAGTCGGCTGTGTTAAATGCTGCGAACCCCAGTCTTGTATAAAGGTGAAAATGCACGAGCAAGAACCCGAGCTCTCCAGAGTTAAATGCTGCGAAGACCAGCCTCGTGTATATCCGAAAATACACAAGCAGGAACCCGAGCCTTAGACAGATTTTTAGTAAACAATTGATTTTTAACAAGTGTGTAGAAGGGTGTGGATGTGAGAGATTAATTGAGGGATTGTGAGATTGCAAAGGGGAGGTAGGTATTGTGGAGGACTGAGACAGATTTATGTGGAAGTTTGTTTGGAGATATGTGACAGGGTGGGAAGACTGTATTGACAGATTGGTAGTAGCAGGGTTGGGTAGCGACCAAGAAGGGCGAGACAGGTACTAGGCAGCGACGGTAGATAGAGGCACGAAAGTATAGAAGGCGGGAAAGTTTGAATTAGATTCATGGCTAGCGTAGTAAATATCTTCGCGGAAGAAACAGAGTTAGAGTAGAATGTTTTCAGTACGCCAAAGGAAGAGATAAAGAAAAGGAAGGCAAGGGGGAAGTATAAAAAAAACTATAGCAAAGGAAAGATTAAGAGCAAAAAGCGTACGATCAATAGAAACATTTATCAAAAGGAAGAGAGGGGAGAAGGAAAGCGGTGAAGAGAAGGAAGATACCGGAGCGAGGTAAAATATCAGAAAATGTTTAGATCGCCGCCGGTAAAGCAGAGTTTGGTAAAGAAGAGCGATAATAGTATGGGTGCTGACGGTAGCGAAGATGAAAGTGAAGTGTCGATGAAAGAGGAAAGACTAAAGGAAATTCGAGAAGCGGTAATAGAAGTAATAGGAATTTATGAAGAAAAGCAGGAAAAAAGGGGAGAGGAATTGAAGAAGCAAATTAGGCGGGAAATGGCAAGAAGAAGTTAATAATACAAAGGTAGAGGAGATGAGTGGTAGGTTCAAGAAGCTTGAAAGCTCGAACGGGGATTGTTACGGGGGCGAGAGTGAGAATAAGGAGATGGGAAGCCCGAGAAAAATAGAACAAAGAATAGAAACGGAAGAGAGGGAAGAAATTCAATTAAACATAGTGTTAAAGGGTATATGATTAGAAAGGAAGGAGCAGAAGGAAGGGGTGGATGAAGTACTAAAAAGGATTGATGCTGAGGTAGAGATCGACAAAATGCAAAATGTAGGAAGGGAAGTCCGAAGAGGGGAGATAGTGGTACTGGTGATACTAAAGAAATGCGAACATAAAAGGGAGGTGATGACAAAGAAGAGGTTATTATATGGTAGTCCAGAGAGAATAGAGGATGATTTGTCATGGGTAGAAAGGAAGATGCAGTATAAATTAAGGAAAATAGCGGAAGAGGAAAGAAAAAAGGGAAAGAGAATATGGGTTAAGTATGGGAGAATTCAGATAGATGGAGTATGGTAAGATTGGGATGAAGAAAGGGAACAGATAGTAAAAAATGAGGTGCAAGGAACCTAGAAGAGGAAGGAAGGGAAATAAGAAAATAGTAGATAGTCAGAAAGAAAAAAAGATGAGAAATGAAAGTAGGGAAGAATGGAAGATCTGTCATTGGAATCTAGCAGGATTGGAGAGAAAGGATAAGGAATTTATGAGGAATTTGACACAATGGGATGTAGACATAATGATGAAGACATGTCTAGATTAAAAGGGATAGGAAAGAGTAAGGAAAAGGTTACCAAGATGTTACAAATGGCAAGTGCAAAGTGCAAATAGGAAGAATAAAAAGGGCAGAGCAATGGGAGGAATGGTGATGGGATTAAGGAATGAATTATAACATGGAAAGATAAGAAAGACAGGAATGAACAAATAGAAGGAGTAATAGTAGAAAAGGCAATAATGGAAGGAGAGAAGTGGAAGGTAGTGGGGATTTATGTGAACGGTGATATGTAGGAAAAAGCAGAGGAGATTAAAGAAATGATTTAAGAAAATAAGGAAGAGATTAAGATGATAATAGGTGGGTATTTCAATGCGAAAATGGGAGACAGAGGAGGAAGGGAATAGGGAGAAGAGAGAGGAAGAAAATCCAAAGATAATGTACTAAATGGGGAGGGAAAAAAGTTGCTGAAGAGCTTGGAGGAGTTGGGATGGTATATTTTAAACGGAAATATAGAAGGGAAAGAAAAAGGAGAATATATACGCTCAGGATGTGAAAGGGGAACGGTAATTGATTATGTGATAGTGGATGATGAGGTAAGAGAGAAGGTTAAAAAACTAGAGATAGGTGAATATATTGATTCGGATCACTTTCCCTTAATAGTGACATTAGAGGGACAAAAAAGCAATAGCAATATGAGTAAAAGGGGAGCAAATGTAAAAAGTGTAGAAACAGGGGATTTGTCAAGGGAAGGAAAAGAACAGTTTAGAGAAAAAATGAGAAATATCAAAATGGAAGAGCGAAATTTGGACGAGGAGATGGGAAAAATGATAGGAGAAATAAAAATAGGATTAGAGTGCACAAACCAAAAATGAAGTTAGTAAAGGAAGGAATAGAAGTGGGTGGGATAAGGCCTGCGAAGAGAAGAAAGGAGGTCAGAAAGGAATTAAGAAAGTGGAGAAAAGAAAAAAGTAATGGGGAAGACCATAGGAAAAAAAGAAAGAGTATAGTGAGTTGTGTTATCAAAAGAAAGAGGAAGAGAATAAAAGGTTTGAGGAAGAGGCAGAGAAGGTGAGGACGGAATAAGAGGTATGGAAGGTGGTAAATAGAGAAAGAAAAAGAAGAAAAAGAGTAAACCAAGATATGGAAACGGTAGAATGGAAGAAATATATTTCGCATTTGCTAGAAGGAGTAGAGAGAGAGAAGTTACCAAGGAAGGAAAATATGGTAAAGAAAGAGTAGAGGAAAAGGACATTTCAAGGGAAGAAATAGTCAAAGTTTTAGAAATAATGAAGGATGGAAAGACACCTGGTATCGATGAGATTCCAAATGAAGTATGGAGATATGGAGGGGAGGAACTAGAGAAATAGGCATGGATAATGTGTAACAGAGTATGGAGAGGAGAGGGGTGGCCAGAGTTATGGAAAGAAGGAGTAGTTATAAAAATAGTAAAGAAAGGCAAGGGAGAGGAGGTTAAAGATTATAGGGGGTGACGTTGATGCCAATACTGTATAAAGTGTATGTAACTATTTTTGGAGAGATTGAAGATAGAAGTTGAAGAAAAAAGATCGAGTCACCGAATCAGACAGGGTTTAGAAAAGCAATAAGGTTAATGGACAACATATATGTTCTGAACTATCTAGTAAATAAGATAATTAAAAAGGAAAAAGGGGCAATGATAGCAATGTTCGTGGACTTAAAGGCGGCGTTTGACTCATTAAACCGAGGAGAAATGGAAAAAGTTATGATAAAAAAGGGGATAAGAGAGCGATTAATAAAGAGAGTATCAGAAATTTAGAGAGAGACAAAAAGCAGGGTAAAGGCAGGAGAGTAATCAGGAGATAGTTTCTGGTTGGTGAGAGGTGTGAAACAAGGTTGTCCTCTGAGCCCACTTTTATTTAATTTATTAATTTATTAATTTAATCTATTATTAAGAAATGAGAAGAAAGGGTTGGGGAGGAGTTCGGATGAGGAAGGAAAAGATATATACACTGGCATACGCAGACGACATAGTGTTGATGGCAGATGATGGAGAAGGGATGACGGGATTAATTACAGGACTAGAGAAATACTTAGATGGAAAAAAGCTGAATGTAAATGTGTAAAAGACAAAGATAATGAGGTTCCGAAAAGGAGGGGGAAGGAAAGAAGAATGGGCAGGGAGATGGAAAGGAATAAAGTTAGAAGAAGTAAAAGAGTATAAATATTTGGGATATATCTTGCAAACGAATGGAGATCATACAGCTCATATAAGAGAAAGGATAAAAAGGCAGCAGGGGTAATGAAACAGATATGGGGAATAGGAAAAAGAAGGTTCGAAAACAAATTGGAGAAGGAGAATGTGGTTATTTGCTACGCTGGTATGGCCGTATTAGGTTATGAAACAAAAGGAAAGATATTGAGAGTTTACAAGAAAGGTATATAAGGTGGACACTAGGGACATACTAGAGGGACTGAAAGGGAGGGGAGTTGCCGAGAAAGTCTTTGATGGAGGTAGAAGCGAAGAGAGGCAGGGCGATCGAATTAACGAGATGGGATGAAGAAAGGAGGAATTTCTTTGATGATAGAGAAATAAAAGACGGGACTGGAGTCCTGCTCTCTCTCTCTCGTTTGCACTCTCGCTTTCATTCGCGCGCTCACTTGGTTGCTAATAAGTCCTAAATTGCTCTATCGCAGGAAATAGAAATAAGGAACTAGATATAAGACTTTATGTGAAAAGTTGTAAATAATTGTATATATATATAAAGGATAAGATTGTAAAAAAATATGGATACAAACGAAAGATTGTAAGGAATGGAAGTCATGTAAATCCTTAGGAGACACATTATGAATAAAGAAGAACTTAAAAATTGTAGTTTATACGCCAACAAAGAAGATAAATTTATAATTAAAAAGAAAATTTTTCAAGAAAAACAGTGGCAGCGAAATTGTTTAATTTTCATCTATAGAAATGAAATTTAAAATAAAAACAACTAAGTATTTTATCAAAAATAGACTAGTTAAATTTTCAGGCAAAAATGGAATTTTTAACGAAAGAAATTAATTTTCAACTAAAATTATCATGTTTCAACGATAAATTGAATAGATAAATTTTCACTTGAAAAATAATTATCAACGCCAAAAAATCAAAATTTCAATAAAATATTTAAATGTACAGGCAAAAAATTAAATTTGCAAACAAATAATTTAATTTTCAAACCAATAACTTTCTACCGAAACAGAAATTAAAAATTTTCAAAATCAATTTTAAAACAACAAAAATTGTTGTTACCAAAATAGATCAATTTTCAACGATAAACGGTTACATTTATCAGTTTAAAAAATTAATTTACAAACAACAATTTTTCAGAAAAATAGTTTAATTTCCAAAAAATAGAAGAACTTTCAACCATTTTATATCAAAATTAAAGAAATTTCACAAAAAAATGCATTTTCATCTAAAGAAATGAATTCTTGATTGTAATAGATGAATTGTTAAACAAGAAGAATAATTTTCTACCGAAAAATAAGAATTTTTGACTGAGAAAGGTCAATTAACTAGCAAAACAAATTCAACCAAAAATGATACAGTTAAATTTTTAGTATAAGAAAATGTTTTTTCAACAACAAAAAAATCGACTTTTCAACCAAACAGTTAAATTATCAACCAAAATAGATATTTTTCTTTTTCTACATATCTCTTTTCATGCTATTTTAGGCTATAATCACAATGTTGAGGATTTCAAGAGAAAAAGCCAAAAAGGTACTAACTTGACCTCATTGAAAAGACTAATCATTTGACAAAAATGTTCTAAAATTTTCCTTTGAATGTGGTGTGGAGAGGAATTTTGTTAAAAAATGTGTGGGATTTTCTGAACGGAACTCTGCATGAATTTCTGGACTTTCTTATTTTTATTTTTTAAATGTATTTTAATCTGCTTTACGTTTAGTGAATAATCAATTCAAATAAAAATCAATGTGTATCATATTCAAATAAATTTTTGCAATTTTGATAAAAGTATTATTATTTTTTATATTATTATTATTTTATTTATTTATTTTTATTTTATTATTTATTTTATTATTTTTTATATTTATTATTATTATTTTTTAAAATATTTTTTAACTATTATTTATTTATTATAAAAGTATTATTATTTTTTTTATTTTTTAAAATTATTATTATTATTATTTTATTTAGGGTTTCACAGGGATCAAAGGGGACTCTCCGCTGGCAAAGATGGGCACAGCGATCTCTTTTAATGAGGGAATAATTACTATCTGACAATCGACCTGAAAGAAATTCGTCAGTGCATCATAAATTCGGTCAAGTTCTTCATTGTGAAGACGAAACCGCAGTCTAGACGACGTTAAATGCGGAAATCCCGGGTAATTGTAATCATTTTCGCCGATAACATGAAAAACAGGAAGTCAAAATAAATGCTGAGGCAACAAATAAAGGAATTCTAGGTACGGAACAATGATACATAGTGGGAATTGAATATAATTTGGTACAATATGTATTCACTATATGGGTGATTCCACACAATATTTGCCACCAAAATTTGTTTTCCTGTAAAATATTTATTTTCTTGTTTAACACTCAAAAGTATTCTATACATATTTTTTATTTCAAAATAACACGCAAAAATGTCGAGAAAATAAAAAAAAATAGGTTTATAAAAAAGTACAATTAGAGCACAAGAAGAGATAAAAATACAAAACGACTTTGAAGGAAGCAGGAAACTACTTTATAAAAAAATGAAAGGAAACAAAAGTACAGAAATTGTCAACATGAGAAATAGTAGGGGGGAAATGGTATATGATGCAGATGGAATACTAGAGGCTTTCAGAGACTATTTTAGGAGACAATTCGGAGATGAAGCTATAGGACACCACAACTGCGATGTTGTACACGATGCGTTAGAAAACTCAATTGAAAAAGTCTATGTCAATGAGGTTAGGGATATAATTAAGAACTTGAAAAACGGTAAGGCTGCCGGGGTAGACGGTATTAACGCTGAAATGCTTAAACACGGTGGCGATTACATACCACATAGAGTTTGCGAATTGATAAATTTATGTTTCGAGATGGGAGACGTCCCAGACGATTGGAAAGAAGCGATTATCATACCAATATACAAGAGAAAGGGAGATAAAAGCGAGTGCAATAATTACACTGTAAGTAAAATATATTCAAAAATACTTATTCGTAGGGTAATGAAAATTACAGAAACAAAGATTTGGGAGGTCCAAAGTGGGTTTATGCCAGGAAGGTCATGTACGGATCAAATATTTAGTTTACGGCAAATAACAGAAAAAAGTTTGAGA
>NC_046660.1:137143635-137149161 GCF_010883055.1 Belonocnema kinseyi
GAGGGAGCTCTTCTTAATATTTTGACACCAAAATCATGTCGATACACCTTACCGACTGCGAGTAAAGCCACCCACGCTTTAACTTGACAGACTGTAGATCTGGTAAAAGTTTGGAAGCAGGTAGTAAAATACTTTCGAATTGTCGAATTTTTGAATCGCAATACATTTTGAATATATTTAATCAACAACATAAAAAATAAGATTTTGCAAGTGGATCGTTGTGTTTTACTTATCGCGTAGGCGAGTCCCAGTCCGAGCGAGTCGTGCTGCGGTACACTTCACGCGCGCGAGCCACTATTCAAAAATGCATTCCTTCGAAAGTAATTGACTAAACACTCCCAAAGTTTTAATAGATGAAAAAAAAAGGTTTAGTCCACTCTGTAAAATAAAATATTTAAAAACAGGTCCAAATTGAACAAATCTATTTGCTTATAAATATTTTATTTATATTATTAAACACATAATTAAAGTGGATTTTAGTATACTTTATTCGAAAGTTGAGGAAAAGGCTCACATTTTATCTTTCGTATAAATTTTCATATCTTTGTTTAACATTACGGTATAAGCAATTGAAAAAGGTTCTGAATCTAACCTCAAAAATGTTTCGAGACCAGAATTAATGTTTCATTAATAAGACTTTAATTTTATCGCTTCAAATTTAATTATAAGATTTTTAATGTTTTTAATCATAAAGCATTTATAAATATCACGTTTTCAGAATAGTCAAATAAAATCTGAAGGTTCGACACAAAATTTTTTGAAATGCTTTCAATTTTATTCCTTTTTTCAAATTTTCACAGAATTTTCAAATATTGTTAATATTGACTAACTACATTATTTAAACTTTTATTGTTACATACCCTTGACAATATATTAATTAATTATTTACGAAAATAATAATATGACTGACGAGCACAAGTTCCCTTATTTTCTAATTTCACTGCCTATCATAAGATTTAAATTTAATCAACAAGGATTGTTCGTCACATAACGCCATGAATTGAAATTAACTATATCACATATAAGTATACTCACATCGAATCTATCTTATCTTATAAAAATGATTATTAATAGCTTATTCTACTTATCAAACTTTCCTTATACTTAGTGTAACTCTTACCCTAATCTCAAATTTCCTTTTTGTCCAGCCAAGCTTAAAAAAAAAAATATCTACATCGCATTTTCAAAGCATCAATGGCTATTGATTTCGCTACACGAACTCATAAGGTGATGTAGCAGAAGCCAGCAAAAATAGGCAAACAAGAATAGGCAAAAATCAAGCAACAACTTTTAAGCTTGCTTAAAATATGCCACTTTTTACTATTAAAAGGTGTGCAATAGAGCGGAGTGAAAATAATCAAATTAGTTAATTCGTTTGAGCTGAGCGAAAAATATTTGTGGGTTGCTATTCGAAAAAAAGTAAAATAAGAATTAAATTTTGAAATCCGTTAATATCTTCTGTTCCCCATTTTTTAATGAAGATGTAAAAAACTTTCCCTATTGCTTCGAAAATAATGCCAAATTTTTTTATTTACAGTTTTTGCCAGTGAGTAATAATAACAAATTATAACATTTTTGAAAAGTTTACTATGTCGAACCTGAAATTTCTTCAGCTTTAATGAAAGAATAATATTGTAATTGTTCACATTCTCATCCGAGAAGGTATGTCTGCCTGTATGCCTGTACGTATTTATGTCTGTTTGTGTACCTGTCTGTACGTCTTTTCGTATGTCTGTATGGCTGGCAGTATGTCTGTCTGTGTGCGCGATAACTTTTGAAAAAATGAATCTATTAGATTGGCCTTTGGTATGCTCGTTTAGTATCCTAAACTAAAGTTCAAGTTCGCCAGATATATTATAAAAATACATTATTGAGTGCGAAGTGCGAAAAAAAATGTCGCGCGCCTAGGCGCGCTCAAACTTGTGAGCGAAGCGAGCCGCGCGCATGACCCGTGATTAGAATGTGCCCGCTAAGCGCGCAGATCAGATGCAAAAAATGATGGTGTTATTACGGCTAAACAATATTTCATATTTTTTATTGCTGAAAAAACGTAAAACTGACCATTTTTGAACGCTGGAAACAGCATTAAAAAATTTTTTGTTTCGAAAAAAACAAAATTACACTATGTTTCTTTCATTGAAGCTAAAGAAATTTTGAATTCCACATATTCATCCGTTTCAAAAATGTGTGCATAGGACTCAATAACAAAAAACATGTTTTTTGGCCATTCTCGAAAAATTCTCAATCAAGTAAATTTTTTTTTTTGCAATTAATAATTTGTTATTATTATTCACTAGAAAAAACTATACATAAAAAGAATCTGCCATAATTTTCGAAGCAATGGAAAAAATTTTCGAATTAAAAAAAAATGGAATTTTCAAATAAAAAAAGTGAACAGAAGACATTAACCGACATCAAAGTCTAAATCTAAATGCTGGGAATTCGTGAATTTCTTGAATTCTCTAAAATCTCTAAATTTCTTGAATTCTCTGAATTTGTTGAATTCCCTAAGTTCTGCAATTCTATGAATTCCTTGAATTCGCTGAATTCCTGGGATTGCCTGAATTCCTTGTAGTTTCAAAATTCTTTGAATTTTCCGTTTTGACTGGCCCCTAATTGGATTGGTGACACCTTCTGTTGTGTCAGTTAATGTACTCTGCGTTAGTGTGTGTACCCTTTCCGCTATTCACAAGTACCAATTCAGAGTTTGAAGTTTACAAGGGCTGTTACGATGGACTTGTCAAATTGGATATTTATAGATCTACATTGATTCTTCCTCAGACATTTTCAATAAGGTAGTTAACCTGGTGAGATATATTTACAAATTCCATCTCAGCTTCCACGCCCCTCATGTTCGGTAACACTAATGGCCATAAGCTTCAGCACGTGAAAAGGATTACTAACAATTGTAGCCGAAATACTATTCTATCTATTCATTTTTATTATTTGTGATTTAATTTGTTTATTTAAGATATCTGCAGATATCTGCAGAATACTTTTTCTTAAAGAAGGCCGTGAATAATAATTATATTATGAAACGTGGGTTTCCCTCAGGTTAGGCATAACAATAGATAGAAAATTTATGAATCTTAAGGGACCACTACTCTGTTTTGAATAATAAAGGTGGGTTAAATCATGCAACCTTCATTTTATTACTATCTACCTGCTCGGCTAAGTCCACCCGCCAGACTTTTCCTGCGGTTTCTACCTGAGCCCGAACGCTATGCCCATAAGAATAAAAGGCGAAACATAATTTTTTTAAAATTTTGCAATCAGCAATTTAAAAATATTATATGAGAAATCTACGTTTTTTTGCGATTCTAGCTATATGTGAATTGCAATAAAAAGATGAAAACTAGAACCAGTTGCCTTACATTTTAGTTTACGTTTTGACACTAGTTAGCTACAGTGTACAAAAAATTTCTGGTAATTTTGCCGCTTTCAGAGTAGCTCCGAAAGTAACGTTTTGACTGAAAATAACGAATATCCACTTTTACTATAGTATGGAATTTAACTTTTAGCTTATGTAAGTTTCCAGACATATTTTGTAAAATTACAAATGCATTATGCATTTTAGGTTAAGGTATTTTAACCAGAAATATTCGTGTTTTATTCAACATGGTAACTTTAACATCTATATGAGGAATGTGAATAATGGTAATTTGGCTAGAAATGGCAAATTTTGAAAAATAAAAAACAAAACAGGAAAAATTTGAATAATTTTTGAAGATTGGAAAGACCTGGCAAGAGAATCGCAAGAGGTTAAACGATTTCCAATCAGAATAAGTACTTGCATAAATTTTGAAACTTCGAAAAAGATAGATTGGAATAAGTTGAATGAGATTCAAAAAAATTTTATTTTAATTACACATAAGATTTGTTAAATTATTTCTAAAATTTGGAAACATAAAAAAATTTTATTATTTAAATACACTTAATATGGTATTGAATATTTTTATATTAAATTTTGATAAGATATAATAGGTTTGTATGTAAAATGAAAAAATAATAATAAAAGTTGATAAACGAAGGACTTTCAGATAATGAAAGATAATGAAAGAAACTCCTTGGGGAAAAATGTAAATAATTGTTTTTGAATGAATTCTAAGAGAAAATTGAAGAAAAATTACATAACCTTTTTTTTATTATCACATAAAATGTTTAAAAAGTACGTAAAATATTTTGAAGCAAAATTTTGTAATTTCTCCATATTGCTTAACTTTAGAAAAATTAAGGAACATAATTCTTTCAAATTTGAGTAAGTTTAAAAGATATTCAAAAATTTTGAAATGATTCGAAAATAATTAAAACTTGTAAAGATTTTTAAAGGAATAATTAACATAATTTTTTATTTTAAACAATTAATTTAAAAAAAAATTATTTTTAAACATTTCAAAATAGCGCAAAACATTTCTAATATTCTCAAAGCATCTGAAAAACTTTAAAAGCGTTAAATTTTATAAGATTAAAAAGTTAAAAAAAGAAATAAATAATCAAGTGAATTCAAGAAGTATTTAGTAGAATTGATGAGATGCAAAAAAATGTAAGCTTTAGAAGTGTTTTTGAAACGCAAGATAAACTTTAGGAACTCTAAAAGATATTCGCAAGGTCTTAAGACAATAAACAAAGTTTCTTAAAATATGTGGGAAAATTCAGAAGATTACAAGGAAATTCTTTTCTACATTTTAAATGATTTTTTGATAAAAACTCGACAGAGTTGCCAATATCTTGAAGAATTAAAAACATTTCAAACAGATTAGAAATTTACCTAATATTTCTTAAAATCCTATAAAATAAAAATAAAATGTCCTTAAAATCTTCTAGGATCTTTTCTGACTCATATGATATATTTGAAAATCTGTTTTTAATTTTCTTAAGAATCTTATGATTATAATAATTTATATATAAATTTATAAAAAACTAATAATACTTATTTTCTTGTATATAAAATCTTTACAAAATCTTTAATGCCTTAAAATACTTATCTCAAAATTACAAAATTTGGCTCTTACAATTTTATTTTAATTGTAACATAATTGTTATTGGAAATTCATTGTAAAATAGATTCAACAAAATTCATTTTATGAAGAAATATCTCATGATTATAGAAACAGAAAAATATTGTAAAGGTAAGTCTTTGTAGAATTTTAATAACTAATGAACATATTTTTATATTATTTTTCCTTGATTCTGGTCTAGGGTCAAACATGGTACAAAAAACCGCCGTGAAATTTCAAATGAAAACTGTACTCTGTATACATTAATTTTTTAACTTAATAATAATAATAATAATTTTATAAATATTCGCCAGAATTTATTTGAATATGATACATATTGACTTTTTTAAATTCCTGTAAATAGTTGGTGTTTTGAAAATTTTACGATATTTGTGTACCATGTTTGACCTTAGGGAATAGATTTAAGGAATTATTACACCATTAAGCCATTTCCCTTTCGGGGTAGGCGTGACTCACTCGGCAGGGGAAAGGAGTAGTGTGTGGATGGGATAGAGATTTTTCAGATTGA
>NC_046660.1:137149261-137155756 GCF_010883055.1 Belonocnema kinseyi
TTGTAGTTCTAACGTCAGTCCCACCAAAAACTTCAGTTAATAAGGGAGGGTTGGGAGAGGGGGGAAGTAGAACTGGAACCGAGAGAGTCGTCTTGGATTTGTAGGAATGAAATTATAAAAATATATCGATCAGTTTGTAAAATACTATCAAGAATCGCCTTTCAAATTGTAGTTGAAGTTAAAGAAATAGATATTTCTCTTATCGTTTTTCAGCATATGAGTCTTCAATAAACGTGAAGCAGATTAAAATACACTTAAAAAATAAGAAAGTTCATAAATTCATGCAGTTTTCTGTTCAGAAAATCTCACACATTTTTTAATAAAAATCCTTTCCACACCACATTGAAAGACAAATTGTACAACATTTTTGTGAAATGATTAGTCTTTTGAACTCAAATGGTGAGAGAAATATTTTTCATTAATTGTGGATCTGTAATAGACGTCAGTTCCCCTACTCGCACTTAAGAATTAAGGAATCTCTGTTTCACAAATAGAAAGTATGAAAGTCCTTCGTTTATCGACTTTTTAAATTATTTATTCGTTTCACATCTATATCTATTGTATCTGAATAAAATTAAATATAAAAATCTTAACTGTTAAGAATATTTGAATACTGAAATTTTCAACTTTGTCGAATTATTAAGATTAATTTAACAAATTTTATATGTACTTGAAATAAAAATTTTTATATTACATAACACCTTATTCCGAAAGAACAAAGTATATCTTTAAGCGTACAGGAAGTTTTTTTGTTGTTGTAATCTTCAACAATTTTGAAGTCAGGGAATAGATTTCAGGAATGATATTATAAAAATATCTGTATTATTTAGCAAAATACTGTGAAGCCCTGTTTGTTAGATAATCTGACAAATTGCTTAATAAAACAACTTTTCACACCACCGCGGAGGTAGATTTTAAGGCGTTTTTTCTGATCAACCAACTTCTACGGAAAATTCGATATGGTGCTGAAAATAAAATTCACTAATAAGGTAGGTTTGTATGGCTCTAGCTTGTTTGAGATAACACAAAAAATTTCAATAGAAATTGGTTTTGGAATTTTAAAAAATTAGTACCTAACAAATATACCTCAAGATTTTTTTTTTCAGTTCCAAATATTTCAAAAACGGTGAAATATTTAGTATTAACTTGAGAAGCCCCTGTCGATTACCAGTATATGTTCAAACGCATTTTTTCTTTTTAAAATCAAGAAATGAAGAAATCAATAAAATTGAAGAAATTACGAAGTTTGAAAAATTAACAAATCAAGAATAAAGAAGTTCGGATTAATTCTGGATATTTTGGGGTGCTTGATTATAGTGAGTCCCCTTGCCTCTCATGTGTGTTTAAAGCGTGACATTGCAAAATATAATAAAATATAAATAAATACTAAATATGTAATTTCATGTTTATAAACATTGCATTAAACATTATATAATAATAATTTAAAAACAATAATAAATATAATACTCACAAAATAATAGTTAAAATTAATTTTACATGCAGGTTTAGCACGCAAAGAAAAGAATAATTAACATAATTTTTGTAATATATAAATTAATTCTTATTATTTTGTGAATAAGAAAGGGGTTCAAAATTGACTAATGTCATGCCTTATACCTAAGAATTAATCCCCTTCTTCGTAAGCAAAGAGCGTCAAACCAGCTTCCCTGTCATTTGCTACCGAATTATAAAGATTTTCGGTCATCAGTTGCAAATGCTTAGAAGTGATGACCATTGATCTGGCTGTTTCATCTCTCGCCTTCAATGCTAGTCGAGTGTCACAAATAGAATTCACCGTCTTGCTCCCTATTTGATTTCTTTTTGGGGTTTTCACGGCTGTAAGCACGGAAAAACATCGCTCTGCCTCAGCATTTGAATGAGGAAGACGTCCAATAATATTCATTTCTGAGGTCAAATTTGGAAAGAGCTTTTCTCCTGAAATCGTCGAAAATACGCCGATAGTAGACCACATTTGGTCAAAAGATAACTTCGACAAATTCTCTTTTAATTCCTGACTAATTTCAAGTAATGAATCCCAATCTGCTTGCACTTCTATTTTTTCAAACGAAACTAATTCCAAAATAATCATCGCTCGTTTCGTCTTCGTACATTGAAAATGATTGCTTGCGCAAAATATTGGACATGCGATCAGTTTCAGCAGCTTAAACGACGTTATTCGCAACTAAGACCATTTTAATGTGGCCGAATTTAACATTTTTTAAAAACGAACGTTCCATGTCCCGAAAAAGTCCTATTAATTCCGAGGAAATCCTAAATGGAAGATTATGTTCCATGAAAAACGGAGTGATCCTAATCTTTGCTTCTTGAACCTTTTGTTTGAAAGTACCAAATTGCGGACTTTCAGATTCTGAGAAATCT
Source organism: Belonocnema kinseyi (assembly GCF_010883055.1). Taxonomy (NCBI): domain Eukaryota; kingdom Metazoa; phylum Arthropoda; class Insecta; order Hymenoptera; family Cynipidae; genus Belonocnema; species Belonocnema kinseyi. Next base: position 137,151,641 of record NC_046660.1, read on the forward strand.
GTATTGAAAGAACTTACTGCAAGAGAATCAACGTTGTAAGAATTGGCAGTTACATTAGAAGAGTTTTCACTCGCCAGTCCAAAAGTTTGTAATTTTTCTGTAAACTCTAACTTGTTTTGATGAGCTAAAGTCCCTTCATGCTTTTGAATTTCCGATTTTCCACATAACAACGTTTTATTGCAAACTTTACACTGAAACTTTGTTTTGTCGGCTGATGTATGTAACCACCCACTCTCTCCAAGACTGTCCTTAGATCGTCCTTAGAAACAGTAAAATTTGATCAGCCGGACTATTCATATTAAATGAAAAATTAATCGACAATGAAGGACAGAATTACTTCAAAAGAATTACTTTTATTCTAAAAGTCAGTTCTACGGTCCTAAAATAATCTGTAAAAGATCGGAAAAATAGAGCAAATCTAAATAAATACTTTTTGCGTTAATGAAGTCATCCCACAATATCTAACACTTCTTCGGTTTACGATAAAAAATTTGAGAAAGGTATGAAGGATTCCGAGACGGAATCCTTCATACACGTTGCGTTCGCAGCCGACAAGATACATGCATATGGGGCAGCATTAAGATTGATGTTGGCGATTTAAAACATTAATTCTCTTTGAATCATGTATTCAATTAAATTAATTTTTTTGATATATGTTATTTCAAACTTAATCTGCAACTCTGTCATTGGAAGTTTTCCGTTGCTTAAAATTCGCTCGGTAAACGAAGCGCCTAAAGTTTGAACTTAATGATTTTTGTATTTCCTATAAAAATAATTAACAAGTTTTATGTTCAGTAAAGTATTTAAGTTTTTCTTCTCTAGATAGTTTCGTAAAATTTATTCACTTAAATTAGTCTTAACAGAATCCAAAAATTGTGAAAATGAGCTAAGTTAGCACGAGAGGAAGTAAACAGTATTTGAAATTTTTTGTTTTCGAAACATGTACTTGTTTCCAATTATTTAAAAAACTGAACAATCCACAAATACTTATAGAAAAAGAAAAGGATGCGCCTGGAAATTGTGTACAATTATTAGTCTTTGAAATTTGAATTATTTTAATCAATTTACATTCATTAGTATAAGTAGTGAAATAAATTTTGCAAAATGCAACAAAAAAATCCCGGTATGCTTCACCTTGAATATATACTTCGTTTACTTGAAATAAGTTGTATGTAATTAAAAAAAATTATTTTGAGTACATATAAAATTTGTTAAATTATTTTCAATAATTTGACAAAATTGAAAATTGCAGTATTTAAATAATATCAACATTTAAGATTTTTATATTTAATTTTAATAAGATATAATAAATATATATTAAAAATAAATAAATAATAAGGAAAGTCGATAAACGAAGGACTTTCATACTTTTTGTTTACACAAGAGAGGTTCCTCAATTCTCAAGTGTGATTAGTAAGGGAACTGGCTTCAATTAGGCATCCATAATTAATGGAAAATTTGCATTTTTCCATTTGAGTTAAAAGAACTTATTATTTGCACGAAATGGAATACAAATTTTCCTTTAAAGGTGGTGTGAAAAGGAGTTTTATTTAAAAAAGGTGTGGGATTTTCTGAATAGACAACTGCGTGCATTTTTTCACTTTCTTATTTCTATTTTTTAAGTGCATTTTAATCTACTAACCAACGGAGACATTATTATAATTTAATTCCTGAAATATATTTCCTAAGGACTATTAACAAAACTTTTATAAAAATAAATGTGTATATTATTAAAATAAAATTTAGGAATGTTTATAAAAGTATCTTTATTTTTTATTATTCAAATGATTGCATACGGAGTATAGTTTTTATTTGAAATTTCACGACGGTTTTTCATACCATGTTTGACCCAAGGCCAGAATTAAGGAAAAATGTTCTAAAACTATGCTCATTAGTTATTACGATACTATACAAAAATTATTTCATGAAAGAGATCCTACTTCATCTTCACTCCATTAGGAATCGAACCACAAAACTTTTGATTTCCGGTCAGGTGCTTTTCCAATTAAGCTATACTATACAAAGACTTATCTTTAGAATTCTTGTCTCCTTTTAAAATCATGAGATATTTCTTCACCAAATAAATGTTGTCAAATATATTTTACAATTATTTACAATTAAAATAAAATTGTAGAAGATAAATTTTGTGATATTGCAGTAAGTATTTTGAGACAATAAAGGTTTTGTAAACTTTTCATATTTATGGAGAAAGCAAATGAGATGAAGTTAATAACATTTTGGCTTTTTCTCTTAAAATCCTGAAAATTGTGATTATAGTCTAAAATAGCGTGAAAAGAGATATATCAAAAAAGAACCTAGAGAAATTCAAATTTTTTTATTTTATTCAATTTTAAAAAATATTAGAAAAATTCGAGTCTTTTTAAAAAATATTTAGGGCATTTAGAAGTTTGAAAGATATGAACGAATATTCAATAAATTGTGAGACACTCAACTACACTGAAAGAATCTTATGATACTTTCCAATTACTCCTGATAAAAATAAAATACAATGTCCATAATTGGGTTATTTGTGGTGACTTCAAAGTGATAAATCTTACAGATTAGAGTGGACAGTTGGTCAGTATAATGTTATTTATGAAAGTCTTGTTGACAGAAAGAAAGTATTATTGCCACCACTACATATAAAACTAGGGTTAATGAAGCAATTTGTGAAAGCCCTAAACACCGAAGGAGAATATTTTAATTATATCAGATCTACATTTCCGCATTTAAGTGATGCCAAAGTTAAGGAAGGTATTTTTGTTGAGCCTGATATAAGAAAACTTATCATAGATGATGACTTTATCGAAACCATGACATCTATTGAAAAGGATGCATGGTTGAGTTTCAAAGATGTTGTACAGAAAATTTTCGGGAATAATCGAGATCCAAAGTTTAGAACTATTGTATCTAGTATGTTAAAGAATTTTAAAACAATAGGTTGTTTGACGAGTATGAAATTCCTTTTTTCAAATCTCATTTGGATTATTTCCCAGAAAATGTTGGAGCATTCTGTGAAGAAATGGGCGAACGCTTTCATCAAGACTTTCACCACAAAGAGCAACATTATCAAGGTCGATGCAATGTAAGATTGATCGTTTCCATAAGAAAACAAGCAATTAGTTTCACCTTCATGGGACATACAATCGTAAGTCTTGCCTTAACTGGCTGGGCAATCGTAAGTCTGGCCTTGAATGGCTGAACGATTCAAAGTCTTGCCTTGACTGGCTGGGCAAAACAAAGTATTGCCTTTATTGACTGGGTAATCTAAAGCCTTGCCTTAATTGGCTGGAAAATATTAAGCATTTTCTTCTTTAGCTGGACAATCCCAAGTCCAGTCTAAAGTGGCTGGAAAATATTGAGTATTGCCTTAGAAAGCTGGAAAATCCTGAGTAAATTTACAATATTAAATGAATCATAATAGTAAAATTGGTTGTTTTTTTAAAGCTCTAACTGTTTTCCATATTCGCTCTTCTAGGAGTTATAACAAAAAACTGAGCCGATCGAAAAGGAACCCCCGAAAACCCCCTTAGATAACATTTTCAAGGGACAATGGTATACAATCTCGGCGTTAATGGGTTAATACGCTAAATTGAAAATTTTCATTTCAAGGTTAGCCCACTTGTAGTGTGGAATTCAATTATTTTACGAAATGCAAAAGACTAAATTCGCTGCTCCCAGGATTAGGTGGGTTAGCCTGCTTATGATTTGGTAGGGGTGATTTCTGGGTTTAAGTGGATTAGCAGGTAGGTGGGTTAACCCACTTATGGCGTGGAACTTCATTATTCTAAAAAAAATATGCGACTAAACTTATTGTTCCCAGAGTCAGGTGGGTTAGCATGCTTGTGGCTTGTTAGGGGTTATTTACGTTTTTTAAAACTTTTTAATCTTATCAAATTGAAACATTTTGCTTTCAAATCTTCTGCAATCTTCTTTTAAATTGTAGATCGCGAAAGAACTCTTTTCGTCAAGTGGTGTATTTTTGGCTTTGGTGGAGGAAATAAGGGTGAGTGAATGCAGAAAAGGCAAAAAGTGCGGAGATCGAGTGTAAAGGAACAAGGGTGAGTGAAGGCAAAGGTGTGAAGGGTGAAAGTGAGTGGTTTGAGGTGAAAATTT
>NC_046660.1:137155856-137170604 GCF_010883055.1 Belonocnema kinseyi
GAATTAATATCACTACTGTTACTATTGTTTATCCTGCGTAATGCGAAAGAGTAGAATATAAGTAGTAGTTAAGTTAGACTAAGGATGGAATTGTAAATATATATTCACGGGGAGCGGTGGCCCTCAAACCCGTAAAAGGGAGAGATTAAATACAAGTACATTTTTTTAAATAAAAATTATTTAACATTTTCAAAAGATTATTAGAAAAATAATTCTATTTTTCGAATATTTTCAGACAACATAACAAAAAATGGTGCAAAAATTGCATAAAAAGGTTTAATAAGAATTAAATTCCTTATTTTTTCTAAAGTTATATAATATGGCAAAATTACGAAATGATTTTAAAAAATTGTGATTTTTTTTTAATTTTCTCTCAGAATTCATTCTATTCCATTTTTGGTTGAAAATAAACTTTTAAACTGAAAATCCGACTATATTTTTAAAAATTAATCTATTCGGTTGTAAATTCGATTGTGTGTTTTTTTAAAAAACATTTTTCAGTTGAAAATTCATTTCTTCCATGGAAAATTAAATTATTTCGAAATTAAATTTTTTTTAAATAACTATTTTGGTTGATAATTTAACTGTTTTGTTGAAAATTCGATATTTTTGTTGTTGAAAAAACATTTTCTTATACTAAAAATTTAACTGTATCATTTTTGGTTGAATATTTTTTTGGTAGGAAATTGACCATTCTCAGTCGAAAATTCTTCTTCTTTGGTAGAAAATTATTCTTCTGGTTTAAAAATTCATCTATTTTAATCTAGAATTCATTTCTGTGGATGAAAAAGCATTTTTCAGTGAAAATTCTTTTCTTTTGGTATAAAATGGTTGAAAGTCCATCTATTTTTTAGGAAATTAAACTATTTCGTTTAAAAATTGTTGGTTGTAAATTTATTTTTTAAACTGATAATGTAACCGTTTTTCGTTCAAAATTTATATTATTTGTCAAACAGAATTTTGTTGTTTTAAAATTGATTTTCAAAATTGTGAATTTCTGTTTTCGGTAGAAACTTATTGGTCTGAAAATTAAATTATTCGTTTGAAAATTTTATTTTTTGCTTGGAAATTTAAATATTTTGTGGAAACTTTGATTTTTTGGGGTTGATAATTATTTTTCAACAGAAAATTTATGTATTTAATTTTTCTTTGAAACATTATAATTTCAGTTGAAAATGATATTATTTAGTTGAAAATTCCATTTTTTATCTGAAAAGTTAAATAGTCCATTTTTGATCCAATACTTATTGTTTTAGTGTCAAATTCGTTTCTATAAATGAAAATTGAACAATTTGTTGAAACTTTTTTTTTTGAAAAATTTTCTTTTTAGTTAAAAATTTATCTTCTTTGTTTGCGAATTCTTCTTCTTTAAAAATTCATTTAATTTAGACTAAAATTAATTTCTTTTGTTGAAAATTCGCATTTATTTTGGTTTAAAAATTAATTTTTTTAACTGCAAATTTCAGTATAAACAACAATGTTCAAGTTAAAAAATGTATTTTTCAAAGTAATTTCTTATGTTGAAAATTTAACTATTTTGTACAAAATTTGTTTTTTATTTTTTAAAAATTAATTGTTTACTAAATATATGACTAAGGCACGCATCACTAAATTTGGAACATTTTCGACCCAGAAATCTCGTCTCCTATATCTATTTACATAAAGTCAAGTATATTTTCCTCTTCGCAATGAGCGAATAATTCCAAGGTAGCTCGGGATTTGAAAACGTGAATAAATTTGAGGAGCAGCTAGAAGCTAGATCGTCATTCGTGAAGCCGAGAGAGCTCGGGTTCCTGCTCGTGCATTTTCGGCTTTACACGAGGCTGTACTTCGTAGCATTTAACTCGGGAGAGCTCGGGTTCTTGCTCGTGCATTTTCGACTTTACACGAGACTGGGCTTTGCAGCATTTAACAGAACCGACTCACCGACACGCTACGTTTGAATGTGTTGCTCCAAAATTTTGTCAAATGTCCACGTTTTAGACCTTCTTAATCCGAAAAACACGTTTTTGCGTAGGTGTTTATCCGCCCGTGGATGGTGTTTTTTTGTTAGTACGATAACTTTCGAAAGAATTGACTGATTGGATTTCCTTTGGTAAATTCTTTTACTATCTCAAAATCAAGGTCACGTTCGTTAGACAGCTATTTTGGATACAAATTCAAAAAGTCAGCGAATTTTGTAAATTATTGAGACCACATTTTACAAAATTGAATAATTTTCTGTACGGTTATTTATATATCCTGATATATGATATATTCATATATTCTGTACGGACACTTTCATAAAAATAGTTTTTTCCGACTCAGGAAGTCTCAAAACGTGGAAATTTGATGAAAACCGACCATGTCCGATTTTATACAAAACCAATACAATAATCTTGTCCGTAGGTTGTCCTCAAGGCGTCCTTAGGATATTATTAAGGACGTCCTGAGGACAACCTACGGACGTCTTCGGGATGTCCTGAGAACAACCTACGAACGTCCTCAGAATGTTATAAAGGATCACGGTGTGTCTAAACGAACTTTAAACGGGGGGTGACAAGCTTATTGTATTAGTATCGTGTAAATTCTTACATTCTCGGTTTTTATCAAATCTCCACGTTTTGAGACTCCCGGAGTCAGAAAAAACTATTTTTATGAAGGTGTCTGTCTGTTTGTCTGTCTGCAGTCTGTATTATTGTGTGCTTTGGCACACATTTTCAGGACCCAAAAAAAGAAGGAATTCGCTAACCAGCCAGTTTTTATATAAACTCAATGACTGAGCACATTTTCAAAATTTTCAAAACCATGTTTTTTCCAGATTAGGAAATTCTATCTACGGTTGTCCATAGCACTTCGAAACAAGAGAGATTTATTCATATGACTTTTTTCAATAAAATCAAAATTGTCAGATTTATAGCATTTTCAAAATCCTAAAACACAAACGAAAATTAACATTTTAAGCCGAACAACGCACTGTATGAAAAAATTTTGAAAATTCTATGTATGGTTTTCCGTAGTGCTGAAAAACACGAACAATTTATCTCAATAACTTTTTTCGATAAAAGCAGAATTATTGAAGTTATAGCATTTTCAAATCCCCCAAAAACAAACGATAAATAACATTTTAAACCAAACAACGTACGATATGAAAATAGTCGTTAGAAAAAAATGTTGCTTTTTTAATGCCCTACAATATTATTCTGTTTCGACAATGAATTTCATACTCTTAATGGCTCAAATTATACTCACAATGTCATAGGATATATCAAGACGTTTTTAGGACTTCCTTTTGATGTTCTGGTGCCCACAGGGAGGTCTTTCATTTCTTAGCGTGAAGAAATAATTATTTATCTTATAGGTATTTTTGGGGCGTCTTTTGGACTACCCCTGCGGACATCTTTGGGACAGCTTTAGAATGTTTCGCCTGAGAGTGGAGATACCTCTGACCGCTTGTGTTTGAGTGGATTTATTAGAGTGGGAAAACGGAGAAAAATGTTTATATGTTGTTTAATAATCAGAAAAAGAGAGAACAATAGAGAAAAATTGCAATGCCACTCAGTGTGAATTCTTGAAGCCCTCTGATCGACCCCCGTGAAACTCAAGAGGCAGGCACCCTGAAGCGCATCCAATTGATCATAACCAATGACCATTTCATTTTTATGAGATACAGATGAGTAACAAAAACTCAAATCATGAAAACATGAACTGATTTCATTTTCATTAGCGAAATTAGTCTAATCATGTATTTTGCAAAAAGTGAAAAAAGATTCATGAAAATCGGTCAAGATTTGCAGTGAAAATAGAAATTTTAAAGTGCACACGAAAGTATAGCCAGATAAGACGCATCGTTTAGACCCGAGTAAAAATTCTTCGACTTGGTTATGTCTTGAGTTCATCTCCAAGACATCGATGTCTGGCTGCGTCTCAAAATTGAGGCGAGACATAGGCCTTCGTCTTACTTTTATGACCACGACAGGTAAAACGGCGTTTACTAGTCTCAAGTCGAGCCTTGTCTTGACAAAGACGATGTTTACTTGTCTAAATACGAGCCTTGTCTTGGCTGAGATGGTCGAACCTTTTTCGGTTCATAAATGAGAGTAAAATTGATGAATGAAAATTTTGTAATTATTCAATTAGTTATTTTTAATTAAAAAATTCAGAATCTGTGGGTCTCAACAAGGATAGCCCTTAAAAATTAGATGAAACAAATAAAAATTGTAACTTTCTAGAAGGATCCCCTAAGCCGTTAGAAATACGTAAAAACAAACATCATTTCCGGTATCGTCGACAAAGAAGTATAATATAAATGTATATATGTATGTATATTTAATCTCTCCCATTTACGGGTTTGTAGGCCTCCGCTCCCTGTGCATGAAATTTACATTCGATCTTTAATTTAAGTTATCCGCTGCTTATCTTCTAATGTTTCGCCTTACTTAAAAATACAATAATAATAACAAAAAATAATACTAATAATTCTAGTGATGAGCGATCTTCTCGGGCTTCCGTTTCCTCTTGCCATAAAAACAAACATTTTCCTATTCCCTTGTTTTCCCTTACTTCTTCCAATTACTGTATCCACATCACTCCCTGTCCATTACCATCCAAAATCCACCTTACACACTCATCAACACTCAACTGCCCATCTTCTTCTCCTGTGCATCTCTCTAATACATGTGCCCATGACTCCAATTCGTACCCACTTACTCTACATAGATTCTTCTCTTCATCCATCCAATATCAACAAGCCCGCACTCCTTCTCTCATTGCAAAGTGTATCGCCCAACTCCATTTGTCTTCCTTTCTTATTTTTGCATATATTTTGGTTCCGTCAACCATTTGACCATTATATACCATCTATTATACCTCGAATATATAATCTTTGTCCATCTCTCTTCTCCTTGTTTAACTAATAGCTCTAACTCTATGTCCTGCCACTCCATCACCCCTTCTCGTATCTTATAAAACCCTTCTCATCTTTCTCCTTTCTTCCTCCCATTATGAATTTCCCAAATTTCCTTTCGCCTCATTGTTCCGAATTTCGCCCAAAAATTCTTGAGTGATTTTGCTTCCCTGTCCCCTTTTTAGCTTCTCTTCAAACCTCCAGACTCTCTTAATTCGCCTAGTCACCATTTTTTCCCTTCCTAACTCTTCTCTTAACATGTATCCTGGGCAACTATAGCTAACCCCCATTACCCACCTCAGGAATCGCTAGTGTACGCTCTCTACTTTCCCCTGTTCCTTCCATTCCCAGATCTCCACACCATAACACCACACTGCCAAAACAAATGCATTAAACAACCAGACCCTCATTCTTCAAACGTTCTTGGACCTTCTTTTTTCTATGCCCTATACTTGGCCCATGACTTTACTCGCACATTCAATTCTTTTCCTCACTTGCAGCTCGTTTCCCTCTCCTGTCTCAAACCAAAAACGTACGTAACAGAATGTCTCCACCCTTTCCACTGATTGTCCGTTCATCTGCCAAAAGTGATCTATTATGGTATTTCTCTTTCTGAAACACATCACCGTGGTCTTCTCTACGTTCACCGTCAGATCCTTTGCTCTCACATACTCTTCAAAAATTATCATCATTATGTTCATCCCCTTCTCGTTGTCTGCTAATAAAACTACGTCGTCCGAATAAGCTAGAGAGTATATTTTGCTGTTACCTAATATCGTGCCCCCTTTTCCTTTCTTCTTTAGCTTCTCCTCTAGATCTGCCAACAGCATATTATACAGTAGTGGACTCAAAGGGCACCCTTGCCTTAGACCTCTTTCTATCCAGAATACCTCTCCCTTTTCCTTTCCTATCTTCACCCTAATCCTGATTTCAGTAAAAATGGCCTTTATCCTTTCCACCAGCCTTCCTTCTATTCCCCTCTCTTTCATTGCCTGCCATGACACTTTTCTTATCACTGAATCTATAGCTGCTTTAGATTCCACGAATAACACGATTAATTTTCCTCTCCTTTTTCCTATATTTCTGTTAACCAAGTAGTTATGTATGTAAATGTTGTCTATGGTTCCGATCTCTTTTCTAAAACTCTAAAGCTCTCTAACCTTTTTCTTAAAATTTCTGCATATATTTTGTAGCCAACTGGCATGAGAGTGATCCCTTTGTACTCCTTTACCTTCTTTTCCTCCCTTTTCTTTACAAGTGGTACCACCAGCCCTGTCAACCACACTTCTGGTCACCCTTCTCCATTCCATACCTTGTTGCAGATCTCCCACAGTCCTGCACTTACCGCTTCTCCTCCATACTTCAACGCTTCGTTCTCCATACTTGTTCCTTTTTAATCCATTTATTGCCTCATCCACCTCTACTTCTTCCTTGTACTTTTCCTTTCCTCTTTGCATTTTCCTTTCAAAGAACCTCTCATGTTCCCGTTTTCTCCTATTGTACCCCCCTTTCCCCATTTCCCCTATTCTCCATTTTCTTACAACTCTTTCATTCTCTCTTCACTCTCCTTACATTCCTCGTCCTACCAGGCTCTCTTTTCCCCTTCTCTTTTTGTTTTTGTACCAATCTTATGCCTTACCTTCTTAATCGACCCTTTCCATATTTCCATTAACGATTCTACTCCTTCCTCTTATATAAACCTAACCTTTTCCTCCTCCATTTTTCTTTAAACTCTTTCAGTTAATCTACCTCCAAGACTCCCATTTTCTTGTTCCTTTCTCACCCCCTTTCGTTTCTCTAACTGCTACGCTTCTGGCCACCACCTTTCAGTGTAGCTATTATCGGGAAATGCCTTGACCCAATCTCATTACCCACTTTCAAGAAACTTATCAACTTCCTCATTCTTTTTTCCACCAGGACGTAGTCTATCAGTAAGTCTCCCTTCCCTATAAATGTGATCTCTCCTTCCTCATCTCCTTTCATATTACCATTACATATAGACTATCCTGTTTCTCCTACTATGTCGAGTAACCTCCTCCCCTCCCAGTCTATATCCTTATGTTTGGAACTCTTTACATATGCTTCGTTTTCTTCATCCCAAGTCCCTCCTCCTTGTTCGCCAGTCCATGCATTCAAATCAACTCCAACTTCCAACTATAATCCTTCTTACCATTGTACCATCTTCTCGTTCCTGTCACCTTCTTTTCAATCTTTTCCTACCAATACTTTTCTCACACCTGAGACCATTCCTTCCATCCCTCTCCATTTAACGTGTTCCTTTCTTGCTTCTTGCATCGTCCACACATAACCTTTCGGTAACATTCTTTTCATCCCCTTCCAGTCTTTCTTATCCGCCCATGTTTCACTCATCATTATTACATCCTATTTTGTGACTTCCCCCCAAAACTCCTTGTCCTTGTTTTTTAATCCTGTAACATTCCAGAATGCCAACTTCACATCACTATGTTTTCCTTCTGTCCCTCCTGTCTTTATATTTCTTTCCTTCTTATTTACCTGTTCTTTATCCTTCTCTTTTCCTTGCGTTTTTTCCCAAGTTCTCAAATCTTCTATTTCTTCGTCTCAGATCAACATCACTCCATTTACCCAAATTCTATCCCTCCCTATCATTACCTTGTGACCTTTCCTTCTTTCTGCTCATGCCCTCTTCTAAATCAACCATTTTCTTCTCCTTTCCTGCCATGTCAGATCTTCTTCAATTCTCTCTGATCTTTCTATCAACAACTTCTTTTTATCCATAACTTTAAACCTCTCTTCTCCGCACCCTAACGTCACTAGAAACATGTCTTCCTTCCCTTCCGTATTCTTCCTACCCTCATTACTCCTTCTACCCTAATTTTTGCTTCTATGACTTTCATCAACTTCTTAACCTGTTCCTCTCCTGTTTCACTATTCACTTTCAGCCCTTTGACCATTAAGTTCTTTTTCCTATTTGCTCTTTGCTCCCCTTCTATTTGTTTTTCTATCTGTTTCAATCTATTGAGCAGTCTCTCATTTTCTACTCGCAACCCTACTCTAACTTCTGCTGCGTCCTGGCTCGCTTTAATTCAACACTTTTTCTCTCAACGCTCACTTCTATCTTACTCACGCTCTCTCTCTCTCTCCCTCTCTCTCTTCTATTATACTCACCTCCTTTTTCCTATTTTCATCTTATTCTCTCTGATGTTTTTCTAAGCTTTCCATATTTTGTCAGATATTCTCTTTTTCGCCTTTTCAAAATTCTTCCTACTCATCCGATTTCTTTCGTATTTTTTGTACCTCCTCCTTTAGCTCCCCCCTCCCCTTGCCTCTTCATAACTTCCAGCATCCCACATGTCTCATTTCTAAAGCCTGTGAACATTTCTTGAATCTTTGTCAGCAAGTTCCCCTCCCCCTTCTCTCTTTCCGGCGTTTATCTTTTTATCCGTTTCTTCACATTTTTACCTCCCTCTAAATCTTCGTCCTCTTCCCTTTTCCAAATTCTTTGGTCTGCCTCTCCTGTTACCCTTCCCTAGGTCTGCTGCTGTTGTCGGGTTCCCTCACTCCTAACCGGCGTCTTGTGCCGCTCATCATCACTAATTCCGCAGCTTGCCTCGATACCCGCCTTATCCCCACTCTTTTCAAGATCGCGTAAAACCCCACTCGAACCCTTATTCTCATTTTCGTCATTCATCTGTCGCCCTCTGCCTGGGCTCCGTGTTACTGGCTTGCTACTCTACCCTACTTCTCTACTGAGCAAGACTCGCAACACGTCACTTCCTCCACGTCTAAATTTTCACAACGAAAAGTCCAACCTAACCTCAGAAACAAACTTTAAACTTTGATTTTTCACCCCATTCCCCCTTTCAACTAAACCCTTCACCTACACTCAAACTAAAACACCTACCTTCCTCATTAACCACAAATTCACCACTCTCACTTCTCTTCCCCTTTCTCAATAGCCAAAAAACAACAACGTTACTCTCCAATCGGTACCGGAAACGGAAGACCGTATAATACAAATCCAAATCCGTAACTGAGTTGATTGAATATATATATATATATATATATATATATATATATACATTGTATAAAAACATACAAGATTGTTTAATCTTTAACAAAGATGAGCTTTCATGACAGTCAGAATTACCCTTTTCATTAGGACAGGTAAACACTCGAAGTTTTAAACTGATCGTTTTAGAGTAATAAAAATTCGAATCAAGAGATAAGTTTATGTCTTTAGAACATCGAAACTTGTCTCCAAGACATACATTGAAGTCTGACTCCGCCTCAAAACTGAGACATGCTTAAGACAAACTTTTCGACTTCAGCATGTCTTGATTGGGGGCAATTCAAGTCAAACTCAAGTCGAAGCATTTTTACTCGGGGAATCATGCGGAACGAACTACCTTTCACTGACATGAGATTCATGGTTATATAGCCGATTATGAAACCTAACATTGGAAAGGATAATTTGATTCAGTTTTCTTTTCCAAATTAGTTTTTTCATATAATTGGCAGAAAGTGAAAACAACATTTCTGAAAATCGGTTAATAATTTGAGTAAGGATGGAAACGTTAAAGTCCATACAAAAGGTTAGCTTTGTCGAAAACTCGACGTCGAGATTAATACCTACTACCTCAATCTAAATAATAAGTACTCAATCAAAACTACTGGTCAAGAAGTGTTATGGGATTCAAATAAGCTTTACTAAATGAATGAGCAGATTGATAGTAAATAATATGAGAAAAGCTTTTTAAAGCAATTAGTAACTGACTTCTGTCGATAAAATTTATTATTTTCATCTTGTGTACTTGAATTTCAAATTATGAAGGTTGAAATAGGATTAAATGAAAAATGGGATTAAAAGCATATCACTTTGCGAGATTCCAAGTTCGAATTTAGGTTTCGGTCAACTACTTGAATTAAAAAGAAAAAAAAATTCTGGTAATTAATCCACTTACTTTTATTGAAGGTAGGCCTTCTTAATCTGTATACAGTTTTTCTACACTCAAAAAAATTCCGGTCGAACCAATCAGAATTCTGGTTCATTCAACTAAAAAAAAGTAGTGGTGTTATTCGATAAGATTCTGTCTGGTGATCAGGTCGGGATGGCGTCGGTTTTTTCTCGGGTCGGGATCATGTTTCCGATACGCGTGTTAGGCTTTCTGTCGGCTCTATTGTGGCTCGGGAAGTCGATGTAAACGGCTCGAGATCGTGTCGGGTTTTCGGTACTCCTTCGCCAGATGTGTCTGTGACGTAGCGACTATCGGTTCGCAGTAGGGTTAAATGAAAAACAAGGCTCAGAATGATGCATATAGAACGCAATAATGCACCGATTTTATATTAGATCTTTTTGAAAAATTTAGGACTAAATTTTCTAGAAAAAGTTGAGAGTGGATTTGTTATTTTTGTTTGTTTATTTAATTTTTATCTCAATTCTAATAGAGGAAAGTGTTGAATATTTACATTTCGTGTTACAAATGTCTATCACAGAAATTAATAGGCAGAAAAAATATTTTCTTCCTCCACTCTTATTGTAACGATATTACCGATTATATTTTCTGTGGAAATTATACTATCCGTTTATATTTGTTTCTTTGATAAGCCAAATATATGAAAGGATTCACATTTTAGGAGTTTAAAGAAGAACGAAATAAACTTTTCTTGGAATTTTATTGCAATTGTATTGCCAATTATGTTCTCTAAAACAATTTTGTCATGCATTAATATTTGTTCATTTTATGAACAATTTATATGAACAAATGCACATTCTGAGAGTTTTCAAGCTAACACAGAAACAAATGCATGTCTGGTTTTTTCATCTCACCTTTCTCAAATTATATTAAAAAATATAGCTATGCATAAATATTTGTTCGCTTTACTAACAAATTATATAAAGAAATTCACATTTTGTGCTTCTTCAAGCAAAACTAAATCTTTTTTTTGTTCTGACCTTGCTGAAATTATATTTCGAATGACGTTTAATGAAAAATTTTTGCTATGAATTAATATTTTTATATTTGATTAACAAATTATACATAAACAAATGCAAATTTTGTGCAATTTCAAGCAAGAATAAATCGTTTCTTCATCTGACCTATCATCTGACCTATGTTCTGGCCGCCATTTTGAAACCGCTATTTTGAAATTTAGCATTTTAATAGTTTATTTATTGCCAGCGACACCAAAAATATCAAATTGAATGATAATATCGGGTTTCTCATTGTTTTTTTCACCATGAAAATGGTATACCTGGAGAGCATGTAAAAAAACCGAGTTTTTGAGATATTTTGTTCCGCCATTTTGCAACAAGAAAAAAAAGTCATTCTGAAAAAATTTGAGATTAAAGTAAACATGTTAAATTAATCTGTGCCAAATTTAGTGAGAAAAAAACCCATTTACGAGATATTTAGGTGGCCCGATTGACATGGAATTGCCAATATATATAATTAAAAATTTGCCATAAGGACAACCGCAGGATTTCGCCGGGAACGGGTGCTAATCTGGAAAATTGCACCCGTTTCCAGCGAAATCGCGGTAAAATTCAGCCACAACCACGTCTCACAACCGTGAGATAGGTGGTTACAGTCTGTAAAGGAATCAATACGACGATCCAGCAAAAGTCTCGTGCACCCTAAGAACACGGATCGACCCAAGAACAACCGCCTTCTGCATTTTTCCCGAAAGTGTTCTAGCATATTGTTGACACGCAGGGATTCTTTTTAGGCCATTAGCAAGTGAAAGCTTGGTTCCTCCAAGAGCGCTGATGATAAGGACGATCAATTTAACAGAATATTCCGGGTACAATCGTTGAAACTCACTCATAAAGTCTCGATACCTCTCTTTCTTTTCATTCTCCTTGGTTATGATGTTTTTGTCAGCTGGTGCCGAAAATTCTATAACGAACATGGTTCGCTTGTCGAAGGCAAGAAGAACCATTTCAAGCCTCGAGTGAGCAACAGAAACAATTGTCGAGAATATAAAGTTCCAGTATATGCGGCACTTCCTATTCTCGACAATTGACTCAATTTCCCTAGGAGCATTTAGAGGAGCGATATTTAGATTAATGCTGTAGGAGTGACAGAGATGGTAATAAAGCACTCTTAGTGCCGCATTGTGCCTTTGATTGTAGGTCTTTCCCGCGTGAGTTCGAGAACTAGATAGTATGTGAGCTAAATGCTCGAGGCGTGCATGGCACGCCCTGCAGCTATCATCGGGAATGTATTGGCTCAAAATATGGCGACGATATGTTAAGGTGGAAATAACACCGCCTTGGCATGCAAAAATGAAACCCTCCGTACCAGACTTCAATCCAGGCGATTTAAGGAAAGCAAACGTTAGCTCACAAGACATTGACTGATCCTTCACATTTATGTGGAAGATACCGTGCATCCTCTTATCGAGGAGTTGTTCACGAAAATTTTTCTCTTGTGCTTTCTTAATCCGGGCTTTCAGGAGTGAGTACTCGAGATAGATAAGATTTGATGCATTTTGCTCACCCCTAATCCTGAAATCAAGTCCGAGTGCTTCAGCAGACTCATCCGCTGCTTTGTACAGAAACGCTCCTTTGCCCACTTCTTCGTGATTCCTGACCATTTTCAGAAGAGGGTCTCTTCCATTTGCAACTCTATGTGCTGTACCCAGAATAATTCTGTTGTGAAGACATTCCAGACTCAATATTCCGCGACCCCCTTGAAGGCGTGAAATGTACAGTCGCGGAACACAAGACTTAAGATGCATATGCATATCTGCTTCGGAGAGTATCCTTTATAGATGTCACATGAATGCGGCTCTGTGGCACGCCCAGGTATGTATAAGTCTCTCCAGCGCAAAGGTGTCGTATGACGCTTCTATCAACGAGCTCAGGATCTTCAGGGATGCCATTAAATTTTCCTCGCTTCAAATAAACCTTGGCGCATTCGTCTAACCCAAATTCTATTCCAATTTCCTTAGTATATCGTTCGACAATCCCCAGAGCTAGATGCAGTTGCTCTCTGTTTTTAGCATAGATCTTAAGATCGTCCATGTAAAATACATGACTGACCTTGTACTTTCCATCTGCAGGTTTGCCGCACAAGTACCCTTCAGAATGGCGAAGTGTAGAGATAGTGGCAATAATGTAAGGCAAAAGAGGAGTGGGCTCATGGTGTCGCCCTGAAAGACACTTCTCTGAAAGGTGACCTTGTTAGTTGTCACACAATTTTTTCCAGATGAGATAGTAAATCTTGTTTTCCAAAGCGGCATCAATCTCTCCATGCACCCAACTATTTACGGATGAACCTTTAAGATTTCCAAAGGACAGATGATAAGTGTATGGGATATCGAATCGAAAGCTTTCCGATAATCAATCCAGGCCATCGATAAGTCACGATGGTAGAATGCTGCATCTTTGCAGACACATCTATCGATGAGCAGGTTCTCCCGACATTTCCACACAAAGTATGCCCTCCCTCTCCTCAACCTTCTCCGCCTTCTGCTGCTCCTCCTCCTCTTTTTTTTTCTTCTATTTCAATATATAAACTCTGTTTGTTTAATTTAAGAGTCAATCATGTTGCAAGTGTAGCAACAAAATGACTTCCACATGTCTCAATTGCTTCAAAAATTATTCACGACTTGATAATTTGAAAAGACATGAGAAATACTCTTGCAAGATGAAGAATCTTATGTATGGTGAGAAAAATATTGATCAAATTACAATATTACCTGATGTTATGGGGACAATTAGTCAAGACAGCAACAAACAGAGTGATAAGGCCAATAAAACAATTCAGCAAAAGCATACAATTTTTAAACGTGACAGGGAATGTTCACAGAATGTTAAAAATGAAGCGAAAACAACTGTGAAGAAGTAAAAAGTAAAATTAACCGAAAAAGAACAGCACAAGAATTTGATGAAAATTCCAATTCTCCATCCGCGAGATTCAGTAGTAAAAGTGATACTGATAATGATAATGATGATGAAGGAGAAGAAGACGAAAGTGATGATAATTATAACGATGAAGATAAGAATGATGATTCAGAAGGTGACTTTTCCTCTGAATATTAAGTAGAAGCAAGAGAAACCGCAAAAATGTCAGAATACTGGGACAATCCGAACGTATTGGTAGATCGTTTGCGTGTACTTTTACAATCAAAAGCAGTTGGAAGCAGAAATAATACACTTGCAATCATTTCAATCACTAATGAAATAAGAGATGCTAGCATTATTGAATAATGCGTGTGGTAGATGATGATAATATTTTAATGGTTAGTTTAATCTTTTGAACTGTTGAATAAGCATTCGTAATATTTGATGAAATATTTCTGTAATTAATTTAAAAACACTTATAAATTAGAATCATTACTGCACTAAGGAACAATAGGTTCATTTATTACCCAATATTATATAGTTAGTTTTATATATAATAACTATATATGTTAAATAAATCTAATTTTTTTAATGTACACATATTTATTTCCTCACTATATCCACCTGGAAATATAAAAGTTATTTCGAACACAGTACAGGACTTTCAACACAGGTTTCAACATTCTAATATTTGTTTGAAGAAATTTTTCATTGGCATTAGGATCTTATAAGTAAGTATATTCATAAAACCCTAATGCCAATGAAAAATTTCTTCTAACAAATTTAATAATTGGGTCAATTAAATCCGACATCTTTAAAAAAAACAGTAAGGATGTCACTGAACCATTCTAATATTTGATTTAAGGTTTATTATTCATTCAATATCTATTCTTCTTCCTCATCTTTTTAATTCAAAATTTTCTTCCTTTCTCCCCATATTATAATAGTTTATTGAACATGCTTAACTTGATTACTTATAACTTATACAAACAGCACAGTTTAACATCTTAAGTACTTCTGTCTATATTATAAA
>NC_046660.1:137170704-137175981 GCF_010883055.1 Belonocnema kinseyi
CATAATCAATTTTAGAGATCAAATTGATATAGTCATTTTTGAATATTTGTTAGTAAATCTAGTACAAGAATTATTACATTCTGCATGCTACCCAAATTTCAACTTTACTTTTATTAAAAAAAATTGTTTCTCTGAAAAACGCATTTGTCATATGATATTAACGTACAGATAGCTTACTATTTATTACACGTTTTCTCGAAAAATAAGGAGATCCCTTTTAATATTTACAGGGGATGTAGATGACATTGTAAGCTATCTATATGAAAAAAACTAGAGAATATAAAAGGTGTATTTATTTTAGAAATACAATTAAAAAACTTAATTTTGAAAAACCCAAGAAGCTTTTGAATTTTTTTCAAAATATTTATTGGAAACTGCACCTTATTAAAAATTAAATTCTAAAAAATACACTATAATATATTAAAATCACCTGAGTTATTGATGTGCAAAAGAAAAGGACCAAATTGGTCAATTTTGAATTTCTTTTGTTTTTGAATTTTTCAAAAAGTATTTTAGGTTTCTTTCTTTTAACACTTAGGAGAACGAATACTTGAATTTTAATTGAAATTGCAAACAATGGCTGAAATTCTTCATATTATTGAACATGGAATTTCACATATTTATCTGTATTAGAGAAGAATAAAAATCAATGTTTGGTGTTCTGATGATCGTCTATAAGCATCTACTTATAAGCCTATATCTTCCCTAGTATGATACTTGTAGGACCTACCATTTGAAAATACTGAAAACATTAGATGATAATATGTATCTGAATTAACATTAAATGTCCGAAATCAGGTGTTATGATAAAAGAGAGAAGAAAATTAAACACTTTTTAAACATTGTCTAACAAGAAAAAATTTTGTTAAGGCCATTCAAATTAAAAATATTCTTTTAAAGACGATATCATGCATCTTGTTAAGAAAGTCCTAAAGACAGGATGGTTGAAAAACATTTTAAAAATTCCCTTACTTCTCCCTACTTTTTTCCTCTCACAAACTCTTCTAATTTTTCCTTAAACCATAATATTTAAACGTCAGAATTAGAATCCCTTAGCACTCTAACTATAGAATCTTTAATAAATAAAAGAAAAAATGTTGAACTTATTACTTTTCTGTGGTTTGAAGTGATTTTTTGAGAATCTCCATTACTTTTTACTGATTTCCAGGTTTCCCCTCACCTGCGGCAAACCTTATTCGAGACCTGTGGAAATGGGCTATTTGTAAAATAGTATCAAACTATTAATATTAGGTTCCTTCTTGGCAAATTCTACTAATTTTGAGATGGAATTAACCAAACTCCCAAATTGGGAAATAAAAACTTTTACAATAAGTTAAATAAATCAAATTTAAATACTCTGATATTTATTTGATTAAAAAGTTATTAGGAAAATGTGGAATTAAATAATAATGTATAAAATTATCTTTTTTATATTTATATACATCCTTAAATATTAGTATATATTCTTAATTATTATGATTGTGAAGCTTCAAAAGGAAATCAGTTTTCTGCTTTAACGTAGTGAGCATTCTCATTATAATATACGTTCGCAATCGGAATCATAGTTTCGATGATAATATATACTCAACTCGTCCACCTGTACTTATTAGTGCATCCTCTTCGTGATACTGCTACTAGGATTAGAATAGTCATTTTGACATACTCACATTACTTAACATTGTAATAGGAAACTTTAAAATATTGGTATTAAACCAAAAAAATAAGTGCCAAGGAGCAGGGTGTAAAAAGAAAGCAAGAGAAAGAGCGACATTTACCTTTATACATTGCTTAGCGTGGGACTAGTAGGGATATTGAAGAGGAGTTTTTGGAGTTTAGAGTAATTGCAGAATGACCGCACAAAAGGAAAACGCGATTAGAAAGAGAAGGTATGAGTAAGATCTTTCAAAATTTAAATACTCTGACCTTTATTTAACAGAAACAATAGTAAAAAAGTGTGAGAATAAACAATATATAAAATGGTTGGGATTCGACAATTCTCATAATAGTTGGATAAGTAATTCAATATTATAAAACATGTTCATGTGTATGTATGTGTACATTAAATATCTTACAAATAAAGATATATTTTTCCAGTTAAATATGTGTTTTCATATTCACGTATATTCCCTTCAAAATGAGTAAATAAGTGAATTCTACTCCTGTTACTAATTTTTCTTTAATTTAGAACGAATTTTACACAATTATTTTACAGATATTTCTCGCATTTTCTTCAGAAGAAGAAGACCTGTATTATGAGTAACTAAAAAATTATTATATATTTCTGAAATTAGTTGATAACATAGTAATTATAATTTGACATCATAATCATTTTTATTATGTAACTAATCGTAGAATCATCATCATTTGTTCCTCTTCCCATTTCACAAGTTCAAAAGCCACTCATGTGCAAACGCGCATGTCTGGGTGAAGGCAAGCGTTTCCGAGCGTTGATCAAAAAATTCTGCACAACCCAAATTAAAAGTAGTTTAAGTATAAGCCCTTGAAATATTTCTGATATAAAAAATATTTTATTTTACATAGATACCGTGACAAATTATTTTAGCTTTAAAATTGTATTAAAATTGGAAATAGTCGAGTTTGAAAATAGTCAAATAAGGTAAACGTCCCGGTAATCGTGATGCCAGCTTTCCTTATTTTTATTTAATATCAATGAACGTGAATTTTATTCTATGTAGAAAATACTGAAAGTAATTTGTTTTTATCATCAAATGTAACATTCTACGTATTTTTTAACAATATCTTCAAATTATAACCCAGTTTTACGATTACTGGGACCATTACAATTACTGGAACATTCACCTTAAACATTTGTAAATTTGTTAATCGTGAAATAAAAAAAAACAGATAGAACAACACTTCTCTACACGGATTTAAGATTCAAGTGACTCAGTTTGTAATGTTAGGCTTTAAATTGTTGAAGTGAGAACATTTAAATTTGCAGTTAATCATGTTGGAGTACTCTGATTTTTAATAATTTAGTTTCGCATATTTCACTTAAAAGTTTTCACTTGTAAGACTCTTTTTTTTTAAATACTACATATTTGTTGAACTCTCTTAATTTTATATTTAATCTTCTTACACTTTCAACATAGTAAAAAAAGATGTTTAATCTTCCAAGTTTTTAAAGAGTATTTTTAATGGAAAATCTTTTTAGCACTTGGAGCTTGTTGCACTTATTTACAATTATATCTGTGTGAAGCAGTAAATTGATTTTTCTTTGGTACTTTATTTACTTATAAGGAATTTCTTTCAGTGATCTAATATTATACAGATGCATTTTATTTTTGCCAAAGATGCAGTTAGAGGTATACTCATGTGTTTTACTCTTGATATGACTGTATATTATTACTTCAACAAAAAATTTTAATTTAATTATGAAAATGATTTTAATAAAATTTAAAGTTTAACTTTACAAACGTCAAGTTAATTTTAACACATATTTTACATACAATTAATAATTTTAGAGAATTCCACACATAATTTGAATGACGTCATTTAAAATTAATACAAAAATGAAAAAACTTATATGAAATCAGTTTAAGGAGTCTACCTTCATTTATCAGTTAGATAGGCTGCAAACACTTATGGATTACCTAAGATTGGTTTGTGTCCATACTAAACCCAAATTAAATTTAGACATGTAAAATAATCTAGAAATGAAAAAATTATATCTGAATACATATTTCAAGTACATGATTTCCTTGTAGTTTCAAAAATTTATTTTTAACAACAATAATCAATTCTTTGAAAAAAGATATAAATCTGTACAACTTTAAAAAAAAAATATTATTTAGAAATAATTTATATTTTTATGAATACAAACAATGAAATATTTTCCTGACCCAACAAATTGTTTTTTGCTAAGAATATATATAAGTGCACTCTTTAAATATGAATCAGCGACAAATTCACTGATTGAAATAGCAGTTTCACAGTTTACTGATTAATCAGTAATTTCGGACTGAATCGCTAATCCGTTCAGTAACACCAGAGTAAATCATGTGAAGCATAATCTCTATATTTTGATTTAAACGTTGTTGTTACTCGTTTACTAGCAAGAAGAATTGCTTCATGAAATAAATTTGTTAATAGTCGCGCTGTAACTCTGCTAAATTAACTACAGGATAAATATACTCTAACTCGTATAGCTCCAACCCGTATAGGAAGTACTTACTTAAAGGGTTTGTACATGACAGTCGAAGCTTAAAATTAAAGTAATATATGAGGTTGTTTTTCCTTTAAAAGCACCGGAACTATTCACTTTTTATAATATTTGATCATATTTTTAGGTTTAAGTTTTTACTATGATTCTTTGATTGAATGTACTAAAATATGATTTTATTATTATTTCTAAATTGTCATAGTGCTTCCACCCCTAAAAAATGGTTCTTTCATTAAATCAGTAAGTAACCTTTCACTGATTGTCAGTGACCCATTTCTAACTATTTGAGTCAGTGAAATTTCACTGACTCAGATTTAGAGAGCAGTATTATCCGTATTTCTACCTATATTTTCCTGATACAATGGTCGTTTTTGTTTGTAAATTAAAATTCTAGATTTTATATCTGAACAATTTAATACCCTGGAAACCCTATAAATTTTACAATTTCGAATTTTAAATCAGCCTAAAATTGAACAGCTCAAAATCCGAAAAGTTCTAACTTCAAGTCAAAACCGAGACAAATAAAAATTAAAATGCGAGCATTTAAAAATGGAATAAAATATTTAAAAGCACTTATTTTTATTTAAAATTGGTTGGAGGAGTCTTATCATTTTACTATGGCTTCAAACCATTAATTGATTATGTAAGGTTGGTTTGTGTCCATACTAAACTTAAATTAAAACATGTAAACTAATTTATCAATATAAAAACTGAAATCTGAATACATTCTGTAATTCATATTGAACACAATAACTTAATCGGAAGTGATGAATTCAATAATCAGATAAGCTCCTTTTTGCTCAATCTGCTTCCATCCTTCTTCATAGAGGAAGATGTATCAGTGAAGCAATTAAAAATGTAAAATTTTATTTGAACGTTATTTAGGCTACCTTAAAAAATGCCACTAAAAAATCTTCAAATAACTCATCACATCTATTTACATCATCCTCGCGGAACTCTTATCTTTTAGCAGGGCATATTACAATCGCACATATTTGCAAGTGCTCGGAATTCCCGTGAGAAATTTTGGATTATCTAGCATCATTATTTCAATGAATAATATAAAATACACACTATCAAACCTTAAAATTAAA
>NC_046660.1:137176081-137189014 GCF_010883055.1 Belonocnema kinseyi
TCAGATCGCAAACATGGATTACTCATACAAAGGCATAAGATATTCAATATTTTTCCCATTTCTCTAACTTACTCATTCGAGTACTGTAAAAATGTTTCCGTATATTATCTATTACATTCCATTAATTTTACACAAAGTTGACGATTCCTATACGAATTTGAAATTTCACCTCTAAAAAAAATATTTACATTATAAAAGAGCATAAAAACTTATTTATTTCACTTACGTCAGTATATTTTCTTTGATTGCATGACACCGGATAAGAATAAAAAAATACTACGACTGACAAAACGACTTTTCTGTAAAAATTTGACAGCTTATGAAATACTCAATTCAGGACTGGATGTTCTTACCTCTTATTTTTACATTATATTAGAAAAATAAAACTCATTACCATAATTGTTAAATTTAAATATAAAAAACTTGGTTTATTTCATTTCAAAATTTAACAATATTTTAAATTCCCACGCGATTTTAAGATTTTCCACAGAAAGAAAAACCAAGATGTGAACGGTCTCGGGCAGCTGCCTGCTTGCACCGGGCTGCCCGATGCAGACAGGCAAGCAGAGGTGTGACAGTACCCTAACACTTTAATAAATGCTACGCAGTGTTTACAAAGAACTCTGAAATTTGTAACAGGAAGGGTACCTTTTCACGGAGGCCTGTTTTGAATTAATCGTGGAATTAATATTTTGCAAAGGATTCATTTCCAGCTAGTTTGTTGGTTTATGGCTAATTTGATTGATTGATAACCTAGATGCGAACTAGATGTGTCAAATTAATTCAACGATTGATTAAAAACAGGTTTTCATGAAAAGATACCCTAACATACAGTGTCCGTTTCTCGCTTTGTTCTCTTTTTTATTCCCTGGTCCAGTTCCGACAGCCGTAGACAGCAGTTCACTACTATATGTCGATGGTTCTACACATCTTCCATCTGCTGTCATCAGAAAAAGATTAACTGACCAATCACAAATCGCTATCGTAAGAAAAGGAGAGGTCAACTTTCTCTATTCGTGCTCTCTCTCTCTATTCCCTGGACCACTTCCGACAGCCGTAGCCAGCGGTCCAGTACTATATGTCAATGGTTTCGAGGGTATATCCTCACACAGAGGAAATTCTGTCACACAGGGAAGATTGTGCTAAAGCTACAGTTCTTTCCCTTGCAGCTATAAAAGGCATGGTATGAGGGTGGTCTCACATTTTTTTACGAATTTCCATGCATATCGCCCGGGAATGCACATAAAAATAAATATGTTTCTTCGGTTTGGAACAAGATTATCTCTACAGGTGGCACAAGCCCATTAAGTCACAATCAATCCCCGAGATTTTATTTATCTGATGTTGAATAAAAACGCTGCAAAACATTTAAAAAATCTTATTATCCGACGACAAATAATTTTTTCCGCCTCGTGATAAACATCCTTGCAGATATTCTTGAAAATAACATAGGTTGAATTATATTTGTTAAAGTGCAGCATGTGTTAATCTTGTGAACAAATTAAGTAAATTATTTCAAAGCTTGGGTACTTTGGCGCGGAAAAGAATGTTTTTCACTAAAACTGCTTTAAGTTGTTGTGAGGCACATTTCCAGCCACTATTTTCAAAAAAAAAAAAACAACTAAAAATGAGCAATCATGATAAAAAAATGCATCCGCATATTTAAATTAGATATTTTGTCAAGTTTTGATTCCTCTAAATCATTTTAAATACTTCATATATTCTGGTAAATGACACGTATGTAATTCTATTTGTTCCTTTCATAAGCAATCTAAATGAATGAATAAAAAGTTTCGGAATTTTCACTTTAGACGAAGCAGGTTTTGTCAATCGAAAGATAGTTTTTTGTTAAAGACAGGAGGGTATCAACTGTAGGATTGATGTATATTTTAGCCTAAGGCAACTAATAAATAGATCTGGCACAATTGATTAATAAATGGCTTTTTGAACTACATGAAAATTTTGGGATATTTAAAATTACATAAATAAATACTAACAATTATTTATTGTTAGTTTTACATAGGAACAGCGTCTGCCAATCTCTCTCACGAAAATTTAAAGCAATTTTAGTACAACAAAATTATTTTGCAGACCAAGAAGGCAAAGTTTTATATTTACTTATTTAATTTGATTACAGAATCAGCAATTGTTGAATTTTCACAAATATAATTGAGCATAGGTTCTTCTCAAGAATATCTGCATTAATTCTGTTTATGAAGAAATATCCTGAAGTAAACAACAAATTCCAAATTTTTCCAAAAGAATTATTTAGAAATATTAGTATTATTAATTTTTTTAGAAAATGTTACTGACATTCACTCTCACAAAATTTGTAAGTATTTCCAGATAAGAACAAATTTTGTTTAACTGAAATTAGAATATTTTTTAACTGCATGAAAATTCCGTGATATTTGGAATTAAATATAAACACTTGTTTATTGGTAATTTTACATAGAAAAAGTTTATGAAAATCTCGTTAAAAAAATTTGAAGCAGCTTCAGTGCAAAAAAATGATTTTCCAGGAAAAAATGTTATATTTACTTATTCCGTTTGTTTACAAAATCAGAAATTGTTGTACTTTAACAAATGCAATTAAAAATATATTAGCGCTAGGAATATATAATATAATTAAGATGATTAATGATAAACCGAAATAGAAAGAACCGCAAATTCCAAACTGTTTCAAAAAATTGTCCCTAAGACTTACAATTGTTGTTATTCCATAAAACTTGTGACTGTTAATCACGGTTACAATAAACTAAAGCATTTTCATAAGAAAACACATTTATTTCAACGTAAAATAGAATGTTTGGCTATTTTTCAATATAACATATGTACAATAATGAAAACGTACAAAAATACAATTATTGGCACTGTAGGAGTACTCCTGCATTGATTTTAGATGATTTTCATTATATGCCAACCACTGTTATAGAGCTAATAATAATTTTGTGCAAAATCTCGATTTTCTCGTACTTCAAATAAACATATAATGAACAAATAAAATTGCAAATATGTTTTCAGTTAGACCTAGGTGTGCGTTGAAATCTAGCACACTTCAATTTGAAAAAATTGCTAATCGAGGTTAAATTGGGGGCTGTAGACGTTGCTGAACGAAAAAAATTAGTTTCCTCCAGCGCTACAGCTCATTTACATATACTTCCGAGTGCACTTTAAAATTTCTATTATTACAGCAAATATTTTATTAACCGATCGGCATGAATCTTTTTTTTTACATTCTTCAAATTATATGAATAAACTAATTCTTCTCATTAAAGTTGAATCGTTCGATGCTTTCATAATTTGAGTTTTTCTAACTAACCTGTACCTCATAATAATGAAAGTGTCATTAGTTACGAGCAATTCGATGCGCCCCAAGGTGCCTGCCTTTCGAGTTTGACGAGGGTCGATGAGAGTGCTGCGACAACCACATACAGCTAATACTGAATGTCCCTGAAATTTTTCTTTAGGATCCTCTTCTTTTTGATTATCAAAAAAAATATAAATTTTTTTCCCAAAACCGGCGCTGTTCAACAAAATAGACTAACATTAGATGCCGTGGATCTGTGGCAAAAAGCCCAAATGACAAAACACCCGCTCAATAAGAGTCGCGCTCCCTGAAAAAGGCCCGCGAATCAGAAAGCGAGTCGCCGTATCGCGATCGATGTATTTATGAGTACGCCCCTACTCGCTCTCTGTTTGGCGAGCCTTTTTCGCGAAGCCCAAATCTCATTGGGCGGGCGCTTTCTCATTTGGGCTTTTTGTCACGGATCCGATGCCGTATGCAAAAAAGCAGAAGAAAATATTCAAAATTGTGGCTCTAAAATGGAATCCTGTTTGGCCAATCTGATAAATCTCCTTAAGCGACGTCCAGGTGCCTCCCAAGCCTCAAGAGGCAAATTCTATAACCGGTTGTAGAATCCGGAGCCTCAATTATTTAAACGTTGTCGTACGAAAGAAACTGGATCCGTCTTAGTAGCAACGTCTGACTTGTATGACAGAGGCAGAGTCTGGCTCCCTCTGGTCGACCAGACTGGCAGGAGAAATGATAAATCCAAATGAAAAACAGAATCTGGTGAATGAAGGAACCAGGTTCTGGTATTTAGTTAAAACACTAGTAATTATGGTAGAAATTAATTAATGAACATTATTCCACTTTTCGCAGCATATTTAAAAAAAGATACAAGCATTGTTGAAAGAAAATCCAGTTTTTAAGCCATTTTTTCCGAAATATATTTGCTATTTAACAGTTGGTAGCCCTGCAATGATTACTTTTGGGGTAGTGTTGTTCCGTTTTTCAATATGGCGACGTGAGTTATGTTTTGTGATCAACACGTGTGATGGTTCTCATCAATTTTCCATCTCCACCTTTTTTAGAATTTTTGGAATTCAAGTGACTATATATAATGTATATTAAAGTATATACAATTTTAATTATTATAGATTATACAAATAACTTCAAAATGTAAGCTAAGCAGACAATTTTAGAATTTTTCCCGCCCTCACGTATGCTCAAACATGCAAGCTTTTAAGACAAGAGATAATGTTTGTAATATTTCAGTGTCTCCTGAAATGTTGTGACCATTTTGGGACAGAATCTACTATGCCAGGCGCTTGTGCTAGAACAGCACGTCAAAACGGAACCAGTTAGGCGTCAGGCTGCAAACAGATTCTTTTTTTGGCGCCCAGCTGGCGCCAGTCTGCAGTTATCTTGCTACTAGGGCATGACAAAAAGCCCAAAAGGCAAAGCGCCCGCCCAATGAGAGTCGCTCTCCGTGATAAAGGCCCGCGAATCAGATATCAAATAAGGGCGTGGTCATACATAGATCCATCTACCACAATCACAAAACGAGGACAAATTGATCCCTTCAGGATCTTACTTGACAAAACTATCAACCGGGTTTTCAAACTAGGATCCAATAAAAAAATCTTATTTCCATTTATATTTAAGAACAATTTAGAATTATTATTATTATCGTTATTATTGAAAAGTATCATTAAGAAAAACTGTGATATATTTTATATTACAGTCATTCAAATGCAGGCATGCCCAATATTTGTTTATAATACCTCAATGTCCGTAGAGGAACTATAAATGATATCCAAATGTCTTTTTCCACCCAGCTCATTTAGCGATAAGAACATAGTGTGCATTTGGATTAGGCGAAATTTTTTTATGTTTTTACCGTATGGAATAAATGATCCTAATGTCCACATACACATAAGCATGATTAGTTGTCAGGTCTTAAAATCTGTAATACTAATATTAATAAAAAATTTTCTGATTTTTTCTGGCTTGCCTAAACGAACTAGGGGTGGATTACTGCTCTAAGGGCCACAAATGCCACTCAAATGCCTCTTGCCTGAACCTCCAGACGACTTACGCCTGCCACTGTGATATCGGGTTCCAAGGGGATGGCCATATCTGTCACGGTACCTAATCCACATATTTATACTTAATTTTTGAACAATTGTACACACACTTCAATAACAATGGATCTACGAATTATGTTTACTTTATTACTTTCATCGCATTTAGTAAAGCTTGTAATTTGCTTGCTCGTGCGATTTTTTCGCTTCGCAATATGTTATTGTAAAATGTATTAAGGCTCTAAAGCTACAGAGGCCATGTAAACATTCACATTGTCCTGAAAGAAGAGCTGAAAACTGATTTGAACGCTTCAAGCAGAGCAATTATGATTTCAGGGGCTCCAAGCAGGGATTGGATCGAGACCGGGTCATGATCCGAGCCCGGACCCTTTAAACTGTTAATATTGTTCCTACTCGAATCTCTTGAATCTATCATATCCCTGACGGACCGAATGAATGGAAAAGATATGCCACAGCGTACCGTTATAGTATCTGCATAAGTCGCTAAAAGCGACTTGAAGCACATATTCTTTTAGTAGCAGCATATTACTTAAGCGAGTATGAACCCCAGCGGACCGAGTGAACGGAAAGGATAATCTACAGAGTATCCTCATAGCATCCACATAGTATCCATTCCGTATCATGCAAGGAAAACTAAAAAGACAGCAAAATCAACATTTAAATTGGTGAAAATAGCAGTCAAGGGGCGTTATAGGTAATATATTTTTTTTTTACTTTTTAATGTTGCAAAGAACACTATTGCGATTACTCTGTGACCTTCCAATGGAAATTTTAACTTAGAATCCGAATTTCACCAATTTAAAAGTTTATCTTACTGCTTTTGAGTGTTTGTTGCATGTTCCGAAAGGAATACTATGTGGATACTATGAGAATACTCTGTACAGTAAACGGGCAAAATTGGTACTTGAGGAATTAAAGAATTAGTTCCGATGTCGCAGATATGAAAAAGATCCGTTATAATTACAAACCTACGTTATTTTAAATACTACAGAATCGTTTCTATAAGAGTTAAATTTAATGCAGGAAGAATTCGTAAATGGCACAGTAATTTTAGGGACGGGAAGCTTTAAAACTTACGAAACTAAAGTCTATTAAGGGCATGTGATACTTCGTCATGTGGTCAATCGGGTACAGTTCCCCCGGATTTTTTTCTACAAAAATGAACATTTTTAAAAACTGAATTCGGAGATGTTATAAAATATCATAACGGACGTCCCCGGACTCTTTTTTAGGGATAATAACAAAAAATGTATTGTGCTTAATAAAAATCTGATGCATTATTTTGAGGTTACGCCGTTTTTCATCTCTGCCTTTCCGATAATTTGAAAATTATTGATGAAATAAACTTCTTTGATTCCCTGAAAACAACGTTAGTTCCGGGAGATTAATTACTATGCTTATTTGTAAGTCCAAAGTTTTCGGCCAGATTTTGACGAAAAAATATTCCTTATCCTAGGAAAAAAGCCGGGGGAATCTAACACTGAAAAAATCGATACTAATTCCTAAGCGCTATGCAAATTAATCAAATTTTGCTAAATTAAAACTTTTTTTAATTGACCTACAAAAAAAGTGTGTGGGGACGTCCGTTAGCATGTGCGCTATCATTTCCCAAAATTTTAAGACAAAATATTTATTATTCTAGAAAAAAAGCCGGGGGAACCAAAAACTGATAAAATCGACAATTTTCTAAGTATCACATGCCCTTAAACACAAAGTGGAAGACTGGATATTTCCCGGACGCCTCTCAAATCAAAAACATGGCAGAGTTCTGTAGTTTCTAGATCACGACGTCGTCGTTTCTAACAAGAAAAAAATGCCGAATTATAGAGGGGGCGTCTATATTGAGTTCTCTTTGTATACAAGAAGGAATGAAACAAGGACGGTCGGAGGACACACAAGGGAGACCCATTCTTAACTTATTGTACGCACACAAGCATAATATATTTATATATCTATTGCATGCAACGCACTTCCCTAACGCAGCATATCGCACGCTGAGGGTATTAGCCGAAGTGGTCCTTATACAGAGTGTCTAAAAAGTCCCGGGACGGTTGGATATTTCCTCAGGTAAAATATTTTTCAAAAAATTGAAGGTCATTTCTGAAGTAAATTTCAACGACGAATTCAATGGTGACCTTCATTTTGACCTTGAAGTTGCCCTTCATGGCTTTTTGAAGGACAGCTTTGTTTTTTCAAATGGAAACCCCTTTTTTACATCTGCATTCGATAGAGCGTAAAATTCTACGTGCACGTACGTACCCAAGTCATAGGTCAATTGTAACGGTCAATGTCAGTTAGAGGTTATTTGAAATTAACAAAGTTTTCCAAGAGGTCAGTGTCATTCCTGAAGTAAATTTCAACAAGAAATTCATCGATGAGCTCTGCATTGATCTTGGTTACAGAGTTTTTTGTATTGTAAAATTATAAGGAAATTTTTCATTAAAAGTTCTAGATGTTCTGGTGAGAGTACTGTTCCTCCCCGAAGAGTTATACAGTCCTATACCGCAAGCTAAACTTTCGGAACGAGAGAGGGTATTTGTATTAATGATGCGTGGTTGGGGAGATCGAGTTCGATCTTATAATGAAGTTCGTTTGCTTTTCAATCGCACTTTTCGATCTGAAGAGATGCAGATGGACATAACCCAATCATTTGTTGAAAACCCACACCTTAGTTTACGTCGAGCTAGTGATGAGCGTGACGTTGTTCCTGAGATAGTGCAAAATATTTTTAAAAGCATTCATTTCCATCCTTACAAAGGTTAGGTTAACAGGCAAAATTGTAGATATTGGTCCGACACAAATCCTGATTGGATGTTGGAGAGTCACACACAATATCCACTAAAGATTAATGTACGTACCCAAGTCATAAGTCAATTGTAACGTTCAAGGTTAGTTGGAGGTTATTTGAAATGAACAAAGTTTTCCAAGAGGTCATTGCAAATCCTGAAGTAAATTTCAACGAGAAATTCATTGGTGAGCTCTGTATTGATCTTAGTGATGATCTTCAAGGTTTTTGCAAGGTTTCTTCCAAGCAGTTTACGTTTACGTTTAGCATTACCCAGGAACAACAACGTGAACGTAGTAAATTCCGTTCCCATCGGGGTGCTTGAGTAGCGTGAGTCCCCTTGCGTCTCACGTTTCGGGGTGCTTGATTAGCGTGAGTCCCCTTGCTTCTCACGCTTCAGTGAAGATGTTCGAACTGAAAACCTTGAGCTTCTTGACAAAAAGATATGCGATTGTAAAAGTGAGTTACAGCATTAGGAATCATCTGCCTATCAATCAAAGTAGCCTGTTGCAGAACTCGATTCTGTAATTCGTCTAAGCTCTGCGGTTGCGTTGAGTATACTTTGTTCTTTAAATAACCCCAAAGAAAATAGTAGAAAGGCGTCAGATCAGGAGATTTAGTAGGCCACTCGATTTCACTCCTTCTTCCAATCCACCTTTGAGGGAACTGAGTGTCCAAATATGCTTGAACCTCCCTACCGTAATAAGCAGCTGCTCCGTCCTGCTAAACCCAAATTTTTTGAAAATTATCGCCTCTAATCTCCCTTATTCCTGGTACAATTTGGTTTCTGAGAAGCTCTTCATATGCACGGGCATTGAGATTACCATCGATGAAGAAAGGGCATATCAATGTATCATTCAAATTACCGGCCCAAACATTAATCTTTTGTGGATATTGTGTGTGACTCTCCAACATCCAATCAGGATTTGTGTCGGACCAATATCTACAATTTTGCCTTTTAACTTCACCTTTTAAAGTGAAAGTAGATTCATTTGAAATCACTGTATTGTACAAGAAAAGAGGATCTCTATCAATTCTGTTCATCATAATTTCACAAACTTCATCCCGACGATCAGGATCGTCTGCATTGAGCTCTTATACCAGATGAACTTTGTAAAGATGCAAATTAATGCTTTTTAAAATGTTTCGTACTGTCTCAGGAGCAACGTCACGCACATCACTAGCTCGACGTAAACTAAGGTGTGGGTTTTCAACAAATGCTTGGGCTTTGTCCATTTGCATCTCCTCAGATCCTGCAGATTTTGGCCGACCAGTTCTCTGAAGGTCCTTGATAGATCCATGAATCATAAAGCGCCTTACAGTTCTTTCAATTGTTGATTTTGAGTCAGGATTTAACCCTTCTCCGTTACGAAAAGTGCGATTAGAAAGCAAACGAACTTGATCATAAGATCGAACTTGATTTCCCCAAACAATATTCAAAACGGTGTAACCAAGATCAATACAGAGCTCACCAATGAATTTTTTGTTGAAATTTACTTCAGGAATTACACTGACCTTTTGGAAAACTTTGTTAATTTCAAGTAACCTCTAACTTACCTTGACCGTTACAATTGACCGACGACTTGGGTACGTACTTGAACACATAATTTTTCTCTCTATCGATTGCAGATGTAAAAAAAGGGGGTTTCCATTTAAAAAAACAAAGTTGACCTTCAAAAAGCCATGAAGATCAACTTCATGGTCAAAATCAAGGTCACCGTTGAATTCCTCGTTGAAATTTACTTCAGGAATGACCTTCACTTTTTTGAAAAATATTTTACCTGAGGAAATATCCAACTGTCCCCGGACTTTTTAGACACCCTGTATACTGAACAAGAAAATTCTCACCATTTGTGAGAAACGACCAATGAAATGAAATGTCTGAACTTAGAAGAAATAAGTTTCAAACATTCGAAAATTTCTTACTCTTGAACACTAAATTTATAAACAATTTTACATGGAGAATATTTGTGTGTTAAATTTTAGAGCACTTAGTTCGGTAAACGGAGGACATTACGGCATTTAATTAAAATATCACTTTCAGTCATGTAAAATAAAATAGGGTAATATTTGATAATAGTCGCGCTCCGTGAAAAAGGCCCGCGAATCAGAAAGCGAATCGCGAGTCGCGAGCGCGATTCTCATTGGGCGGGCGCTTTGTCGTTTGGGCTTTTTGTCACGGATCCATAAAGATTACCTGACAGATAAAATGAGATATCGATTACATTCAGGTGTCTGATATATACAGTTAGGTAAAATGTTTCGAACTATTAGTTAAAGTTTCAATCAAAGAAAACAAAGTCTACCGCTCTATATGGGAATTTCTACATCCCAATAATGTAAAATTTCATGCATCAGCAAAAAAAATATTCTTGATACAACCTGATTCTGTGAAAAGTCATCCACTTACTACACGCGCCCATACACAATTTATCTTAAACAATTACATTAAATTACAATACATAACATATAATATAGTCGCACGCTTTTAATGATATTAATGCTTTTAAAAATCGAAAACGCTGTGACGGGTTTCGAACCACTTACTCTAAGTTTAACGCGTTCAATCGCTAACGACTAGATCTCACGGCTAACTTAACACTTTGAATATCGAGAAAACACTCTCGGCTAAAAAGTTAAAGTATGAGTACTTATAATTTTAGAGAAATCAAATAAAAACATTGGATGATTTTTATATTAAAAATTTGGTAACCTTAAAACTCTAAATGCTTTAATTTTCGATATTTTTAATTTGTGAAAACTTGAAGATTAAAAACTTATAAATTAAATTTATATAAAATCTAGTAAATTAAATTAGGTTAGAATTTAATGAATAAAATCAAACATGTAAAACTAATCCATATATTTTAATATTTTCTAGAGTTTTACAATATTAACCAAAGCTTAAAAATGTTGACGTCCCTAGCGATTCTCATTTTACCATAATGTTGTGCAATTTCTCTCACAATAAAAGTAAAAATCTTTAAAAAATTCTGCAATCTATACTTTCTTTAAAGTGAATCGTTAATATCACAGAAAATAAACTTTACATCATTCATTTAATAAAAATGTACATTACATCGCGTTACTTTATGATATACTGGTATGAAAATAATACAAACTTTATATGAATTATTACATATCAGAATTTTCACTTTTGTATTTGAGATTTTACATAACTCTTTTGTAATATTTATAGTTCTGTTTTGAATTAAATCCTAAAATAATTATTAGCTTTATCTAAATGCCGTAATGTCCAGCATTTACCAAACTAAGCAGGTAAATTTTAATGAACAAATTTTCTCCGTGTACAATTTAAAATTATTATGACTTATTTATTAAAAAATCACATATTGGCAGGATCAAAGCAAAAATGTGCACAGTTTTGTAAAAAAAAAATCGATTATATTGGACAGTTTATAAGCCCAAGAAAAGGTTATTATTTTCGCTTTTTTTCCCAATATTTCTGAAAGAGAGGTCAAAAATATTCTAGCTTTGTATTAAATATTTAATGTCCGAATGTTGCATTTTTTATCACGTTCGATTTAAACTTTATAAGCTATTTTCAGTTTTAAAATAATTTAAATTGAATAGAATCATAATTGAACTCTTTCATTCAATTTCACATTATACACGTTCAAATATTGTTTCAGTTTTAAATGTTCCATTTTGAACCCATTGCGAAATGAAATTTTTTAATTAAACAAAAGGCATTTTTTAAATATCTAGCAGCATCGGGTTGGTTATTGAAAATGAGCAATTATAAATCAAATACTCGAAACTTAACAATTTGAAAGTGAATTATTTCGAATAGAAGGTCTTGAATCGTTCCATTGAATGATATTGAGAGCTTTCATTTTATACGCGTAAAGTATTCAGCGTTTAAATGGAAAAAAATTGAAGCTTCAATGTCAATAGTTTATAATTCAATACTCAGGACGATAATACGATCAGGAATTGACTAGAAAAAAATCAAAAAAATATTTCCCTTTTATTCTGGCATCAATAGACAGATTGATTACCTGCCCCTGGTTTTAATTATAAAATTTCAAAGATTCCCAGTCTAAATTTGTGACCACATATTTCCCAGATCTGCTCAGGAATTTCCATTATTTTCCCGTATTTTTCAAGGTGCTCAAGATTCCAGGCAAATTCCCGGATCATAAAAAAAACGAAAGATAAAGTTTGCATCGATTCCAGGTGAAAGATTCACCGCAACAATATTAACTTTGCCGGATAAACTTTACATAAATCAAAGATAATTTCCGATTTTTAACCTTGCCTGGATAATCTTTCGCCTTATAATCCCGGTAATAAGCGTAGAATGGAGAAAAATTAATATTTTTAGATTTCAGCGCAAAAGTGAATATTAATCTATTATTTTGAATGTGCGATTTTTCCATCTGTCTAAAATGCCACAATAAGAATAAGATACCTGCTAAATTTATTCACTTCTATTTCCATACCGACCGCCACACAGTTTTCTATTCTCCCAAAGATAACGTGTTTTCAATATATTTAATTCCTTCTAATTGTACCGGTAACGCACCCCACAGAGACATTTTTTATACCTCAGAAGTGGTCATATTTGGTTTCATTTAATTCCTACTACGAGGGTAGTTCAATAAGTCCTTAGAATGAAGTATAAAAACAATTTTTTTTGGGTAATTTTTTTTTTATTTTTCAACATAATCTCCTTGGAGCTTTATACACTTGGTCAATCGCTTTTCAAGTTTTTTTAATCCTTCAGAAAAGTG
>NC_046660.1:137189114-137192421 GCF_010883055.1 Belonocnema kinseyi
ACGCTTAAATTCATTTACCCAGTTATAAACCGTTGCTAAGGCAGGGGCAGATGTGTCATGAACTGAGTCCAATTCATTTTTTACCTCATATGGAGTTAAACCTTTTAAATGAAAATGTTTGATTACCGCTCTGAACTCGTTTTTTCCATTTTTCTTAACGAACGATTTTTTTTCAATTGGTTATAAAAACACGTAAACTCAGAAGATGTGGACTGTGACTGCACCATATATCTAGTCGGGAGTGGTGCTGACTGAAAACAGATGATTTGGAGCGATTCGCGCGCCATCTGTTGGTCATTCTAAGGACTTATTGAACTACCCTCGTAATTAGTTCACAACATATGTGTAATAAGTTGTTTTAATTCCTTCATGCGGTATGTAAATTCTGAAATTTTAATTCTCACCAATCCAACTCTGCCTCTCTAGAGTTAAAATTATTTAAATTCACACATTTGCATAGATTTCTTTGTCGCATTTTTTAAGACGCTTAAATAAATTATTAAAATATAAATAAATATAAATTTGAATATTTTTCGAATTTATAAGTTATAAAAAGATTTAATAATAAAAAATAGATTAAATAAATGCTTCCGTTAAAGGACCCCGCACTAAATGTATGGGAAAATAGCTTTCGGTGGATTTTGCTGAAACTTTATAATTTTTAAGGTTATAAGTGCCGGATGAAATATACGTGAAAAAATACAAAAAATGGATAGTTTTAGCGCTATGCGCGCTAAGCGCTCAAGATCAGTGAATAAAACGAATTACAACAGATTTTGTTACAAACGCGATGTCAACATAGAAATCACAGTTCAGATCGTGATCTGTCATATTTTTGTATACACCGTTGACTCATATAGCGCGCTTCTCAAAACGATCAAATGCTAAGCGACCAAGATTTTAACTTGACTAATTAATCACTTCTTTAAAGACAGAAATGGTACCCAAAGTAACATTAGTAACTAGTGCGCACATTCCGATAATAACAGTGTACCCTTCGCAAGAGGGCCGAACGCTAAGCACTCATGATCAGCGAATAGAACCAATCCCAGTAGCTTTTGCGAAATATTAAACTATGTCTGGCTCTTGATTCGGGTTCGCTTGTTCACCTCTATTAGCAGCGTCTAGAATCCTTTGTAGCAAGGAAGTTTGAGGATACTTTACGTGTTGCTGGTGACGTGCATAACCCAGGAACCATAAAACGCTTGCAATATGTGCGGAAGTGCCAAGAGTTCTGGCCCCTGACTTACATTTGCAGTAATAACCGAGAAGCGTTTCGTTATTGTCTGGTCCTACGTCATCGATCTCAATGAACGCTATCCACAGCTGGTACACTGTCGCATTTCGGAAACGAGAAAATACTCGTACTCTGATCAAACCAGGTTCATTAAGTCGCGTATCTAGTTGAAACTCCTCATCTTCTTCTGGTTGCAGCTTGTCTTGAACGTAAGATGGGGCAAGTTCTACTTGATATACGCCAATTGTTATGTCGCGTATTTCTTCCAATATAAGGCGCGGAAATTGTGGTACTTGAAGTTCCTGCAGGCGATTCCAATTTGCATTTTCGTAGCGCATATTGTCCACTTCTACGCGCGCTTGCACAATATTTGGCTAACGAGCTCTCGTTATATATTCTCTTGCAAGTTCTGCTGTAGTGCCTTGCATCTCGATAACAGGACGGTATCGATTAATTATGGCACCAAAAATACGAAAGAAGTCGCTTAGATTGTGTACATGAGCCATCGGAATGGTTTTCTCGAAGAACTTGAAAATGGACTTTATGCGGCCATTTCTGGTTTCCACTATCCATCTGGATTTCTTTATTAGCCTCTCACGGTTGTGAGACGTGGTTGTGGCTGAAATTTTACCGCGATTTCGCTGGAAGCGGGTGCAATTTTTCAGATTAGCACCCGCTCCCTGCGAAATCCTGCGGTTGTCCTTATGACAAATTTTTAATTATATATATATATATATATTCGGTTTTGATTTTGATTCGGTTTTTGATTCCTCTAGAATCGAACCGAAGGGCCTATGACAAAGCCACCGAACGCGTCCTCGGGTTGCGGATAGAGGGTCCCTGTACCAAGGGTTTCTGCTGAATATGGTTACAAAAATAAATAGGCTTTCCCTAGCTTCTCGTGGGAACAACAATGACAACACCAAACATAGTTGTAGTAAGAGCGGTTCAAAACAACAGAACGCGCAGGGCTCCCGACAATGGGTCGGCCAACAATGCCGACCAATCCAGAGCTGGCGGAGCCAATGAAAATGGATTCTATGCGATGGATCGGCGGGATCTCGTGACCTTTGGGTGGACGGAGCAACTGAATCA
Source organism: Belonocnema kinseyi (assembly GCF_010883055.1). NCBI lineage: Eukaryota > Metazoa > Arthropoda > Insecta > Hymenoptera > Cynipidae > Belonocnema > Belonocnema kinseyi. The sequence goes on from NC_046660.1 coordinate 137,191,447, forward strand.
CGACTTGCTAGACTGCTACGATGCGAGTGTGGCCCGTGAACGGTGTTACATGGCACGGCTGCATGCTCTGTGGTGCGAGAAACACCCGGAGCTATCGCACTTTTCGCAACAACGTTTGCGAAACCATGCTAAACTACTCCGTAAAAGGGGCTATGTAAGCGGAACGCCTACTCTACCACAGCTAGAACAAGCTGGAAAAAAAGAAAGAGAGGCGACACTAGGACCAACCGCGGGCAGGCATCCAATAGATGAAAAGCGATGCTTTACGACCCGGAGAAGCATCAACACCAAGGTTTCTCTCAAGCCTGAAGATCTGGCTGAAATGGATGACAAGCTTCGTGGACATTTTTCCGGTGAACCCGACCTCTGGGCTATCAATTGTTGTGTGTATAATGCAGCGAGAGCTTTGGCCGATGCGAACCGTAAAAACAAAGCCAACGGCTGATCATAAGAACAAAAGACGAATGCATCAACTTGCCATAAAGATAGGCTGGGCAAGACAGTACGCGTCCCGCATTCAATGTGTGATTGACTACATCACATCTGGCAGGAATTTTACCGCCAAGGTTCGAAAGTTCGCGCGCGAACTCCGGACCCGTTAACACACTTAACAAGTCAAAGCTGCTGACCATCAGGCAGCATATTGTTGAGAGCATACGGATACTATCTGACTCTAAGAGAAGTCTAGAGCGGAGGGAGAGATGGGTCAGAGAAAATCAACAGTTTCTTTCTGACCCATCTCGACTCTTCCAAGACCCTCCAGTTACAGTCGAACACCCACCCAAACCAGAGGAGGTCGAAGTATTTTGAGAGTAGTCTACGAAGTTCAGCATAGACTGGACGAAGACTTAGAAAATCACTTCATATTTGAACCACTTCATATTTGAAGTCGGAAGAGCCGATTCCAGAGTGGTTGGTGGAAGGGCGCACAATACTCCTGCCGAAAATAGGCAACTTAGCTGACCCGAAGAACTA
>NC_046660.1:137192521-137196330 GCF_010883055.1 Belonocnema kinseyi
AAAGTGACAGTCGTTCATCATGCAGCATTCACTCATTATTTCCATCGACGACGGTATGTTTGGCTGTCATTTATTTTGTGAGAGGCCTTTGAAAAAGTGATTTCTTAGTCAAGTTCAAATCTTCTGCGCTTAGCGTTTGCCCGTTATGAGAAGCGCGATATATGAGTCAACAATGTTGACTCATATTGTCATTGGTTTGACTAAACATGTTACTGACCACTTCTTGATGCGTGTTTCGTATACAGACATCGGTTGTGTCGCTAAAGCTACTAGGATTGGTTCTATTCGCTGATCATGGGCGCTCAGCGTTCGGCCCTCCGGCGAAGGATACACTGTTATTATCGGTATGTGCGCACTAGTTACTAAAGTTACTTTGGGTACCATTTCTGCTTTTAAATAAGTGATTAATTAGTCAAGTTAAAATCTTGGGCGCTTAGCGTTTGATCGTTTTGAGAAGTGCGCTATATGAATCAACGGTGTAGGCGAAAATATGACAGACCACGATCTGAGCCGTGATTTCTATGTTGACATCGCTTTTGTAACAAGATCTGTGTAATTCGTTTTATTAACTGATCTTAAGCGCTTGGCGCCGCATAGCGCTAAAACTGTCCATTTTTTAATATTTTTTACGGATATTTCATCCGGAACTTATAACCTTAAAAATCACAAAGTTTCAGCAAAATTCGCCGAAACCCATTTTCCCATACATTTAGTGCGGGGTCCTTTGACTGAGGCGATTGAGAGGAATAGGATTTGCAATTTTTCTGTTCCCGTTGGGGAATTTTTAGATGGAGGAAAAATCGCGTATTCATAGGAAAAAAAATTATTAATTTTTGTGAATTCAACGCTTGTTACCGAAATCGCTCCATTTTTATTCGAGAACCGGGGATACCCATCTTCCAGTTTCTTTTTGCGCTTTTTGCTAAATGGTATTAAGTAAGTTTTAATTCCTCTACAATAGTCTAATTTACTTTGGAGGAAATAGTAGACGATGACAGAATTATTCTCCTAACTCCGGTGAAACCTTTGCCGAAATATTTTTAATTTTTAACCGTTGCAAGTGTTACCTGCAACAAATTTAAAATTTTATTTTTTTCTGTATCGTTTTAAATCTGGTTTCCCGATTTACAGGTCGAATTCACTCATACATTGTCGTTTTTCCATTGCTGCTATGGACGCCGTAGCAGACGAAAGCTTTTCTTCCATCCTAGGATAAACTTTCGCCAAATAGCATGTAAACTTTAACAACGGGAAATGTTGCATGCAACAAAATTTAACTTCAGTTTTTTATGTGATTATGTGATGTTTTTGATGTGGTGGTGATGTGGTGTTTTTTATGTGTTTATGTGATTATTTATGTTTTATGTGATACGAAAAATATCATGGGATTAATCATTTTTTCCCATGCTGCTTCAGTTAATGTTCAGTACAGCAGGATCCATTTCTAATGTATACAAATATTTCTTTCTATAGTAATGTCCTTGCAAAAGAAATATATTTTTGTTAAATGAAAGAAAATTTAGTTTACAGATTAATACAAAAATCATTATTATTTCAATCGATCTATAATATAATTTCCAGTTTTGAAAATATTTTTAATACAAAAAACTGTAAATTTGGGAATTCAAAATGATTTTTAGAAAGTAACGTATCAAAACACTGAATTGAAAAATTAGTTAAAACCAATTCCTCTACTTTCCAAAAGGTTGGAGATATAAAATAAAACAAATCTGGTATGAAAAGCTTTTGTTAATACATTTATTTACAAACGGACTTAAACCTATTGTATAAATAATACTGGAAGAATGCGTTATGCACGCACTAATTAACCTTTCGGTAGAGAAAAAAAGCTCGGTTTATTTTTCAGGAATGTGAAAGGATACATTTTTCTTCAGATTTTACAGAAAATCTTATATGTTTCGAGAACATTGTATATGATTTAAAGAAGTCCCTCTAATTATAGCGAAAAAAATTCCAGTAAATTAAATACAAATGTGACTATTGTTTTAAATTCACATAAAATTATTACAAATAGCAAATTATTATTCACATTCACAAAGTGAGACTTGCTATGTGCAACATAATCCGACACCGTGCTTTCAAGATTTTTATGATATTTAATGAACATAAATAATACATGTTTGAGGTAGAATGAAATTCTACATTTTGAATTTGATTCCAATTGTCTGTTAACAGAGCTGACACATTTAAGTCACTTTTAGTTATTTTTTGTTCCAAAAACTTTTTAATCACTTGATATAGTCCACTAGGTCCTAAAATTGAGAACCATTAGAAAGCAATTTTCCAGGAATAATTCCCCGCTCATAAGTTTTTTTCCCCTTTCAAAAGTCTCAACACTTAGACGAAAAGAAGAGTTTTATAAAAAAATACCTGGCGCAGCTGTGATCGGAAGGTTTCCCTATTACGCGCCAGGCCTGGAAGAAACGCGTCACGTTTCTCTCTCTCTTTCTCTCTTTCTTTCTCTCTTCCTTTCTTCTCGGTGGAAAAGAGGCCAGCGGCTGACATCTCCTACGTATCTAATACGTAGAGTTGAAACAATCAAATGTTATACTTCAAATAATCTCTTAAAAAATTCTAAAATTCTTAGGTTAGTTAGGGAATAATGTTTTTAAGCCTTTCTTTGTTATAAATGATAAATTCAAAATTGTAAATATTCCTTCTTAGATTTTCTTTTGTAGTGCGCGCTCTTTCTTTAAAATTGATTTTATTACTTTTAAAATTGTGATTTTTGTTTTTATATCTCAAATTTTATTTTCTTTCACCTTTTTCTTTTATCTAATTTTATATTTTTAGTTTTCATATTCTTTTTTTGATATTAAATCGTATCTAATTTTATATTTTTTGCGCAATCCAAAAATAATCCAGTAATAATCATTTTGAACTCTTACGGCACATACTTTTAATGCTTATTTTCAGTTCTGTAATTATGACAGAACAGTTTGAAATGATTTACAGAATAGTTATTGTGAATTCGCTGAATTTTTCTCATATCCGCACCAACGTAACTAGTTCAGTAATTCCTAAAGTACACATTTTATTTGTGTATCCTTTCCGTTCACTCGGTCCGCTAGGAGATGCGCTTAAAGTCGCCTTTAGCAGAAGATTGGCAACATTTTAAAATTTTTAATGCTGCAAAAATAAAACTATTGCAATTACTCATTGACATTCTAATGGCAAATTTAACGTATCATCCGGATTGCAACAAGTTAATTGCCTATCTGGCCATTTTTTGAGTTTTTTGTATGATATGGATCCTTAGCGTGCATATGGTCCGGCGGTTTGTTGCATCAATTTCTCGTATATGTATAGTTATATATATATATATATATGTATGTATGTATATTATTTATATATTTAAGAATCAAACGAACTTACCTGTAAGTGAAGTTCGATTGTAAGTATACGATAGCTTCGCTCGAAGAAATTATATATGCACAAGCGATGTCTGTATACGAAACACGCATCAGGAAGTGGTCAGTAACATGTTTAGTCAAACCAATGACAATATGAGTCAACACCGTTGACTCATATAGCGCGCTTTTCATAACGGGCAAACGCTAAGCGCAGAAGATTTGAACTTGACTAAGAAATCACTTTTTCAAAGGCCTCTCACAAAATAAATGACAGACAAACATACCGTCGACAATGGAAATAATAAGTGAATGCTGCATGATGAACGACTGTCACTTTTTAAAGCAAAAAGCGAACGATTTCAGAATGAGCGACGAACTGAAAGTAGGCCTAATGACATAAAAAAAGTTGAAACCTCGACATTCACTTATTATTAT
>NC_046660.1:137196430-137200896 GCF_010883055.1 Belonocnema kinseyi
TTTTGTTTCCAAGTGTCGCTTGTTTTATGTTCTAGATTGTTATCGCTCTTTTTGCCTTTAATTACATATGCTACTCACTTTCGCAGCTTTGTCTTAGGCTTAACTTTTTTTAAACTTAATATTTACTACTGGAGAACACATGGCGCGGTGCCTGGCCACGACTGGGATGCTATTACAATAACCAACTGTATATTGGAAATTGTCAACTGCCTGGGTTTTATCACTTCCTTTTGTGCTCTTCTTATGGAATTAAGACATAACATGTATAAACTCAAACTTAAGGCGATGGATCGGAGCAGAAAAAATAAACAGAATTTCTAAATACGCGGAGTATTTCAAGTTTAGCTTTTATGGGGAATACAACTCAACGATAGAGTTTTTCTGGAACACCAATAGTAACTTCGGGAAGACCTACAAATTTGCTCCTTTAATATTTTCTAGGAGAAAGGTGCCAAAATATGTCGTAAATAATCGAAAAGTGGTGTGTCATAGAAGATGCAGAATCTGTCATCTGCGAAAAGACTGTGAACTTAGATACTATTGCATGTCCTTGCCTATGACAGTTTTCGAATTTAACAATATATTTGATCTTTTTACATACAAAATGTCTGGGGAGAAAAACTCCTGTCAATACGAAGTCTCTTCTTTGGGCTTCAAAAAAATTCCTATCTTTGTTTTTCCCAGAATAACCTTAATGTAAAACGGACCGTTTCCATGTGTGATTCATGATCATATCGCCTTTAGTCCAAATCAGAGCTGCCAGATCGTGGACGAAATTTACCCCCACCATACCTACCGTTTGGGAGCCGCAAAACAGAAAGTGCATGATTACCACTGTGAGTTCGTATGTAAGCCGAAAATGCACGATTCGACTTCGGAGTTCTGCTGTACGATGATTGCCGATCTGAAGGCTTCGAAAGACTTCGGTGGTCTTCTATTTATATCTCGCTCCCCATTTGCAAGAAATTGAAGAAGTTAAATTTTCGACAACAAAGATTAATTTTCTACCAAGAGAGAAGAGTATTCAATAAAATACAAAAAATTTTAACTAAAAAAGATCACTTTTAATTTAAACATAAAACAGTTAAATTTGTGGTTAAAAAAAATTAATTTTCAACCAAAAAGAAAATAAATTTTCTACAAAATAGTCACATTTTCAGAAAACAGATTTAACCAGCTAATTGATGAATCATCAACAAAAAAAAAATATAAAAAAAAAAGTTAAAATTCTTTGAAATCGATCGAAATTATTGAAATTAATTGAAAATTCGTTGGAATGTTTTTAAATATCCTGAAAATTTCTAAATCCTTTAAAACCGCTTAAAATTTTTGAAAGCTCTTGAAAATTCCTTACAAGTTTAAAAATACCTTAAAAGCTTTCAAATCCTTTAAAATATCATACTGAATTAATGAAATCAATTGAAAATGCCTTGGAATCTATTAAAATATCCTAATATATATCAAATCCTTTAAAATCTCATATTAAATTACTGTCAAAAACTGAAAATTCCTTGGAACGTTTTAAAATACTCTCAAATATTTCGAAACCTTCAAAATATTTTGAAAGACCTTGGCATCTTTTAAAGATTTCTAAAGTACTTTGGAATTTTTTTAAATAGCCCTGCTAAAGCTGTTAAAATTCTTTGAAATTCCTTTAAATTATAAAAATAAGTTAAAAATTCTCTGAGATCTTTTAAAACATCCTCAAATATTTAAAATCCTTAAAAACCTTTTAAAATATTAAAATTTTTTTAAACCTCTTGAAAATATCTTAAAATTCAATAAATACCCTAAAATGTTTCAAATCCTCAAAATCTCACACTAAATTATTAAAATAATTTGAAAATTACTTGAAATCTATTAAAATATCCTAAAATATACATCAAATACTTTAAAATATCATTCTAAATTACTGTGATCAATTGGAAATTCCTTGGAATCTTTTCAAATTCTCTCAAATATTTAAAATCCTTTAAAATCTTTTCAAATACCTAGAACTTTGTATAGAGATTTCTAAAGTATTAAAATTTTTTTTGAATAACCCTTTTAAAATTGGTTTAATTCTTTGAAATTCCCTTAAATTATGAAAATCAGTTGAAAATTCCTTGACATTTCAAAAAATATTCTCAAATATTTAAAATCCTTAAAAATCTTTTTAAATCTTTTAAATTTGTTAAAGCGCTTGCAAATATCTTGAAATTTGAAACATACCCTGAAATATTTTTTGAAATGTCAAGGAAGTTTCAACTGATTTCCATAATTTATGGGAATTTCAAATAATTAACCCAATTTTAAAAGGGTTATTTAAAAAAAATGTAAATACTTTAGAAATCTTTAAAAAAATAAGTTGTAGGTGTTTCAAAAGATTTTAAAGGATTTGAAAAATTTTAGAGAATTTTAAAAGATTGAAAAGAATTTTCAATTGATTACAGTAATTTAGAATGATATTTTAAAGGATTTGATTTATATTTTAGGATATTTTAATAGATTTCTAGTAATTTTCAAATTATTTTAATAATTTAGTGTGAGATTTTTAAGGATTTGAAATATTTCAGGATATGTTTTGAATTTTAAGATACTTTCAAGAGCTTTAACAAATTTAAAAGATTTCAAAAGATTTTTAAGTATGCTAAATATTTGAGCATATTTTTAAAAATGTCAAGGAATTTTCAACTGATGTTCATAATTTAAGGGAATTTCAAAGAACTAAACCAATTTTAAAAGGGTTATTTAAAAAAATTTTATATACTTTAGAAATCTTTATAAAAAGTTCTAGGTATTTGAAAAGATTTTAAAGGATTTGAAATATTTGAGAGAATTTTTAAAGATTTCAAGGAATCTCCAATTGATCACAGTAATTTAGAATGATATTTTAAAGGATTTGATGTATATTTCAGGATATTTTAATAGATTTGAAGTAATTTTCAAATTATTTTAATAATTTAGTGTGAGATTTTTAAGGATTTGAAATATTTTAGAGTATTTATTGAATTTTTAGATATTTTCAAGAGCTTTAAAATTTTTTAAAGATTTTAAAAGGTTTTTACGGATTTTAAATATTTGAGGATGTTTTGAAAGATCTCAAGGAATTTTCAACTTATTTTTATAATTTAAAGGAATTTCAAAGAATTTTAACAACTTTAGCAGGGTTATTTAAAAAAATTCCAAAGTACTTTAGAAATCTTTAAAAGATGCCAAGGTCTTTCAAAATATTTTGAAGGTTTCGAAATATTTGAGAGTATTTTAAAACGTTCCAAGGAATTTTCAGTTTTTGACAGTAATTTAATATGAGATTTTAAAGGATTTGATATATATTAGGATAGTTTAATAGATTCCAAGGCATTTTCAATTGATTTCAATAATTCACTATGAGATTTTAAAGGATTTGAAAGCTTTTAAGTTATTTTTAAATTTGTAAGGAATTTTCAAGAGCTTTCAAAAATTTTAAGTGGTTTTGAAGGATTCAAAAATTTTCAGGATATTTTAAAACATTCCAACGATTTTTCAATTAATTTCAATAATTTCGAGCGATTTCAAAGAATTTTAACTTTTTTTTTTATATTTTTTTTTTCGTTGATGATTCGTCAATTAGCTGGATAAATCTGTTTTCTGAAAATGTAACTATTTTGTAGAAAATTTATTTTCTTTTTGGTTGAAAATTAATTTTTTTTTACCACAAATTTAACTGTTTTATGTTTAAATGAAAAGTGATCTTTTTTAGTTAACATTTTCTGTATTTTATTGAATACTCTTCTCTCTTGGTAGAAAAATAATCTTTGTTGTCGAAAATTTAACTATGATTAAACATTAATTTTTTGTTCAGAAAATTAGTCTTCATGGAAAATAAATTTCTTTTGTGCAAAGTTCATGTATTTTATTAGAAATGCCTTTTTTAGTATATAATTTAGCTTTTTGGATGAAAATGTAATTTTTTATTTAAAATTTTACTATTATGTTGAAAACAATTTAAAAAATGTTTTGTTGCAGAGAACTAATTGTTTTAGTTGAAAGTTTAACTATTTCTATTAAAAGTTAGTCAACTATTCATTTATATTAATATTATATTTTATAATTACAATATTAATTTTTTTTTCTGGATCTACATTTTATATTTCTCCAATTCTGTACATTTGGAATTGAAATTTTCTTGACTTTCAATATATATATGTGTGTATTTATGGGTTTTCTAAGAATCTTAAATAGGACGATTTTTAACGACTCTCGGATACGACCCAGTCGTAAGTCGACTCCTACATTATCTTGTCTTTTACTTAACAGTCCCGTAGCAAATTCAAAAGAGAGCGGTCTCTTATATATTCGGTTGGAGAAAAAGCAAAACAGAAAATTTTCAATTTGGTATAAAAATACACTTTCTTAAAATTGTGCTTCGACATGCAGTTACTGGGAAATCCGGAAACGTAATCCAATATAAGTAATTCATAGCAATTCATTATAATTTCACGATA
>NC_046660.1:137200996-137203696 GCF_010883055.1 Belonocnema kinseyi
CTCAGCATGAAAACAAAAACACAAACCTAAGACGACTCTCTCGGTTCCAGTTCTACTTCCCCCCTCTCCCAACCCTCCCTTATTAACTGAAGTTTTGGTGGGACTGACGTTAGAACTACAATCTCCACCATATGACGATTTGATACTTAACTTTGACATGATTTCGACTCAGAAAATAAACTTTTTGTATAAAGGTGTTAGTTGGGCGTACAATATAAACAATGAATAATACAAACTACAAAATAGCCTCGAAAAGGACTGGAACTTTTAATGACAAAAGGCATGCACACGGAAAATCTAAAGGTCATGTTTCAGGCGACGAATGGACACTGGGTGTTTGGAATGCTAGGGGAGTAAATGATCTCAAGGTAAAAAAATTGCGTGAAACTATGGACGTGAAGAAACTAGATATTTTATGCGTGCCCGAAACAAAGAAAAAGGGATGCGAAACTAAAGATATAAAAAACGGCGTGTTGAAAGGCGGATTCGAAATATGGTCAGGAGTAGACTGTGAATCACATTGTAAATAAGGAGTAGGTCTCATTTTGAATGAAAGAGCAAAGCATCCTCTCGGAGACCATGGCTTCGTGTCTCCCAGACTGCTGTGGGCTAGAATGAAAGTAGGAATCAGAAGACTATTTATTATAGCATGCTACGCGCCGGTTGACAGTGATCCTAGAGAAGTGAAAGACGCCTTCTGGGACACTTTAAATGACACAATAAACATCTGCGAACATGGGGAAAGAATAATTCTACTAGGAGACATGAACGGCTGAGAAAAGCTTCAAAGTGCATTTTAAATAGCTAAAAACCGAATCATCATTGCCTGCTAGTCAGTTTTCAGTATTTCATAGATTTCACTACTTTTGTGCGCCTCGTTCCAACAGCCTTAATAGGTGACATTTTCTAATACCAGATTTCATTACTTTTATTGCTTTTCAAGTAAAATGCACGATGCGAAACTATGAAAAGCTGGGATACGAGCTGAAGTACCCTACGAAGGTCAGCCATCTTGGTTTGACTTGATACATGATCCCGAATCAGATCATTATGATCTCAAAAGTCGATCATTCACTCCGGCCGAACTAAATGCTACAAAAGAATTACAAACGGTTTAAAATTAATATAAGGACGGCGGTTTTTCTATAAAATTACAAGTAAATTATCTCATAAAACCGAATTTTTCTATCTTTTTTTAACGTGTGCTTTCATAAGAAATATATTTTATGGGTTTTTATTCAAGCTAAATAAGTTTTGTGGCTGTTCTTCTTTTGCAATATCTTTCATCGTTTGTGAGAAAATGCTAAAAAGTACATTTATTGGAAAAAGAATTCACCCGGCTTTCAAAAATGATTCAGCTTAGTAGTATACCATCGACATAGGAAAGACGGGACTAGGCATGCCATCCTAACCTGGGCGAGCGGGGTTGAATGCACGGAAGGGGGGGGGGGGGGAATTCCATAAGTGGGGAGAGCCGCCATCTTACGATGTGCCATTTGATTATGCGCACGAGCATTTTTGCCGACAAACTGTGCATGAAAATATAAACATGTGGGTCCTGCCATGTTTTCCGCGGGACATCAAAAGGTGGCGGACCTCCCCCCTCATTGCATCACCCCCGCAATGGCATATCTAGTCCCGTGTTTTCTATGTCCAAGTAGTATATCTATGAGAGTTCGGAGACAGCTACGTAGTTCCAGCTGCTACCGACAGATGACGCCACCAGTCAGTTCAAAACCGTCAGTAACTACTTAGTCGGTAAGGTAGATCACTGCAACGCATCCATGACAACAGACGTCGCCACTGTTTAACCAGCTATATAGTTCAGGCTATCGCTGGCAAATAATGCATCTGTTTTACCAGCTATGTAGATCATTTGTCGCCGACAGGTAGCACCACCTGTCAAGTTGCGTTCGTGGGGGTTAGGGATTCCCTAGAGTCCTCGAAACTTCTGGAAAGATAGTTGGATAAAGTCAGTCAGGAGAGGGGGGTTTCTCAAAGCTTCTAGAACGTTTGAAGTAATAGTAACATACAGAGTGGGCACGCTGGAGCTCACCAAAATGTATGCAATCCCGCATACACTCCCATAAGAATAGCATTAGCGTATAAGACAGGTTGCATACTTTTTAGTAAGGCCCAGCGTGTCCACCCTGTATATATAGTGCTCCTATATATTTCTAACTGCCTATACCTTGTAATAAGCGGCTAGAGCGGGGTAGAGGGTTTCTCGAGACTTCCAGATACATCGGCCTTAGATTATAATCTATGTAATACTCGTATATATTGTTGACTGCGTATACTTTGCAATAAATTTTCAACAAAAATAGAGTGCAGACGTGTATCTTCTTTGATATGCACATATATTTAATACTCCTATATTACTAACTGCTTATAACACGCAATTAGTAGCGTGCCAACTTTCCTTTTCATGCATCATTTCCATCTGAGTTTGAAAATCGGTCTAAAGAGTATCGATATTATTCGATCAGTGCATGCGCAATAGATTTCTGTGATTTTTTGTTAAGCAAGCTTATGTTCTCCAAAAAATGGAAATTCGTTTGGCAAATTGTACTTAATATTGAAAATTATTGCAAACATTTTTTTGTAGAACAGTAAATTAATTTTTACTATGTCAAAATTGTTTATAAAGTTCTTGAAGCTTTCTTTTGAACTTTATATGATTAAATTCGTAACATATTA
>NC_046660.1:137203796-137209160 GCF_010883055.1 Belonocnema kinseyi
GAGACACCCAGAAACTCACAGCCTGCACACACAAAAGATCATATATATTATAAAACCAGAATGCAGCACTTCACTAGCGAACCTATAATAAGTTCCAAGGAGTAAAGAAGTGCAGTTAGTTACAAAGAGATATATATATCTCTGTCTCTTTTTAACCACCGGCATTGTTTTTGTTCTTGGAACTTATTGTAGGTTCGCTAGTGAAGTACCGTATTATGGTTTTATAATATCTTTGCAAAATATATAGCAGATCAACGTTCGATCCCATCTACAAAAGTATCGATACATCGATGCATCGGTTTGTGAAGAATCGAATCGAAGATCGATAGCTCGAGTACTTTTACACTCGATTCATCATAAGAGTCGGTGGGGATCGCCCATCACTAATGTCTGCACTCTATTTTTAGCCAGAAGCCTCTCACACGGTTAGCAATATTAGTGCAGGCGAATCACATGTTGGAAAAAAGAAAATTGTTAACAGCACTTTAACAATTGGAAATAGTAAAGCGGTTCATAATAAATGTAAAAAAGAAAAATGCGTGAGTAGTGGTGTGGCGGGTTTTATTGGGATGGGGGGGTGAAAATGGCTTTATTGTGATTTTCGGCGAAAGTTAACGTCAGAGAAAAAAGAGTTTCAATGAAAATATATTGATCATAAAAAATCTACAACTTTTGTATAAGTGACTTTTTCACATCACCCCAAAATGTCCGAGAAAATTTCGAACCACCGTGTTTTCTTTTTTTTCGTCTTTTATTTTTCATTTCCGCAAAAGTTTTTTTTTTTGACACATAGTTTCTGATGAAATAAAAAAAATATAGTCCCTAATGGAGAACATGCTCAAAAATAGAAAATACTAGAAAAGTGACTTTTGCAACAATCAGTTTTACTAAATGTTGATAGTTCTTTTAAATTGTAAAATATCTTAAAAGATTGATTACTCCATTCAATTTGACGGAAAAAATACGAAAAAATTGTTATTTTATTATTTGACCAGAAGCTTTATTTTTTAACACTAACGCTATCAACATTCAAATGGAATAATGAAGCTTCAGATGAATAAGGAAAAAAGCGAATTCAACAAGTTTTTTTCCTTAAAAACAATTGGTTTTTAAATTTTTGTTAAATTTCTAGATGTATAAGCCATTTTCAATAAAACAATTTAGAATTTAAGATTTTTTATTCAAACATATTTCATTTCTCAAGATTTTTACACCAGAATGTTTACAACATCATGTACATATAAAAAATCCACCCGCTTCGTGGACACGCGACTATTGGTTCTCGCGCTTCGCGCTCGATAATATATTTATCTCGCGCTCTACGCCCGATAATGTATTTACCTCGCGCTCCGCGCTCGGTCTTTTTATTACCCTCCACATTTGTGCAACAGGCCTTTCAAAATTATAGGTCAAAGCATCGACAAAAGTGATTTGATGATAGTGACTTCTTTTTTGTTAAAGCTCCTTCGGCCTTAAGGGATACATTCTCATCAAGTATCTCCTGCTTCGCACTGGAATTTGTATCTCAACTTGTATATAGTTTCCAAAAATGCATATTATTACGATTAATTACATGCATTTATATTAAAATAGACGTAGTTTTATTGTTTCTTTTAAAAAATGCGCATTCTTTAAAAAAGTTTGTTATTAAACATTTTTTTGTAATATCTACCGGTTTTTGAAAAACCGAATTTGCTCGTTCCCAATTTTATTTTTACGATTTAAACGTAGCATATACGGTCTACACATCAGCCTTACCTTTTTTTAACTTCTAAATTTAATCTCTACCTCACTGACCCACGAAACTTCGATTAATGAGGGTTTAGCGGCATGGGGGAATCTCATTTTCACGTTCTCGGCCCACAGTGAGAAAAGAAATAACATTTTTGGGTCAAAATAACGTACGGACCACAAATACTGAGCGATTGGAACAAAAAATTTTTTAAAAAGCTGTTAAGATTTCTAAGAGAGTTATCAGCTAAAGATTTTTCAATATTATATAATAAACAACAGAATATTTGATAAACAAATTATTTGTTGAAAAAATGTTTTTTACGATTTTCCATAATTACACGTTTTTTTCAAGTTACATTGAAAGCAATTCGAATAGAAACAATACTATAATTTGATAAATTTTTCTTAAGATTATAGTTCTTTATATCATAAACAAAGGCCGTAGCAGGATATGCATGGTCTTGGTGCCCCCGCCCAGATGTGACCCATATTGCAGGGGTAAGTAGCTCCACTTATAAGATAAATTTACCTCAAGTATCAACTGAAAAAAATTGTTTACAGAAGTTATAAATAAATTTTCAAAAATAAAAAAATTTAATCTTCTCGAAAACGGCTGAACCGACTGTGATGGTTAAAATATATGTTATAGAAGGTTCTAAATAGGTTCTGAAAAAAATTTAAGAACCAATTCTGTTAACTATAAGGGGATAAAAAAAATTATTGAAATTTTAAAATAATTTTTTTAAAGGAAGTGCTTTTGGTACACCAACCATTTTTTACCTATATCATGCTCGCTTTTAAGGGTATAATATTTATTTTTGCGGAAATGATCGGGATATTACTTCATACTTAAAAAAAAAACTTCTTGTTGGCCCCTCATAACGCAATAATTTATGCGCAATAGTGTAATAAAACCCAATGCAACAGCATTATCCGATCAAAAACACATTTTCTTGTGACTTCCCTAGTCACAGTGTCAATTGATTCTAAATAGATAGGAAAATACGTATTCTCTTCGTTTACTGCTGAGATTCGCCAACTTATTTTATGTTTGTTCAGGATGCACCAGGTGGAGGTCGTCAGTCAGATTAGCATTACTTACTTTATACTCGTATACACTATATACACTATATACAACTATATGCATCCTATATTGAAAACTTAACAAAACATGTATACATTATATGCAATATATATCTATACGGTACCCAACAATTTACATATATACACTTCATATGAACAAACCTCTTGCCCCGCTTGAGAGTGGCAACTGATTCTTAAGTGTTTTGATTCATTTTCAATAATTGTACGAATATTTGCATATAATCATGCTCACATCTAATGTACTCTTATTTGTGATTTACTTTTATGTTGAATTGCGGAATGATCGCAATTCCTTGTGACTATGTTCATCCAAGCTCAAATGCTTTACGTGCATCTATAGTTTTAACGTGTTTTAACATATCACGAAACGATTTCACTTTGTTCTTTCTGTGTGCCGACAAGTTCAATTGTCGTATATCATAATAGTCAGTTTCACATAGACATATAAGCGTTCTTTGTCCGCATTTAATCACCAGAAGACCTCGTTGCTCTTTAAAAGAGGTTTAATTGTTCTCATTAGTATATTTACTCAATTCTTAAAGCGAAATGATGGATTCTCATAACGTTCACAACCCGAGAAATCTGACATGTATTTCTTGCTATAAGTTCGTGAAAACTGTACCTGGCAAAAGAAAAGTAGTTCAAACTGAAAATGAAGCGATTGCTTTTTCTGTTGCTCTAGACAAACAAATCGCTATCAAAGACGTACTGTGTGGACGCTGTCGTGTTCTCATGTACAAACGCAGGAAGTTAAACAATGAAAGCAAGGATTATGCTATCGGTTCTGTAAGAGATTTATCTTCAGATTCTGATGCCGAAAATGTTCTATCAAAATTGAATACCAAAGATCCGATATTTCATGCAGATTTAAGATGTCAAACCATCGACAACCAAGCCATAAAGCAAGAGATTTAACAGCAGTTCCACCAGAGGCTCGCAAACAATCTTACGTTCAAAAAAAGATATTTATTGCAGAAGGTAACCGGTGCTGTCGTGAACATCTGATCAGCAAGCGGTTTTTCGATAGAGATCTTCGTCTTTTACAAACGTAATCGAACTTCAGAGACCTTAAGCTTTTGGAGTTGTCCATTTTATTAGAAGCTCTACGTGTTAAACGTAACACCACTATTCTTGACAGAATTGAAGATTTTTCTCTACCTGAAAAATAATTGAATTTATTCACTGGTTTAAACTGGGATAATGTCATTGAATTGCGAGAAATGTTGACATCAATGCGAGAACAACAGACTCGGACAGCTCGTTTCAGAATATACCGCATCCATAATAAAGTCTTTTGAAAAAGATTTACTTCCTTTTCACTTTGGATTCCGTGGTACATCTAGACGTGATCTAATGGACTGCCATTCTGCGGAAATTGCAAAGAAGTTATACATTTCAGATGATAAGCTAATGCTGATTTGTGATGGTACATATGCTCGTCATCAGAATAGCAGCAACAACGAGTACCAAATACAGTCATTTTCAGGACACAAGAAGACCCCACTCTGTAAACCTTTCACGATTTGTACAACTACTGTGTATGTAATCGACATGCATGGGCCATATACGGCACAACAAAATGATGCTACAATAATGAAATCCGTTATCAATAAGTCCAATGATCTGTGCACACTAATGAAAAAGGGAGATATCTTCGTACTTGATCGCGGTTTTCGAGACGTGAAAGATTTTTTGCAGATGAAAGGTTTTATTGTATTAATGCCAGCCCTGAAAGGAACACGACGTCAGTTGTCAACTGCCGAATAAAATGAATCTCGATTCCTCACTAAAATTCGTTATGCAGTGGAAGCAGTTCACGGTATCATCAAACAGAAGTACCGTCTCCTAGACAAAGTGATCGAAAACAAATTTGATCCAAAAATTGGGATGTACTTTAGAATCGCAGCTTTTTTGCAGAACCAGTTTGGAAAAGAACTCTGATCAGATCAAGAATTCTCAGACGAAAATGTTAACAGAATAAATCAGCAAAAAAATGTCAATAACACTTTAGCCATAGAAGCCGAGGAAAACGGCTGGTTCCGCAAGAAGGTGGTTTTCCAAAGTATCACGTCTAACGTTGTTCTTGATTTTCCAGAGATGACAGATAAACACCTAAAAATCTTGTTTACCGGTTCATATCCACTCTCTCAAGCTGTTTCTTACTTAGCAGAGATGATAAACGAAGATGGATCCATGAATCTGCAATTCGTGAAAGATGCGACTAACTTCCTTAAAGTTCAGGTTCAATCAAGACACATTTCCCGAAAATTATACAGATGCTTTGTTGAATACACACCAAACAATGTCGGCGTTTCCGGAATCCAGCGGTATGCCTGAGAGTGTGCAAATGGTCAAAGAACTGTTGGTTGTTGCTCGCACATAGCTGCTGTCATATATTATCTATCACATGCGAGGTATTTATCAAAAATCGTCAGACCTGCTGCGATCCTCAGTGATTTATTCACTAAACAGAATATTCATTCTGTCACCGATGAAAACAGTGACGACGACTAATTCTCTGTTTAA
>NC_046660.1:137209260-137213266 GCF_010883055.1 Belonocnema kinseyi
TAAATGTTTTGTGTATAAAGTGTATGCATGTAAATTCTTGGGTATCGTGTATGTATATAGTGTATATATGTTCTGTTAAATTATTATTATAGGATGTATATAATTGTACATGTATAGCTGTATGGTTCTGAATTTTTTTCAGAACCTATTTAGAATCTTTCATAACATATATTTTAACCATCATGATCGGTTCAGCCGTTTTCGAGAAAATTGGATTTTTTTTAATTTCCAAAATTAGTTTATAACTTCTGTAAACAATTTTTTTAGTTGATACTTGGGGTAAATTTATCTTATAGGGGGAGTCACTTACCCCTGCAATATGGATCACATCCGGGCGAGGGCACCCAGACCATGCTTATCCTGCTACGGCCAAAAATGAACAAATGCAGTAATTAGGCTTTTTTCGACAAAAATTTCTTTTTTTTGTGTACACTTTTATAAATTTAAAAAATCATTAGAAAAATCATTAGAAAAGTCAACATATTATGAGAGTTGCTGAAATTATCACTTTCCTAGTTAAAAATAATGTACATCGAAGAAAACGAATAGTTCTGTCGAAAAATGGCTGATTACTGCATTTGTACATTAACTTTCTTTACAATATAAAAAATTATAATCACAAGAGAAATTTTTTATATAATATTGTTTCTATTCACATTTCTTGCAAGATAACTTGAAAAAACGTAAATTTATGGAAAATTGTAGAAACAATTTTTTCAACAAATAATTTGTTTATGATTTTGTTTGTAAATCGTCTAATATTTGTTTATTTATAAAAAAATTGCAAACCTAATTAAAAAATCAGGCTCGATTGCTCTCTCTTTTTAGTCGTTGACAATTGCATTAAAAAAAGTAAATTTTTAAAAACCCACACCCGAGACGAAAAAGAAATTAAATGAAGAAAGTTGTGATGAGAATGTGCCCACGAAACTGGAAGATTTTTTTTGACTGTCTTTTTGGCAACATTTCAAATTGATGACATTTTGTACATTTTGTACATGTTTATACATCTAGACATTTTACAAAAATTTTAAAATCAATTGATTTAAAGTCAAATAATAAAATACAGTTTTTTCGTATTTTTTGGTCAAATTGAATGGAGTAATCAGTTTTAAAGATATTTTACAATTTAAGCAAATTATCAACGTTTAGTGAAAAACTGATTGTTGCAAAAGAGACTTTTCGAGTGTTTTCCATTTTTGAGCATGTTCTCTATTAGGGACTATATATGAAATTATTATTATTACACAGAGCTGCACATCTATAGTACGTGTGGAAGCGCTGTAGCATTTTACACTACGTACGGCTGCGTAGTGTGAATATGTTACCTAAACCTGCACAGGACACTTGTGCCAGAGGATAATGGTTCATATCTGTGCTAAGACAATCGTTCATATATGAGCTAAGATGATGGTTCATATCTGTGCTAAGCTAATTGTGCATATCTTTGCTAAGATATGCCCTATATATCCCTCCAGACACTACAGTTCAAGAAATAGAATCATTCTTTGAGGCCACGTCTTCCCTATATATTATCTGAAATTGTAAACATTAATAATTGTTGGCGATTTTGATATGCCTAATCTTAAAAATTATGTTACCATGGGGATCCCAGATACAAAATCAGCATTGCTTGTTGCATTTCAGGAACTTCACAATCTGACATAATATAGTGATATAAATGACATTAATTACAGATATGTCGATCATGTTTTGGCAACTTATCCCTTCGATGTATCCTCTATTGATATTCCTATTTGGCTTGTAGATAAGTATCACCCTTCTCTGTTTTTGCGCTTTGAATCTCACTTGCCACAATTATCTTCAAGGCTTCTAATGCCCCTAAACAAAGCTACGAGACAATATAGGTTAAAGGACAAGGATTTTTCTAATGTTGCTTGTAGTCTTGCCATGGTTGATTGGTCAACTTTATATTTATAAAATAACTGAAATGAGCAACGAGAACAGTTTTACACTACAATATATGACATTTTAAACAGGGAGTTTGGTACTTGTACTTCGACGGGATATACTGGTCACTATCAATACTGGTTTACTAAGCAACATAGCCTCGATTTACAAATCAAAGAAAAATGCAGAAAAAAGTGTAACATCACCCTCAATGAAATAATATAAACGCACTTGGAGCAGCTACTAAGTCCAATGCCCGTATACTGTACGCTTTTGAAAATTCAAATATTGAAATTAGTATTGCAAACTCTCACCTTCTATATTTTGATCGCACATGAATAATTTTAATAGAGTATCTAGAATTCCGGGAATAATGCAGCACTTCTTAGAATAGATTTGTCCCACGGCCATCTACTATTTTGAACTTGATATCTTTAGTACAATTAATCGAGAATTCTTCGTCAAAACATCACCAAGTAGACGTAATTTACACGCACATGTCCAAGGCCTTTGATTGCATAATTCACACCTGTCTGGTAAAATTCAAAAACTTTAAAATAGTATGTGAGTAGTTGGTTCACGTATTCGTGGTGTAAAATTTATTCATTTTATGAAAAACTAGCGATTCAATTTGTTCTTCCCAGGGTTATGTTGGTTAAGCTGCTTTAGGGTTTCTAGGGGTGGTTTACAGAGGTTAGGGGGTTGACGGTATGTTTTCAACTATATAAGGTTGGTTAGGGGTAGATATGTACATGAGTAATTTTATGAAGTAGAATCAAATTATTTGAAGAAAAATAAACGATTCAACTCGCTATTCCCAGGGCTAAGTAGGTTAGCCGGTTTGTGGTTTGGTAGGGGTGTTTTCTACCCCTAAAAATCAGTTAGGGCAGATAAAAAAATATAGGTTTAATATTTTTTAATGTTCTAGTACTCTGTCAAGTTTAATTGAAATGGGTGAGTGACAGCTGGGTAGGGTTACGCATTAATGGGCCGTCAGAACATAGTGCAATACATGGACCTTCCCGCCTACCACGCAGGGGACTGGAGCTTGATTCCCGCCGGAGAGCCATTCGGTTCAATGGTGATTCATCTAGAATCAAACTGAAAGGTCTATCAACTGGCCACCGAAAGCCTCCTCGGGTTGCGTGTAGAGGGCCCCTATATGGTTTTCTGCTGAATATGGTTACAAAATTAATAGGCCGTCGAGGGCAATTGTCCAGGGGCGGTCTCGAAGAAACTGACCTCCAAGCGGAGGTGTGAATATCATGCCGAAAGCTGAATAGCACCCAGGTGAGGTGTCTAGAACGGTGACTCTGGGATATCGAGTGACCTCTCAGAGTACGCAGCCTCATCCTTGCATGCGGGGCTCTAAAAGGATGGATGAACCGCTTTCTCAAGTATTGCGAAGGAGCAACAATCATAACACGAAATATAGTTGTAGTAAGAGCGGTTCAAAGCAATAGAACGCGCAGGGCTCCCGACAATCGGCCGGCCAACAATGTCGACCACTCTAGAGCTGGGGAAGCCAATGAAGATGAAGTCAGTGCAATGGATCGGTGGCAATCTGGGGCTTTTAGGTGGACGCAGCGACAAAATCGTGACTTGCTAGAGTAATACGATGCGAGTGTGGCCCCTGAACGAGTGGTTCATAAGAAAATCAGAAGAGCAAAAGACGAATGCACCAATTTTCCAACCAGATAAGCTAGGCAAGACATACATAATCTCCTTGGAGCTCTATACACTTGGCCAATCGCTTTTCAAGTTTTTTTAATCCTTCAGAAAAGTGCGTTTTCGGAAGTTCCTCAAAATAAGCACTTACAGAGGCAATGACGTCTTCGTTGTCTGGAAATCTCTGTCCACCGAGCCATTTTTTCAAGTTTGGAAATAAGAAAAAGTCACTGGGGGCTAAATCTGGTGAATACGGTGGGCGTTCGACCAATTCAAATTTTCGTTCTTCAATTTTAGCCATTGAAACGAAGCATGTGTGAACTCCGGCGTTGTCGTGATGAAAGAGAATTTTTTTTCTCGCCAAATGCGGTCGTTTTTTTTAAATTTCTTCTTTCAGCTGCTCTAATAATGATGCATAATATTCACC
>NC_046660.1:137213366-137217692 GCF_010883055.1 Belonocnema kinseyi
TTTTTTCCATTTTTCTTAACGAACAATTTTTTTTTTCAATTGGTTATAAAAACACATAAACTCAGAAGATGTGGACTGTGACTGCACCATATATCTAGTCGGTAGTGATGCTGACTGAAAACAGATGATTTGGAGCGATTCGCGCGCCATATGTTGGTCATTCTAAGAACTTATTGAACTACCCTCGTAACACGTCAAAGCGCGACTCTTTTAAGATCCTCCAGCATAGACTGGAAAAAGACTCAGAGAACATAAATAGCATCAAGTAGCTGTGTGATGCTCTCATGCGACCTGAGGGAGAAATCACACCCATCATTCCGGAGAAGGTTAAAAATCATAGGATTTTTCGGACAATCGGACATGTTTGGCAAAAAATGTATGAACAACGCGGCTCAAAGGAAGGCGCAGCAGGATGTCGGGAGACTCCGCTCATCGATAAATGTGTCTGTAAAGATTAAGTTTCCTACCAGTGTGATCTATCAATGCCTGGATTGATTACCGGAATGCTTTCGATTCGACCTACTATAGACTTATCATTTGTCTTTTGGAAAGCTTGAAGGTGCATCCGCAAAAAGAGAGCTGCATAGAGAGATTTACACCGCATGGTGTCCTTCAGGGCGACACCATGAGCCCACTCCTCTTTTGCCTTACATTATTATCACTATCTCTAGCACTTCGCAATTGCCAAGGGGAACTTTTGGGGAATGCCTGCAAATCGAAAGCATAAGGTCACTCATGTATTTTTCATGGATAATCTTAAGATCTATGCTAAAAATGAAGAGCAACTACATCTAGCACTATGGATTATTGAACAATGCACAATGGAAAAAGAAATGGAATTTGTGTTAGAAAACTACGCCTAGTTTTATTTGAAGCGCAGAAAACTAAATGGCATTCCCGGAGATCCTGAGCTTGTCGATAGAAGCACAATACGACACCTTTGCGCTGGAGAGACTTATACATACCTGGGTGTACCACAGAGCTGAATTCATGATGTGATATCTATAAAGGACAGTATCTGAAGCAGATACAAACATCTCATCTGGCAGATTTGGTATTTAGAAATATCAGCGAAGAATAAAAGCATGCATATTAAGTCTTCTGTTCTGCGACTCTCAATCTCACTCCGTCAAGGTGATCGCGAAATATCGAAATTTGAATGTTTTTACACCACGATTATTCTGGGTGCAGCATATAGATTCGAAAATGGAAGAGTCCCTCTTCTTGAAATCGACAGAAAGCACAAATAAGTGGGCTAAAGAGCGTTTCTGTACAAAGCATGTGGAGGATCAGTCAATGTTGTGTGCGCTAACTTTTGCTTTTCTTAAATCACCCGAATTGAAGTCGGGCACGGAGGGTTTCATTTTGGCATATCAAAACGGTTTCTTTTCCATCTTATCATACCGTCGCCATATTTTGAGCCAAGACATTCCCGATGATAGCTGCAGGGCGTGCTATGCACACCCCCAGCATCTAGCACACATGCTATCTAGTTGTCGAACTCATGCGGGAACGACCTACATCCAAAGGCACAATGCGGTACTAAGAGTGCTTTATTAACATTTACAGCACTCTATCGGTATTAACTTTAATGTCGCTCCGCTAAACGCTCCTACGGAAATAGAGTCAATTTCGAGTATGAAAAGTGCTGCATATACTGGAACTTTATATTTTTGACAATTGTTTTTGTTGCACACTCCAGGCCTGACATTTTTCTCCTTGAATTCGAGAAGCAAACCATGTTCGTTATCGAATTTTCAGCACCAGCTGATAAAAACATTATAGCCAAGGAGGAATTAACCCCAAGCGTAGGTGTGAAAACCGTGCCGAAAGCTGAATGGTACCTGGGTGGGGTGTCTAGAACGGTGACTCTGGGATACCGGGCGACCTGTCAGAGTACGCAGCCTTATCCTTACATCCGGGGCTCGACAAGGATGGACAACCCTTTCCCTAGCTTCTCGTGGGAACAACAATGACAACACCAAACATAGTTGTAGTGAGTACGGTTCAAAACAACAGAACGCGCAGGGCTCCCGACAATAGGCCGGACAACAATACCGACCAATCTAGAGCTGGAGGAGCCAATAAAAATGGATTCAATGCGATGGATCGGCGGGATCTCGTGACCTTTGGGTGGACGGAGCGACTGAATCACGACTTGCTAGAGTCGAAGTATTTTGGAGAGAAGACTACGATGTGCAGCATAGACTGGACGCAGACTCAAAAAATATAAATAGCTTCAAGGAGTCATGTGTTGCCCTCATAATATCTGATAAAGAATGCCCACCCATCACTAACGAGGAGGTCAAAAAATTATTAAGAGGGATGAAGAACTATTCCGCACCGGGATCAGCCAAGATATTCCCGATGATAGCTGCAGGGCGTGATATGCACACCCCGAGCATTTAGCTCACATACTATCTAGTTGTCTAACTCACGCGGGAACGACCTACATTCAAAGGCATAATGCGGCACTAAAAGTGCTTTATTACCATGTCTGTCACTCTTACGGCATTAACCTTAATATCGCTCCTCTAAATGCTCCTAGGGAAATTGAGTCAATTGTCGAGAATGGGAAGTGCCGCATATACTGGAACTTTATATTCTCGACAATTTTTTCTGTTGCTCACTCGAGGCCTGACATGGTTCTTCTTGACTTCGAGAACCGAACCATGTTCGTTATCGAATTTTCGGCACCAGCTGACAAAAACATCGTAACCAAGGAGAATGAAATGAAAGAGATGTATCGAGACCTGATAAGGGAGTTGCGATGGTTGTACCCGGAATATTCTGTTAAACTAATCGTCCTTTTCGTCAGCGCTCTTGGAGGTGCCAAGCTTTCACTTGCTAATGCTAAATGGGTCTCTCCGTGTTCTTAGTTGCGTACGCCCTCACGGTTTTCTTTTGATCATTTTAAGAATTTTTGCCCAAGAAACTAGACCTCGAAAATGAATTTCGATCTTCCCAATTTTTCAAGGTAATTTTTTTTCCAAAATGCGATTCAGATATTGTATGAAAAAGACAAAACAGTTTTTTTCTCTCTAGCTGGAAGAGGCGCTTCCGTACATTTTTGTGGATTTTATCGCCTTTTTTGGAGAAAATTGACGACATTATTGCGAAAATTGACCAATATCTTACTTTCTCATAATGGACTCACAAATTTTAATTAGCCCAAAATGATGAGCGTTGAAATTTAGGGGAGTACCCATGCACGACCCACAGCGATTGTATTCAATGTGGGACTAAAAAATTTATTTTTTCGTTGTTTACTAGCTAAATGAACAGAGCCTATTTTTTAAACGAAGTAAAAAAAGAAAAATCAAATTTTTAGTCTTGAATTGAATTCAATCGATATAGGGCGTGCATGGTTACCCCCCTAATTTTCTACCCTGATCATTTTGGACTATTTCCAATTCGTGATTTCAATATGCGAAAGTCAAATGTTCGCCGATTTTCACAACAATTTTATCAATTTTCCCCGAAAAAGGCAGTAAAATTCCAAAAAATATACGGAAGAGCCCTCTGACGGCACTTTAACATGAAAATAAATTTCTAGACCCGAAATCCCCCGGATACACATTTTGCTAGCAAAAAATGTGTTTTTGTTTCTTTCATCAAACCTCTGAGTGACTTTTTGAAAAAATCTACCTTGCAAAATCGGTAGGTTCGAAATTCATTATAGAAGTATAGGTTTTTGGGCAAAAATTCTTAAAATAACCCAAGGTACAGCGTGAGAGGGTACGCAGCATCCACTTTCTTACCCCGCTACAAATTGAACGACCCTAATCTATATATATATTTAAATTTAAATTATTTCTTGAAAAAAGATTCTACTCCATTTTCACTGCATTGGGAATCGAACCACAAAACTTCTGATTTCCGGTCAGGTGCTTTTCCAATTAAGCTATTAGAGGGATCAGAATAAGAACTCTTAATTCAAGAACATAACGCTAATTTTTAGCTAGGTGTTAATGGTACAAGTAATTATTTGAAAAATTTTTAATTTATAAATACATAATAAATTAATAAATTAAAAAATTTTAAAATAATTACTTGTACCATTAACACCTAGCTAAAAATGAGCCTTTTGTTCTTGAATTAAGAGTTCTTATTCTGATCCCTCTAATAGCTTAATTGGAAAAGCAGCTGACCGGAAATCAGAAGTTTTGTGGTTCGATTCCCAATGGAGTGAAGATGGAGTAGGATCTTATTTTCAAGAAATAATTTTAATTTAAAAATATTATTTTCCATCTAGTCTTATTAAGACGTTAAGCATTTTTCTGTTATTGAAGATTCTTGACTTGATCGATATTGTGTAGATTTTCT
>NC_046660.1:137217792-137221923 GCF_010883055.1 Belonocnema kinseyi
CATGTGTACTTTCATCTCAGATTTTTTCAGAATTACTTTTTTTTGTTGCAAAATAGCAGACCAAAATAGCTAAAAAACGTGGTTTTTTACATGCTCTCCGGGACTTTGAAACTCTTCAGTGACCATAAGATTTTTTAGCTACGAATTACACCGGCACACAAAAAAAGCGGTCTGTCCGATAGACTAAACTAGCATATCTGTATGTCTTTGGGGTCGCTGAATCCAAATTCGGTGTCCAAATAACCAAGTTGGCTCGTATTTTTCTGAAAAACGAAAAAATAGACGTAAAACCGACAAAAACAGCGATTTTTCAAGTATATTTTTGCAAAAAAAAAATATTTTCTCGCCCGGTGTACTTAACCAACATATTTATATGTCTTTTGGGTCGCTGAATTCGAATCTGAGGTCCAAATAACCAATTTAGCTCATAATTTTTCGAAAATTCTTATGTTTTTGGGGTCACTGATTCTGAATCCGGATTCAAATAAACCAATTAGCTCATATTTTCTCGAAAAACGCAAAATTAGACATAAGATCGACGAAAACCTTTAAAACTTTACCTTCCTCGACTGGGATTGTCGTTCACTGTAGTTTCCCTTTGCGTCTCACGTTTCGGGGTTTTTAATTTGCGTTTGTGTCCTTGCATGAAAATAGCAGAATTTTTTGTGAATAAGTATTATTGACTTTTAGCGTTACCTTGGAACAACGACGTGGACGTAGTAATTTCTGTTCCCTTTGGGGTGCTTTATTACCGTGAGTCCCCTTGCCTCTCACGCTTATAGGGTTCTTTTATTTTTTATTTTTCTTTATAACGCTTCTATCGAACCCTTTTGTCCTTGAAAGACCTACGTAGTGGGTTTCGCTTTCATTTGGTACCTTGATTGACTTGATCACGTTTTCAACTCCAACAAAGTCAGCCATCATGATGATTCAGCTTTAAATTCATAGGGCAGCCTAGTTTACCAAAGTTTGTTACCATTTGTGAAACCACATGTGGATAGTCTGGACTTTTCTTATTACCTACAAAGTTTTTTTACAACATTTCTAAAACTAAGCCAGGCATCTTTTTTCAGTGCCAGACATTTGTTATAATGAATTCAGGATCCTGCAACATTTTTCTTATCTGCGGTCCATCGAAGATCACTTCTTTTAGTTTTACTTCGGAAAGTTGTAAAAATTGATCTTACAAATACGCATAGCAATCGCCATCCTTGTCAAGCGCTTTGACAAACTGTGTCATAAGACCTAGCTTTATATGAATGGGTGGAATCAAAACTTCTTTTGGGTCAACTAGAGGATCTTCAATTATATTCTTTTGTCTTTGCTTAAACGATGTTCTTTTTGGCCATCTTTTTTTTTTGTAATGCCGAACGCAATCTCGACTGTTCCATAAGCACAAGTAACAAGGTGTTTTGGTATACCCTGATTGCTGTCCTAAAACGATTCCAAGAATTTTGAGATCCCCACAAATTTTCCACTAATAAGTTGAATAATTGATTTTTTCCAGGACAAATTTTAAGTTACTGTAATGCTCTTTCAGTTCCGTAGAATGTGCGATTGGAATTGGAGCCTAAAAATTAGTATTATGCAATAACACTGCTTTTAGACTGTGCTTAGAAAAGTCAACGAATAGCCGCCAATTTTCCAGTATATACAGTCCGGTTTTCATTTTTTCCATCAAATCGTCAATGTTTTTACAATAGACTAATTTTCCATAATCATTTTCTTCAGAAGTAAAAAACTGTCTAAACTCTTTTTCCTCATTTCTGTAGAAACTTGATTTAACTCCTTTAGCTAATAAGTTCTTCTTTTTCAATACGGAAGCAAGATACTCTGAAGCATCTTCAGGGAGACCGAGATCTCGCTTAAAAACTTTATTCTTTTCATTGTCTGGTATGTACACTTCTGTATGAACATCGCTGCTTTCATCATCATCCTCGTCATTACCATCATCTGAAATGTCACTTTCATCACGATCAAAATCAAAATCTTCATCAGTACTTTTATTTTCTTCTGCTTCACTCGTCTATCTGTCAAGTGACAAATTTTTTGAGTATTTTGTATCATCGTTATTTTCAACAGATTTAGTGACGCTAGGTACATCAGGATATTCGATAGCACTTTTCTTTTTTCTATTGATTCCTGTCAGGTTTGTCATACAAAAGTAGCATTTCCATTTCCGAAGAGGTTTCCTCCATACCGTAGGTTTTTGAATCTTAAGGGTTTTCTAATTTCCTTCTGTGTCTTGCAATCGATTGAATGCCTTATAACAAGCACTACAAATTTTGTGAGGAACCCAATTTCCACTTTGGTTTTGAACTACCATACCAAAATAGCTTTTATAAATTGTTTTTATGCCATCGCTGATTACTCTTCGATTTTCTAAAACCTCAAATTTACCACATATGTAGCAAAATGCAGCTGTATCACCCACACAATTATGCGCTATAGTGGAAGTGGATAAATTGGAATTAAAACAGCGCTTAGAAGATATGATCTGTTTTGATTTGAGAGTTTATAGTAATAGTATAAGTATAGTATATTGAACTAGTGATTTAAAACACACACAAAAAAACTGATAATGGTTTTTTAAACCTTTCTGAAGTCACATTAAGAAGCACGCTTAAAGAGATTGTCACCACTGTCCCCTTCACTAACGTGAAGTTCGAGCGCGATCTTTCATTTGTTTGTTTTACAGTCATTTGTTTTGACGTGAAGTTCGAGCGGGATCTGTCATTTTTTTTTGTTTACAATCATTTGTTTTGTTCGATTTTACCTCTATTTCTGCGTTTTTAGAAAAAATATAAACCAACTCGGTTACTTGGACCCCGAATTTGGATTTAGCTACCTAAAAAACATATAGACATGCTGTTCAAATCCACCGGTCATTAAAATATTTTTTTTGCAAAAATATGCACGAAAAATCGCTGTTTCCGTCGACTTTGCATCTATTTTTGTGTTTTTCAATAAAATATGAGCCAAGTGGGTTATTTGAACCCCGGATGCAGAATCAGTGACCCTAAAATACATATAAATATGTTGGTTAAGTTCACTGAGCGAGAAAATATATTTTTTTTTGCAAAAATATACCTGAAAAATCGCTGTTTTTGTCGATTTTACGTCTATTTTTCCGTTTTTCAGAAAAATACGAGCCAACTTGGTTATTTGGACACTGGATTCGCATTCAGCGACCCCAAACACATATAGATATGCTAGTGTAGTCTGTCGGGCAGACTACTTTTTTTTTGTATGCCGGTGTTATATAAGCCAGATATAGTTTTAAGGGTTTGAGCCATCGCTGATTTCAAATTCGCCATTATTTTTGCAGCATTAATTTGTTGAAACTATTTGTTTAAAAAAATTATTGCGTTATTAAAACATTTTGCAAAAGAAATACGAGAATCATGTTTAATGAAAAAAGTAACATCCGGAATAGTTCTTTTATGTCTTTAATTAAGCTTTTTAATGAACAAATTAATAATCAATTAATTTTGTAGATTTAATAAAACTGTTTAAACTGTTTAAACAAAATAATTATGGAAAAGAAGTAGCGAATTCGAAATCAGCGATGCCTCAAACCGTTTAAACTATATCTGGCTTATATAGTTCGTGGCTAAAAAAATGTATGATCACAGAAGAGTTTAAAAGACTGAGTTGGCGTTGGCCTTGTTATTATACGACATTTTTTTATCCGTCATATTGGACCCGCTACTGATATTTTTGAATTAAGAATAAAAAGGATCGTTGAAAATAGGTTTTTAAAACGAACATTAATACTATATTACGATATCAAAACAAACATGACATACAAATTACAAAATTTGTGTCTTGGCTGCCATTTTTAAATCTAGCATTTTAATAGTTTATTTATTGCCAGTAACACCAAAAATGTCAAATTGAATAATAATATCGGGTTTCTCATTGTTTTTCTTCACTTTAAAAATGGTATACCTGGAGAGCATGTAAAAAACCACGTTATTTGAGATATGTTGGTCCGCCATTTTGCAACAACTAAAAAAGTAATTCTGAAAAAATTTGAGATGAAATTACACATGTTAAAGATAATCTGCGCTAAATCTGGTGAAAAAATATACCGTTTACGAGATATTTAGGTGGCCCGATGGACATGGA
>NC_046660.1:137222023-137227533 GCF_010883055.1 Belonocnema kinseyi
GACAGTATTCAGTGTATATATTTCCTTCTACATTGATGGTGATAAACTTTTTTATCCTATTGATAATGTAAGGGATTGCATGGTACTGCAAAATAACCTCGACTCATTTGCTAAGTGGTGCGCTGAAAACTAACTTGTCTTAGACTCTTGGCAGACCGAAGGAACCAAAAGTAGCCTCTACAAAGTACCCTTTAAGACCATAAAAATGTTAAAAGATTTTGTTAACTACTGCTGAAGGTGACTTCAAGCGCATCCATGATAGCTCAAGTAGTACGGTGCGCGCAGTCTAAAAATAAAATACAAAATTGGCAAATAAATTTAAATAAATATATGTAATAATTCATATGTCTAATTTCACACAAATTTAATACTTTCTCCGATAAAAATAATATGAAAAATGAGAATTTAAACAAATCCTTTACCTTCTGTCCTGACTTGCGTCGCAGCGTTGTTGTCTGAAGCCACCTTCGGCCCATGTAAATGACAGATATTTTATTTTTGACGTTTTTAACGCTGCAAGAAAAAATATTGTGATTACTCCTCAAGTTTCTAATGCAAATTTCAACGTAGAATCTGAATTTCAACAAGTTAAAAGTTGATCTTGCTCTTTTTTGAGATTTGTAAGAAGGAACCGAAGGGGGACTCAGTGGGGCCTTGAAGGATACTTTGTAGGGGCTCCTTTCGGTTCTTTCGGTCAGCCAGGGATGCTTGCAAATATTCACTGATTTTTATGAATCAGTTTTTCACTCTTTTCAAATTATATGAATAAACTGATTCTGATAAGTAAAATCAGATCAAGTCATGCTTTCAGATTTCAGTTTTTCTAACCGGCCTTAATCTCATAACAATAAAAGAGTCATTTATTCCAGCTGATTCGATTCGCTGTGGGGTATATGCCTCCTCTCGTTTCACAAGGGTCAAAGAGTATGTTTACACAATATAAATAGTCATTATGTGGCCGGAAACAGGAAGACCGTTCTCTGACTCTCATAAATTTCCTCAAGTACTGTTGTTATTTCTTTCTTCTTAAATACAGATGTCGATGAATGCAAGCAAGAGGGCGGTTCGGATGGTCATCACTGCAATGCGTATACTCAGTGTGTCAATACCCTCGGATCCTACACATGTGAATGTCTTCCGGGATATCATAGATTAGACAAGTTTAATTGTGCGGAATTAGACGAGTGTGCAACGGGTCGCCATTCTTGCCATGAACACGCAACATGCGTAAACACAGCTGGAAGTTATCACTGTATTTGTACAGGTGGATATTCCGGAGACGGCTATATCTGCAAACGTAAGAATATTGATAAATTTGTTATAGCTTCATCATTAGGAAAAATTCTCAGTAGATACTCATAAAATAATTATCATTCTTGGTAACCTTCTATCGTATAATTTGTGTCCATTATGGATTCCTTAAATCAATTGATGTATTGCAAAAGTAGCATAAGTTTTTTTGTTGATAGTTTCATTCAATCTTTTAATTTGTCTATCTTAATTCGTACTATTTTTGTTTCTATTTCTGTTTAGCGATTTGTAATCAAACTTGTCAAAATGGTGGTGAATGCGTGACACCTGGAAGATGTTCCTGTCGCCGTGGTTATATTGGCAATAGCTGCGAATTAGATTTAGATGAGTGTTCCAGCGATTTGCACAGATGTCACACATCTTCAATATGTTTCAATATGCCAGGCTGGTATTACTGTCGGTGTAAACCTGGCTATAGAAGTGCTTTTCATGACAGTACTCAAGGTACTCAATGTTTAGATATCGATGAGTGCAGTGATCAGACCATTGAGCGGAGGCACACCTGTCATCCTAGTGCCAAATGTGTGAACAACGAAGGAGGGTTTCAGTGTACTTGCCCACAAACTCAGGATCAAGAAGTTGAAGAATGTAGACTTAGTGAGTCCTTTTCTAATAGTTTTTACTGTTAAAATCAACAATTAAAAATAATTAGTCTTTATGATACTAAACTAATGTGAACTGTTAACATCTTAAACTGCTTGATAGGGGTCTGTTAGTTCAACATTCTTACCTGAATTTTATTCTATGGCGAAGCAATTCATATATTATAAGAGCAACGTGACTCTTTAGTTAAAATGATGGACTTATACTGCTCCTTCAACAGTGTTTTAATTAAAGGATTTCAATGTTAACATGTTTAATATTACAGGTTGTTGGTTTGAAGAAAGGGAAGTTGGTAATGGTGAAATTATGGTACCCGTCGGCAATCCTTGCCAAAGATGTACATGTAAGGACGGCGTTATTACATGCAGGGAGCCCACTTGTGACTGCTCAATCCCTAAAATTGATCGAGATAAATGTTGCCCACAATGCGATCCCGCAGCTTCTTGTAGGCATCAAGAACTTCGCCATCTTGTCTTTAGAAGTGGAGAGCGTTGGATATATCAGTGTCAAACATGCGAGTGCTTGGTAAGCAAATTTTGTTTACAGGTGCATAAATACTCAAATTTTCCGTGATCTGATTTACGATAAAACTTCTTTTAGTTCTGATTCAATCATAATACACTCTTGAAAAATTCTCAATACTCTTTTCCTGTAAAGGAAATTAATGCAGAAGTTTTTACAGAATCTCATAAGGCAGACGGTATAAATAAAGGAGCAATTAAAAAGTAAAGTGCAACCAATAATGGACATAGTACGATAACTCCTGACAGAAATTTCTTCTGGGGGAAAAATAGGGTGAATATAAACATATGCATCTAGTTTAGACGGTTGCGCATCCCCGGGTTGAAACCCTTATATTTTTAATCCGGTGTCCATCCGTCGTATTGTTGACTGTTATTTGGTTTTACGGTTGGCAGTTTTAAACTTTATCTTGGCGGCTTTCAAAAATTGGCTTTAAGATTCTGGATAATTTCGGTAAAACTTTAAGAACGAATGGAATAGAAAATATAAGAACAGGATCCTTGAAATCAGTGTAGTATGTATCGCATGCCAAACCTTTACTAACAGGAATTCAAAAGATAATTTGTTGAAATGACGTTCACCTAAAGGTGCGAACACGAAGAATGTTTCTCTTTATTTTGTATCTGGGATGCCTTACAAATATTTTTGGTAAAAAACTAAATCTGCACCTGAGCTTTCTTTGAGAAAAAAATCAGTTTTAATTTAAACCAATCGAAATTCCCAGTTTTTCTCAAAAACGAGCCAATATTTTTTTAAGAGATTAAACTCTTTTTTCTCTGTTTTATATCAGATAAATAATTAGTACCGATAAATATTAATACTTGAATTGTCTAAAGATATTCTTTTATTTTAAAATATTATCTGCTTAGAATGAAATTTTTTAGCGATAACAACATGTGCGAATGATTGTATTCCTAGAAATCCTAATTAATATAATTATTTGAAGAAAAATAAAAAAAAAGAAAGAAAAGATACTGGAAATTTAGAATCAAAATTCAGCCCGGCCAAATTGCCTTAAATTGCAATATAATATAGGCTGAATACCCCTAATCAAAAAGTCCTCATCGGTACCAGTCCAAAAAATAAAAAGTTTCCGAGGTAGAAGGCGTTGAAAGTTAAGAATATGATCACAAGTGAATCAATGTCTCGTTTGATACTGTAGGATCAGGTGCAAATATTACAATAAAGTATGATCAGCACATTGCTGACAACATCCCCAGTGAATAAAACGTGGAGTCCAGGTGGAATCTACGATTTTGGCCAAAACTTAGTATCTCCACGGCGTGGATCTCCAATCGTGCGATTATGGAGCTAATCTCGCGATGATGTGCGCCTACGCTATGGGCCTCTTTTTGTTTTTCTCGCTCCTCGTGCTCGCATATTTTGCCTTCTTCCCATCATGAGTAGGATACTAGGGAACATTATTATGACAAAGCCATATCGTGTTTAAACGCAAGTGTACTGGAACGTACTGGAAAAACAGACTTGGATCATTATCAGTACTTTCGCGAAAATTATTGAAAAAAATATATTATTCCATATTGCTGAATTATTAGTTAATTATATAAATCCATATAACTTATGCGTTAATGTTCCGATTTTTATCCGGGATTTATTCACTCAGAATATCGTAAATTGCTTTTAATTTACATTAAGTTAATACTTTTAGCTGAGATACGAACGATATTGTTGCCTTGAGCAATGGATACATTGGCGTCTTGAATGTTTTATTAGAAGAAAAATTCCACAACGATAGTCCAGCATTGCCCATTTCTAGAGGTGAATTATTAAACTTCACTCTGACACGTCCCTCCACACTGTGGCTTAAGAAATCTCTGTTTCAAGGACGAAAGTCTGGTGTCCACACGCTAAAGCTAGAATTGGCCATTACTGCGGTTGTAGAACCACCCATATATTCACTAATTTAACCCCTACAGCGTGGAACTATAATTGGCCAACAGTTGGTAAAAAATGTTTACTGAGTCGGTAGGACCGGTCCGCCTAACAAGGGAAATGGATTTGGTGGTGTCCAAAAGAAACAAGATTCAAAATTTAAGCATTTGAATGTCAAACACAGAAAAACAAAAATTTGGTAACCTACAGTAAATTCCAATTCCCGCTCAACATATGTGGTGTAGCGTGGTCCTGTACTCTTAATCATGCAGATAAAATGACTTAGGGATTTTCGCAATATAATTTCAACGCAAGTATTCCAAGAATTAAACCATTATTAATCGTTTTTTATTTGCAAAATACGACTCATTCATGAATTTTTCAAAATTACAAGAGAAAACTCGAACTTTGCAAAATAGTCGCACCAAGCGACGCGACAACGTAAAAAGCAAACGTATTTTTTTGAATAGTCAAAAAATACCTCACCAAGCGAAAATACCAAAATACACCACTATAAGAATAAGCCGAGTGTAAAATTACAAAATTAGAACAGCGATACTAAGAAAAATCCCGCATAAAGCATCAAGTCAAATGCTTAAAAAGTAGCAATGAACACATAGTTTGTCCTTTATAAGCTAAAGCAAAGTGCAAGAAGGTCTAATTGGTAATATCAAAATAACACCAACCAACGCTGCGAGTTATAATATGATCTCAAGTTACAAGTCTTAAATTATAAATATAACCTCGAGAAACCGATAAATTATTCATCCGGCATAGAGGAAACTGATACATCAAGAAAACCGAGAATAACAAAAAAAAATGAACTGACAGCATTTTTCTTTTGTATATGGAATCATTGGATATCTGACCTTCAACAATTTCGCCTGTACAACAGTCTGACAAAGAGTGACAGGCAATAAAATACAATAAAATTGCGTCCTAGACATAGATCTATGTCCCCCTGTTTCGCTCCGCCACCTCCACCAGCGCCACTCGTAACCTAATATTGTCTAAAAAGAATTTGACCTTTTCGCTCTGAATATTCAGTGGAGGCTTCTAACGTGTCCCCTAAGGGTTTACATTTTTCTTACACCTTCTTTATTCCTTCACACACCCTCCACACACTTACTTGGTGGTGGAAGGGGGACCTACAGTTTAAGGTGGGTTCCGAACCACCAAGA
>NC_046660.1:137227633-137244805 GCF_010883055.1 Belonocnema kinseyi
TCCGACGAGCTTTCGTCGGGAGAAGAGGGGTTGTTTAAATGTGGGAAAAAACAGTCAATATACGTGTAATTTGAATAGTAAAACTACAACATTACAATTTATAAAACCATTTAATCGTTTTGGCCATGTAAGCGAATGAATGGATCAGTCCATTTCAGCAGCCGATACAAAATAAAGGTAAAACGATAGGATAAAGGCAATAAAATGGTTCTGAATCAAAAATATTTCCGCACTCTGATTAACCCATTGCGTCCCTTAATGACCAATATCACTATCAAGGTTTGTGAGCAACACATTCTTGTGATATTTTAGACGCGATTTCTTGCCAAAATTTGACGTCCTCATAGTATTACCAATGGTATTTTTTCTTCAAACTTTTTCTCGGATGAACTCGGTTTTTCCTAATCAGCTACAGGCTAAGTGAAGTGCTTACTAGGATAAGGATGATATAAATTATTTATTACGATGTTTTAAATCTTTTGCGATGATGACACAGTTACAAAATTAGGGACATGGTGTAATTTAGAGTTCGCCTTTTACCGCCGTTGTCCTGACACATTAATCGCGAGCGTTGGAGGTGGAAACAGTCGCCTCTGAATGCTTTCTGAGAGCTACTATTTACAACTACATACGTTTTTAGTTCCTTCCTTCCTGATGGTCTAGAAAGTTTCTTACAATGCAAAAGGTGTTTTAAAAAAACCACCTTCTAATCTGCTGCCAGTACCCTACTGATTCCTGAATTTAAAATCTTTACTACATCTTGCATTCACATTACCTGTAATCGTAATCACAATAGAATTAATAGATTTATGTTTCACATTCCCGTATATTGTATTTGCCCCACGCCTTACCTCGCTATACTTATGGATCTTGACTGTATAGGTTCTCTGCAAAATTCTAGTTAAGTGGACAAGCAGTGTGTTACGATTCTCTTTGAGCGATTAAGTAACAACCATCAATAGTGGGCTCAATAGATTTCTTGGTATCTCAACATAAGCAGCCCCGGTCAATCACGTCTCAATATAATATGTGTTTCCTATAATTAATGGTGCTGACAACCCTGTTCTATATCAAAATGATGAATCGTTCCGTTTCTGGGCATGTAATCTAAATCCGCTTTAAATATGGTTTGTATAGCGCAACATATCTCTCGCTGTTCAAATAGTCTCGCAACTTCATAACTTGTGACATACACTGTTTTTTATATCTACAACTCCTCTACCCCCAATATTTTTGGAAGAACTACTCTTTCTCTTCGTGAAAGACTATGGTGCATTCGGTGCTTCCTCATTTCTATGAGGATGGTTCCGTTTAACCTTTGAAGTTAGGTGTTTGAACGTTTGAAGGGATGAAAGAAGTACGTGGGGATAGAGATGGCAGAAGTGTTGATTGCTCTGATCTTGTTTTCAGAGTTAAGAGAACTCTTCAGAATTAATCTGAGTCCTGTAGTAAAA
Organism: Belonocnema kinseyi; assembly: GCF_010883055.1. Taxonomy (NCBI): domain Eukaryota; kingdom Metazoa; phylum Arthropoda; class Insecta; order Hymenoptera; family Cynipidae; genus Belonocnema; species Belonocnema kinseyi. The sequence goes on from NC_046660.1 coordinate 137,229,088, forward strand.
GTGGTCATTAGGCTTTTCTTAACTATCGTGTGCCAAATACTCTTAGATTCAAAAATACCGAGGCATTTATATCAATCGCACTCAATCATTGTTTTCATTTTATTCTCAAACTCGTTCTTTTGCTATGCAGTCCCTAATTATCCTCTGGTTAAGTATACTGTTATGCATTTATCCAGTCCAACTTATTAATATTATTATTAATTTTCTGGGTTGAGACCGTTACAGCTCCTGACGCTTGGGTGACCCTGTTTCGTCATCTTATAAGCCTTAAGCAGGGCCCCAAAGCCCTCTCCATAAGGAGAGGACCGCAGCTACACTGTTGGCTGATATTTCAGACTCACTGATGCAGAAACTGCCCGTGAGTGTTACACGTTTCCCGCAATCGCAGTGCAGTGACAGAGAATATGAGTAGAAGTCTCATTATCCTTTCCGCATAGACGACAGAGGGAACTTTCTTTAATCCCTATCTTATGTTTATGATACCGGAGGTTGTCATGTCCTATAAACATTTCTGTTAGGACTACGACTTCATTCCTCCCGAGCTTAAGTATTTCTTTCGTTCGATCAGGGCTTAGCTTTGACCCCAAGAGTGTTTAGCCTGTCTGCAGCCAGAGACCGAATCCCACTCATGCTGATGTGCCTCGGTCAGCCAACTGTAAATATCTTCAGTGGAGAGTGAGTATATCCAGAGTAGAGTGAATCAGTTTTCTATCGCTAGCTTATTTTGTGCCTCAAAGCTCTCGCATACTAGCAGCGACGTGGTCGTTGTTTCATCCCGAGACATGATAGAAGCTCTGCTATCTGAGCATATGCGAATGTTCCTTTTATCGCAATACTCCATTGCCTTATAGTCGCACTGGAGCAAGGCTATAATCTCAGATTGTAAAACTATTGCGTAGGACCCCATCGCAATTGTGAAACCGATTCCGTTACTTCTACGATATACGCCTGCTCCAGCGTTCTCCTTGTTCCTGGAGCCATCTGTAAACCATTTGTCTTCATCACGGGGCAGGAGTACCCCACCGGTAGCCCATTCCTCTTTCGTGGATAGGCTAACTCGGTACTTCTTGTCGAAGAGGTAGCGACATGTGGACATTTTGTCCCTGAGAATGTTCAGTGTCGGCCTCCTCGCTATGTCGATTGGTATCCGCATAACTCTCGAGATACTGTCCTCTGATACTTAGTCCCCTGATTCTTTCCAGTCGGGACTTCACAGTAGAAAGTTAGACCCTGTTCCACCAGACGACTGCCGCAGAGGTTAGTCTGGGTTGCAGAATCGTTGTTTAATCCATATAAGTGTCTCCGGTTTCAAGAGCCAGCTTTTCCCTATGGCTCTTCTACAGAGCCAAAGAGTCGCTACTAGCTTCTTGCACTTGTTTTCCAGGTGCTTATTCCATGACGGCTTCTTATCCAGAATGACTCCTAGATATTTTGCTTGCCCTTTGATTTTCAGTTTTTGTCCAAATAATTTCAATGTACTCGTGGTTCCCCACTTGTACCTTCTGGCGAACACAACTGCATCCGTCTTACTTGGATTGACTGATAGTCCAGTCATCTTACACCATGAATCTAATATTCTTAGTGCATGTTGCATTACTCCGAAGAGCGCATCCAGATGCTGACCGCGCACCACAACCAGTATATCATCCGCAAAGCCTATAACGTGGAGACCCTGACTCGTAAGTAGATGAAGCAATGCAGCCACTACCAGGCACTACAGCAAGAGTGATAAAACACCTCCCTGGTGACATACCGAGTCAACGGTTCCACATAAAGTGGTGTCACCCGTAGTCGTGGTTAGATTCCTATTGGTCAACATATGGCTGGTCCATTCCACGACTGTAGGAGACACGCCGTGTGCGATCATGTCGCCCTGATCAACTCCCCAGAGGTGTCGTTAAAGGCTCCTTCGATGTCCACGAAGGTTCCAATCGCGAGGCGTTTCTGCTTCAGTTTTCCTTCAATTAGGTTAACTGCCGTGCTTGAGGCCTTCTCAGTCGAGTGAACAGCCCTATAGGCGTGTTGCTGCTTGTAAATAAGACTAATTGAAAATACCTTATCGCGGATACATATATGTCCACGAGTCTTTCAACTGTTTCTAGTAGGAAGGATGTGAGGCTAATAGGTCGGAAATCCTTGGGTGAAGTATAACAGATCCGGCCTGCCTTCGCAATAAAGACTACTTTCGCACTCCTCCATGTCGCCGAAACATAACCCAACGTCAAACTAGCCCTAGCAAGTCTCACAAACGGCCCAATGATCGGAAAATGTGCCTTGATCAGCAACTTGTTCAGTCTGGCCGCCTCTGCTCCTTTCTCGATATCATTGCAAAAGTTGGTCCAGTTTTCATGCTTTGTCTTACCTGTTGAACACCTATACTCATCCCTCATCGATGTACCTAAATGGAGTTCATAATTCTTTTGTTCTGCCAGAACTGGTACGTCTGAACCTCTCTCTGGTTTGCCTGCGAAGCTCTTCGAGTTTCGCATTCCACCAGTGTGTGTCTCCAGTCTTTCGGACTTTTCAAGGCCGACAATTACTGTTATAAGTGGATATGATGGCTTCCGTGAAAATCTCGGCCGCCATCTCCAGGGTATCCACGTCTTTAATTGACCTGTGCACTCCTGAAAATGCACTTATTAATTATGTGGATAACTGACCCCAGTCCGTTCTTCTTGGATTTATGACCCATTTAGAGCCGATGAGTACAGCGGATTCAAACATGAACTCTATCAGTGCGTGATCTGAGAGAGTGGGTTCATCTAATACTCTCCACTTCTTGATGTTATCTGTAAAACTACCGGTACAGTAAGTGATGTCAATGATTTCCTCCCTGATCGAATTACGAAACGTCGGGGTGTTGTATGGAAAGTAAGCCGACCCCATGACTAGCTTTCCTATTTCTTTAAGATCCGTGACTATCAGCATCAGGTCTCTGGAACGTAGCTCAAGCAGCGGGACGACGTTTGCTCCCTTCGCCAGTATGCAAAACATTGGATTCGCCGCCTTGCGGTCCCTGTAACAAAAACCAGCCCCCCTAAACTCCTACTGGTATCTGGAACTAACGAGGGTTCCTGAATTGGTGAGATACCTGGGTGCCTCTCAGCCATGCCCCTCTGCAAAACTGCAGAGGCGCCTTTGCTATGATGAGAGTTCATATGCGTAATGGTTAGACCGGGAGCAATCATTTAGGTCTGATCCCGATCTTACTCCTCCTGCCCTGGCTGGCAACTTTAAAGTTGACCTGTCCAATAATGTAAAAGGGCCTGTTGTTGAGAGCCGCAAGGGCCTCTACCTGAGAATCAGGAATTTGCACAATCCCTATAGTTGACGAGGAACCACATGTGGGTCTATCAGTTTACCTGGGAACCACCCCGTAGTCGTAACCATCATCTGGAGCAACTCAACCCAACTCACCTTAAGAGATGCGCCCCTCAAAGGCCACAAATACAAAGACCCCTCCCTTGAAGAAATGGGTCTTGAATTTTGGCCATTGATCTGGGGACACCCTTTCGAGCGCCCTCCAGGTAGCCTCCCTGAAGAGCTCTGACTGCTATATAGCGAGCAGCGAGTCCGGGTATCGCGTATCAGTCAGCACCATTGTCAAGGGGTCAGTCCTCTGAGCGGCCGTCAGTTCAACCTCCGAAGAGTCCCTGTTCACCGGTTGCTGGACCGCCTTGTTCCTCTTCACAGACTTAGCCCCCCTCCCCCCCTATGGGGTGCCCTCGAAACCCCTTCGTCGCTTTTGAGCCTCATTGCTGGTTATTGGCGTTGTGGTCGCGGATGTGTCAGGTCCTGCAGCTGCTCCACAAGTCCACTGCGCTGGCCTTCTCAGTCTCCTTTTCAGGGAACCGTTGAAGAGCAGGGGTTACAGCCGCCGCTTGAGTGAGGCTTGCCTTGAAGACAGATTAGGATGGAAGGGTTATGCTAGACCCGTAAGGACCCAGCCCCTTTACTCCCTCCGCCAACTCCCTTTCTCCTTCTTCTTTTAGAATATTGCGTGATCCATTTTGGTTCCCACGAGTCGCTGTGCGGGTCGCAGGTCGTTCCCGTGCCGATTCCAGAAATTGGACATCGGACCGGGAGAGACCTCGACCCAGGGATCCAGGAGGCCCTTGTTAGCTAGGCTCTTCCATCCTTCTATCATACTACAATCATGCATACCAGGAGAGCTCGTTTATAGGTATCCACAAAACACCCAGGAGAGCCCGTTTATACGGGTCGTTTCATCCATATCCATACGCATGCAGGCCGAAATCCGTTTAAACCCTTATGGCCCACACGCTTAAACCTCCCCACCAACTAAGGATATCATTGAATACCTGCTTTGTAACATCCCTTACTTGCTGCAGCTTGTGGTCTGAACTAACATACAACTTTAGGTCATCCATCCTAGCTAAAAATTAGCGTTATGTTCTTGAATTAATAGTTCTTATTCTGATCCCTCCAATAGCTTAATTGGACAAGCACGTGACCGGAAATCAGAAGTTTTGTGGTTCGATTCACAATGAAGTGAAGATGGAGTAGGATCTTTTTTTCAAGAAATAATTTTAATTTAAAAATATTATTTTCCATCTAGTCGCATTAAGACGTTAAGCAGTTTTCTGTTATTGAAGATTCTTAGCTTGATCCATATTGTGTGGATTTTCTGCCTTCATAGTTTGGAGGGTTGATCTACTGTTGGTAAGGTACAATCTCTGATGATATAGCAGATAAATCTTAAAAAATTTTTAAATAATTGCTTGTACCATTAACACCTAGCTAAAAATTAAGGTTATCTTCTTGAATTAATAGTTCTTATTCTGATCCCTCTAATAGCTTAATTGGAAAAACTCCTGACCGGAAATCAGAAGGTTTGTGGTTCGATTCCCAATGGAGTGTAGATGGAGTAGGATCTTTTTTCAAGAAATAATTTTAATTTAAAAATATTATTTTCTATCTAGTCGTATTAAGACGTTAAGCAGTTTTCTGTTATTGAAGATTCTTAGCTTGATCCATATTGTGTGGATTTTCTGCCTTCATAGTTTGGAGGGTTGATCTACTGTCGGTAAGGTACAATCTCTGATGATATAGCAGATAAATTAAAAATTTTTTAAATAATTACTTGTAACATTAACACCTAGCTAAAAGTTAGCGTTATGTTCTTGAATTAATAGTTCTTATTCTGATCCCTCTAATAGCTTAATTGGAAAAACTCCTGACCGGAAATCAGAAGTTTTGTGGTTCGATTCCCAATGGAGTGAAGATGGAGTAGGATCTTTTTTTCAAGAAATAATTTTAATTTAAAAATATTATTTTCCATCTAGTCTTATTAAGAGGTTTAGCATTTTTCTGTTATTGAAGATTCTTAACATGATCGATAATGTATGGATTTTCTGCCATCATGGTTTGGCGGGTTGATCTACTGTCGGTAAGGTACAATCTCTGATGATATAGCAGATAAATTTAAAAAAATTTTAATACTCTTTAAGTGCCCTAAACTTAAGGTCAATATCGTTATTCAGGCATTTTGGATACAAATTCCAAAAGTGAGGGTATTTAAAAAATTGTTAAGACCACTTTTTTTAAAATTCAAAAATTCTCTGTTGAAAATTTTAATTTAGAAAGCATAAAAAAATAATGTTAAATAAAAAATTACATTTTCCCGTTAACCTCTGGAAAATGGGTAAAAATATGTATAGAGAAAAATTGTGCATTTTGAAAAGGTTTAAAAAATTTGTATGAATCACTATCATACCATCAAAACATTATTCATTACAAATTAATTAATTTTTACATTCTCATCAGAGAAGGTATTAGATTTCTGTAAAATCCCCCCCTCTCCAGTTTTTGTCCAATGTTAACGTTTTGAGACTGTCTGCGTATGTCTGTAGATTTTTAGTTTTTTAGCACGATATGTTCCGAAAGAATTCACAGATGGGATTGACCTTTAGTATATTCTTCTAGTGCCTTACACTAAAGGTCAAGTTCGTTAGCCAGCTATTTTAAATGAAAATTCAAAAAGTGAGCGTATTTTTGAAAATTTTTTAGACCACTTTTTTCAATATTAAAAAATTTGTTGTACAATTATTTATTGTATTTAAAAAGACAAACAATTTCTCTTAATGACTTTTTTTATAAATCCTAAATTTACCAGTTATAGCATTTACAAAAATTTAAAAAATACAGGAAAATGAATATTTTCAGCCATTTAACGGACGATAATTTTAGTTCTAAAAAATTTTGAAAAAAAGCTAATAAGATTTCTAACAGAGTTGTCATGCCTAATTCTTGAATTGGATTTTCAATTTTGTTTACAAGTAAAGGAATATGACGAAAAAATGGCCGTTTTATTGGATTTATCGTTCCCGGTGCTCGTCAATAACAGGAAAATTGTTGAGATAGCCTAAGTGGCATAGAGTAATATATGTTAAAAAAGTTTCAATATTAGACAATAAACAAAACAAAATTTTATAAGCAAATTATTAATTGAAAAAATGTTTTCTATGATTTTCCATAATTATACTTTTTTTCAAGTTGTATCACAAGCAATTTGAATGAAAACAATTATGTCTACGTGAAAAATATACTGACCTCGAAATAAGAGAGACTTTTTTACGCTGACTAAATCTATGTGATAGGAAAAAAGTATTAGAATTCATTAATTCAATTTTATCTTCCGATGAAAATATGAATGATTTCCGGATTCCTTACACTAACCTCATAACTTAAAGTTAATTGTGAAATACGGTTGTGATTGTTCTTCAAGCCAAAGCAAGTACAAGTAAAAGAAACATGATCCAGATATAATGGATAATAGTATCTTAACGGTTTCAGTGGTAACCAATTCAGTAATATAATCACTTTAAAAAGAAATCGATAAAATGAAGTTCACAATAATAAAGAACGATTCCGGTACTTTTGTGATAAAAACTGATATGATGTTGACGTTGCTAGACCAAAAAGTTTTCCATGCTCTTTCTGGAACTTTATCATCTATGACTTGCTACATTTGTCAAGCTGCAACTGAAGAGATGAATAAATTATATAGAGTCAAAGGCAGAGTTATAGATATTAAGTCATATGATTATGGATTGTCAACATTACATGCTAGGATTCACTTTATGGAAAATCTTTTACATATAGTCTATCGAGTTGATTTTCAGAAATGGCGAGTAGATACGGATGTATATAAAGATTATCAAAGAAGGCGACGACTCGAATTTACAAAGCTTTTCATCAGAAGACAGGATTGGTAATAGATGCAGTAAAACAAGGCTCAGGCATATTCAATGACGGGAGTACCGCAAGAAGCTTTTTTGCTAACCCTGAAATAACAGAAGAAATTACAGGGAAGGCCTTGGAGATAATGGAAAGATTTGCGTACATTCTGCATAAATTAACAAGTACAGAGCCAACAGACTTGGAAACATTTGAAATATATACTATGGAAACCGCAAAACTGTATGTACGTTTATACCTATAAGATATTATTGCATGGAGCTGATGTGATCAAACATTTTCCATTACCAATTGGACAGTTTTCCGAAGAAGCTGTTGAAGCTCGGAATAAAGACTACAGGAATTTTCGAGAGTTCAATTCACGCAATTTTTCTTAGCATGTAGTGTTATGATTCATTCTCAATCTATTGCGATTGAAACCCCGACTTTTTCTAAGTGAAACTGCCGAGATTTGGAATTTGTTTATCTAAAGTGTTAATAAAGATTTAACTTGTTATATTTTATTAAATATTATAAAAGATGCATTGTTGAAGAATTTCAGTAGTCATTCTAGCGACGAAAGAAAATTAAAATTTGATGAAACCTTAAATTTGAATATTTTATCACGAGAATTTTTTATAGCAATTGTTATTGTTAACTTTTCTAATATTTTTGTGACTTGCAGTCATTGATACAATAGCTTAAAACATTTCCAATGCAAAAACAAAAAAATTTCCATACGAAAGGGCAAAAATTTTGAATTTCTTTATCTAATTTGTTTATAAAAATTGAAATTTTTATATTTTATTAAATATTATTAAATATTTATTATTATAAGAAATACCTGAAGTCGTTCTGGTGATTAAAGGAAATTATAATTTAAAAATCTGAAATGACTTTAATTTAAAAAAAAATTCGTAGTTTTTTACACGAGTGAAAACCGAAAAATCTCTTTTTATCAAAATGAATCATCGTGAAAGCATAAAATCTATTATCAAGGAACTCTACGGGGAGAGTATTCTTACTAAAACCAACACCTTTAGTAAGCTCAGGACTTCTGAAGCTAAGCTACTAACATCCTTAGCTTTTGTGAAACGGTGCAGAGACATCAAAATAGTCCCAAAATTCTTACAACTGAAAAATAATTTGGGAACATCTAAATCCAAATCGATTCTGCATAATACAAGTTTGCTTCTCGTTAAAGAAAGAATACAACATACCAAATTTCTTTTGCACACTAGCTCTAAAAAATTATAAAAACTTCATCTTTTCCTATCAAATACCCTCAGATTTGACATTTGGTCCACATTGGACCATGTGGTCCATCAAAAATCTCAAAAGAAGAAATAATCAGCAATTTAAAATCCACAATATATACCCTTTCACCCGAAAAAGCAAATGAAATACGACGAAGGACGGCCAACATTTTACGCCAAGCTCAAGTTCCGTCCTCAAACTTAACAAAACAAGAAGAAACCGCAACTAAAGAACTTAATCGAAAAAAGATATTATGATATTACCCGCAGACAAAGGCAACACAACAGTAATAATGAATAAGAAGACTATAACAACAAAATCATGGACCTTCTAACTGACGATACATACAAAAAACTTAAAAAGGACCCCACAAAAACAATAGTCAGTAAAACAAAGACTCTTTTCAAAGACTCTAAACTTGACAGCCAAACAATATCCAACTTAATTCCTACTAATCCCATCTCTCCAAAACTTTACGGGCTCCCAAAAATCCACAAGGAAAACATTCCACTCAGACCGATCGTCAGCGTAATAAACTCAGCAACATACAACCTAGCACGTTTTCTCGCTGCAAAACTAAATCCTTTTACAGGAAACTCCATCACTCACGTCCAAAACTCATTTTACTTTATTAAAAAGATACAAAAGATTCACATTCAACCCCAAGACATCATAGTGAGTTTCGATATAGTATCTCTTTTTACAAAAGTGCCAATCTCAGATACAATTAATATTATTAAATCTTTCACAAACTTCCCTTCCGAGCTTATACCTTTGATAGAACAATGTCTCAATAATAATTACTTCTCGTTCAATAACCAATTCTACGAACAAACCTCAGGGGCAGCAATGGGATCCCCTATCTCACCTGTAATAGCCAATGTTTTTATGGAACATCTAGAAACTAAAATCGTTAACCAAGCCAAACTTAAACCAGAATTCTGGTTCCGTTACGTTGATGGCACATTTGTCATCTGGCGACATGGACGAGATGAACTAAATAAGTTTTTCGATTTTATCAATCAATTACATCCTAATATCCAGTTCACCATGGAAATAGAACAAAACGGAAAATTGCCTTTCTTGGACGTATTAGTTTACAAAAAATCTGATAACACATTAGGACATAAAGTTTACAGAAAACCCACGCATACAAACAGATACTTACATGCCTCCTCCCACCATCACCCATCTCAAAAACAATCAGTCATCAACTCCCTTGTATACAGAGCTGTCTCCATAACAGACAAAGATAACTTACAAAAGGAATTAAAAACGTTAAACAAATGCTAATACAGAACGATTACACAAACAAACAAATTGATAAATCAATAAGAAAACACACTCAAAAAAGCAAGTCAACACAACCTAGGAAAGAAAGAGAGAGCAAAATCACCACCACTCTACCCTACATCCAAGGTGTCACAGAACAAATAGGAAGAATTCTCAACAAACACAACATCCAAACCATATTTAAACCACCTGCGAAAATAGGAGAACTACTAAATAACCCTAAAGATAAAAAGGCACCCTTCAGTGATCCAGGAGTATATAAAATCCCTTGTTCTTGTGGCCAAGTCTATATTGGAGAAACCGGGAGAGCGGTGAGCCAACGTATGAAGGAACATGAAAGTAAAGTCAGGCTAAAACACTTCACGCAATCAGGACTAGCTGAACATCATATCGAAACAGGTCATAACATTTTATTTGATGAAACAACAGTCATTGCAAAAGCACACAACAAATTTCCAAGAAAACATAGAGAAGCAATCGAAATCTTAAAACACCCTAATAACATCAATAGGGACAATGGATATAATACCAATCCGATTTAGCTTTCCGTTCTCCCGGATTTTTTAAAAAAGACTTGATTAGCCAATCAAGTTCGACCAGTCCCCACGGTGGGGTGCTCTGGCCAATCACAGGCATCGTAGAAAGTATACCTAAGAACATCATGACCTGATTCCTCAGTTTCAGGTCAGCCCTGAAGATGTGAACTTCAATGTTCACGAAACTTCGGCAAACAATTCGTAGTTTTGACACGAGTGAAACCCGAAATATCTCTTTTTATCAAAATGAATCATCGTGAAAGCATAAAATCTATTAACTTTTAAATAGTTGAAATTCGACTTTCCATGAAAAACTCACCGAGTAATCGCAATACTTTTTTTTCAGCGCTAAAATTAAAAAAGTTACATTAACTTCTTTCGAAGGTGACTTAAAGCGCATTCATAATAGCTCAAGTAGTTTGTTGAGTGCAAAGTTGAAAAATAAAATTCTCTCTCACTTTCATCGCAGCGTTGTTGGCTGAGGTTTACACTGGGTGGCGCTCGCATACAGATAAAATGTTACCGAAAAAAGTTACCGAAGGAGCGCTTATTAACTGCTACTAAAAGAAAATGCACTTGAAGCCACCTTCGGCCCATGTAAGTGACAGTTATTTCATTTTTTAAAGATTTTAACGCTGCAAGAAAAATTATTTCAATTACTCCGTGAGTTTCTAATACAAATTTTAACGTAGAATCCGAATTTCAACCATTTAGAAGTTGATCTTGCTGCTTTTCTGAGTTTTTTAAGGGCATGGGATACTTAAAAAATTGTCGATTTTACCAGTTATAGGTTCTCCGGCTTTTTTTCTAGAATAATAAATATTTTGTCTTCAAAATTTGGGAAGTAATAACGCATATGCTAACGCACGTCCCCACATATTTTTTTGTGGGTTAAATCAAAACAGTTTTTATTTAGCAAAATGTGATTAATTTCCATAGCGCGTAGGAATTAGTATCGATTTTTTCAGTGTTAGATTCCCCCGGCTTTTTTCTTAGGATAAGAAATATTTTGTCATCAAAATCTGGGAAATGATATATTTCGAGGTTATGTGCGTACAATTCTCCCGAGCGTTACTTCCAAACTACTATTATCGGAAAGGCAGAGATGAAAAACGACGTAACCTAAAAATAATGCATAAAATTTTTATTTAGCACAATAAATTTTTTTTGTTATTATCCCTCAAAAAAGAGTCCGGGGACGATCGTTATGATATTTTATAGCATCTCCAAATTCAGTTTTAAAAATTTTTCAGTTTTGTGGAAAAAAGCCGGGAGAACTGTACCCGATTGACCACACGCCGAAGTATCACATGCCCGTAAGAAGCAACCGAAGGGGGGTTAGTGGGGTCTTTAAGGGGGGGGGGGGGGGGGGGGGGGTAACGTTAAAAATTAAAAAAATTTTTTATTATTTATTCGATTTTCTGAAAGGCGAACCTTTCAAGAATGTTGTGTAAAAATTTGAGATGAATTGGAGCAAAACTAACGAGGATACAGCGGTTTTAGCAACCGCGCCTCATACACGACCCAGCGCAGGACAACACGACTCAGAGCTGAAAAACAGACAAAAGAAGGCAGGATTCGTCTTAGACTGAATCTAAAAGATTCTTTAGACATCATGGATGATAGCAACATTCTTTATGGACCTGGTATCAATTATAAATCGATTATGTTTCATTCCAAATTTTTTAGTGTTCAAAACTTTAAAGCGTTTTTCCCACAACTCGCGTTTCAAAAGTCGGTTCCCCTGATAACTTCAAAACTACTGCACCGATCCTTTTGAAATTAGGAACACTATTTCTGTACATAATTTACGAGGTAACGCTGAAGACTTTTCAAATTTATTAATACTTTTCATTTTACAATAACAAGTTATCCGATTTTTTCGCAAAAACGCGTTTTTCACTTCAAATTGTTCCCAAAAAAGTAAAAAATTGAAATTTCGAAAAAACCTTCCAGCGTTACCTGAGGAAAGCAGTTATCTAACGAAAGAACTTTGAGTTTTTCATTTACGATGATGCAACACCGAGTCATGAGGGGCACCGCAATTCTACTTTTTCAGGAGATGCTTCCGAATAATAGCTGTCATTGCCATATTTTTTAATATTTCTATATGAAAATTTAAAAATATTCTTCGAATTCTATAATTTAATGTACCATTTGTTTTAATACCCCCCCCCCCTCTTAAACGTACTTTGTAGAGGCTCCTTTCGGTTCCTTTTTCTTTAATTAAAATCTCTAATTGCACTTGCTGTACTTCATTCAATGTATTATTTCTTCAGAAATTTTCTCTCACAAAATACTAAGTTTTTCTTTCTTTCTTTTTTAACGCGCTTAATATTATTGTTTATTGCCGCATTGTTCCTAAAATTATACCAATTACTTTTTCTAATAGCGAATATTTATTTACTATCGAGTCATTTTTTCCTCTGTTTTAACGATAAAAGTCTTTAATTTATAATCTTTTTTCTCTTTATTTTGACTAGCCTGCTTATCTAAACTACTGACGCCCACGGTGGCTCGTGCCAGTGTTGCGTCGCTCACCTTGATGGTTTTAGGATGTGGGGCACCATGTCCCTGTATACTCTCTGACGGCTGGGGTACTGGCGGGATTTAGTCTAGTGCATCCGCTGTAAGGAAGGTCTGGGGTGTGATGTATGGCGACACGCGAGAAGAGACTTCGAAACTTAACAAATCGGTCTCTTTCTCTCGCATATTGTTTCTTAGACTAATCTTGGTTTCTAATTTTAATTTACTTTCCACGCTCTTCTTATTGTTAATTTCCTCGGTATCTTTTATTATCGGTTCCCCCATTTTAATTATATTCGCTTCTATCGCGTATTTAAAATTTGGTATTTCTGATAACCACTCAATCTTTTTATCATAATTAATTTTTAAACCTAATCTTTTATCATATCGGTTCCTATTATTACTATCGATCTTAATTGTGGTACTAGCCTGAATAATAAGTATTTTTCCGTATATCCTACTTTGATTGGAATAAAAATGTGTCCTGCAATTTTGTGAAATCTTGTTTTGTCCGATTCCCTTTTGTCTATTTTAAGTAATTCCGACGGTTTATGGTTTCGTTGATTATTATCCGTCTATAATAACCATCGTTTGCGTTTTCTTGATCTAAACTATGCCAACAATCAATTTGAAAATGTCATGCTTTCCCGTAATCGTAGCATGTAATTGGTTTGATGTATGTCAGAACGACAAAGATGAGAAACTCAAGCGTCCAGCAATTTGTTCACACGCCTCCACATGAAATTTTCCGAGAGGAAATTCCAAGTGAAGGCCTAACGTGACAAATTGAGGATTCTTGAGCTTCCGCGACGAGTTTGCTTGCCCTCCTGTGAGTAATTACCATTGTCTCGGCACATTTGCCACCGGCCTGAGTAACGGGAAACGCCGAAAGGGTCCTCCGGCCGATGAAGATACTAGCCTGCCGTCATGTTTTCGTTCCGTGCGAAAACTTGACGACAGGCTTCAGTCACGTACGCCAGTTTTTCTCTCTTTCCCTCCCACGCGCGCTATTCCCTGTCCTTCATCGCTCACTGGCATCTTCCGTCCTCTCTACCTCTCCTTTTCTAGCGCACGGGCTGATACCGGGGATCTCAACCTGAACCTCGAGGCGCGGTGTTCGGATAATCATGAGTAAGAAAAAGAAAAATAAATAAATAAATAAACAATCAGTCAGATGACAGGACTCCCCCCCCCTCTCTTGGTTGGCACATTAGATTTAGATCATAATTAGTTTAAGGTCAAATGGCCTCACAATCTATTATAGTAATGTAAATAGATAAATCTTAATTAGAGTTTAAATTAAAAGGGAAGAAATGTTGGAAGGTGTAAAAATTAAAAATAAATATGATAAAGGGAGGTCTTTGGGGATTAATGCGTGCAATATAAATAATTAATTAACGTTTTTAAATGAACAATTTAACGAAAATTCCAACTTCCGTTCCATTTATCGTAGCTTCATGATTCTTTCGGAATCATGAAGCTACGATCGAGTGTAAATAGCAGTTTTAATCACAAAAATTTTTAATAATCCCTGGTATTTTTAATTTCAAGTTAAGGATTATTAATTTTTAAGAATTTTCCGATCGACGCTTCGAGACCGAGGTAGTGCGTGCGAGGCGGCGCTCCCCCACCGCTTGGTTGCGACTCCGTTGTCGGTCTCGCAGCCAATCGGCGGGCACGCCGCCGCTCCCACTGCTCTCGGCCAGCTTCACTCGCATCTACCGGGATACTGCGTAGCTTGTAAGTGACAGTTCTCATCGAGACTTGTACGAAGGCAGATCCACTCTGTCTTCGAACCTTGCCAATAAACCTCTACGCTAGCAATCGACGGAAGTTCTCTGATTCATCACCATCTACTAGGATCCTCCTCCTGCGCCTTACGCTCGTGGGGCACCCTCAGTGCGGTGCTCCCTCCGTGTTTCTTTCTTTCGGCCGGGAGTGTCGCGATTTCGGGCCATCGTTCGGACGACGGGTGACGAGTGAGTGTTTCGGGTAGTAAACGAAAATAAGTTACAAGTGGTTAGGTTAGTTAGGTGGAAAATAGGCATTGGGTACCGGGGCTGATCCCTGACGTGCTCGTCTATTTTCCAGTGGTTAGGTGGGTTTGCCGGTGCCGGGAGGAAACTCCCGCAGTGCTGAGTTCCCTAATTAGGACAGTGAGTGAGGGTCGCGGTGCTGGAGGGAAACCTCTGACGTGCCAGCTCCGACTCATCGTCAGGTTAGGTGCCGCGCGTGAAGGGTCCCGCTTACGTAGACCGGACACCCCTTATGACAGGAGTCAACCAGGGCTCTCGCCCCAATCGTCGGACGCGTCAGCGTCGGGCGCGTCGCGCAGCCGCCGCCCAGAAAGTGACGTCAGCGGGGCTAGCCACACTCCCGCCCGCCTTCGAATACGTTCCTTGGCCACATCCGGCGAACGTGCCGGCCTACTCGCCGGACGAATCACACCCACACATCCCCGGGTGGGTAAATCTAGTGGGCATCCGCCGAGGCATTGACGGAACCCGCGACCCCCGCGTACGCCGTCCGTTCCGCGGCAGGAACCTGTCTCTTCCGCTACCCGCTTTCACCGCACAGCCACGGTACACCTTCCCTCCGGCCAACATCGTGTCGAGCGACACCGTGGGATCGAGCCAGCATTACAGGTAGCTCCTTCAGCGCCTCTAGCTCCACCGGCGGAATTCATCACATTCAGGTTCGTACCCCGCGAGGCACTAAGCGCAGACGACGCCGATCCATCATCGCCAGCCCTACCAGAGATCGACACAACCGCGAGGGCCGATTCTCCCGACCTGTCGCGTGACGAGCCTCTGCCTGGCACTCCCACCCGGCCCACACCCTCTCCGGGTCGGTGAGCCACCTTGGACCCCACGCGAACCTAGGATCTTCCTTTCCTTCCCTCTCCC
>NC_046660.1:137244905-137252044 GCF_010883055.1 Belonocnema kinseyi
GACATCAAGCGGGTGCACCTCCCGCCGCCCACCAGTCAGGCAAACCCGCCCCAGGGCATGCAGGCCCTCGACCGTTGGCTTGCCACGCGCCAACCACCCGGCCCTACCGCCGCTACCTCACGTGCCGCTTCGCGCCACTAAGCGCCGCCCCGTTCGCGTCCCGCGATTACAAACATTACTGCGCGGCCTAACGCCAGGTATCACCCCTGCCCACTCCACTCGGCTATTAAGCTTTCCACCTCCTCATCCGCCATCCCTTCTTTCTTCCTTCCCCCCCACGCACTGTACTCCCCCCCCCCCACACACACAAGTCTAACCTCCACGGGAATAGACGCCGGGGTAGAAGACAGGTTCTCGTGATTTGTAATTAAAATTTCGATTTCCTAAATATGGACCCACAAAATCCTGTGGACTTGGATTTGTTTCACATTCTTTATTATCCCTACTAATTGCATTCAATAATTGACTAGCTTGGTTCTGATTTATAAAATTATTATTATTCGTAAATCTTGAATTGCCTTGCTACCTCCGATTATTTGTACACGCTGAATTATTATTTTGATATCTTGAATTTAAAAACGTTCGATTTCCAGTTGGAAATCTTGGATGAAATTGTTTATTTTGTTGATTTTGATACCTAGGTCTGAATTTTCTTTGTTTATTTTGATCATGATTTTCTTTATAATCCCAATTCTAATTCTCATTTCCAATATTATGTTAGCTCTGATCATTTTCTGTATCCTTTTTATTTTGATTAATTTTACGATTATCTTTATCCAGCATGTTTAGTTGCTGACCTCTAATTTCAGATTTTGCCAATTCTGTTTCCCATTCTCGCACTAAAAATTTTAATTTTGAAAAATTTGAAAAAGTATTTCTCGAAATATGAATTTTATATTCAATTCTAAGATTTTCATGATTCTTTGTGAATTCCCATTCTAGGCTTGCACGTGGCATTAGTTTTTTGAAAAGTTGCTTAATATCTGTCATGAACGCGTGAATATCTTGATCTTTTTTCTGGTTACAAAATTTTATTTTATTTTTTATAATTTCTGAGTATCTTCCTTTCAAATATGTATCTTTAAATTCATCGATAAATTGGTTCAAATTTTGCCAATCATCTCGATTAATCTGGTGCCAATTTACTGTTTTCTCTTCAAACACCGTGTCTAAATTTTGTAAAATGTCTTGCCCAGCCTATCTTTATGGCAAGTTGATGCATTCGTCTTTTGGTCTTATGATTAACCGTTGGTTTTGTTCTACGGTTCGCATCGGGCGAAGCTCTCGCTATTATTATACGCACAAAAATTGATAGTCTCGAGGTCGGATTCTTCGGAAAAATGTTCACGAAGCTCGTCATCCATTTCAGCCAGATCTGTAGACTGAAGAGAAACCTAGGTATTGATGTTTCTCAGGATCAGAAAGCACCTCTCTTCCTTTATCGGATGCCTACCCGCAATTGGTCTTAGTGTCGCCTCTCTTTCTCTGTTACGGGATTGTTCTGGCTGTTCTAGAGTAGGCGTTTCGCTTACATAGCACCTTTTTGGAGTAGTTCGGCATGGTTTCGCAGACTTTAATGCAAAAAGTACGATAGCTCCGGGTGCTTCTCTCATCATAGAGCATGTAGTCGTACCATCTAAACCCGTACAGGTGTCACACTTGCATCGTAGCACTCTATCAAGTCGCGATTTAGTCGCTCTGTCCACCTAAAGGTCCCGTGATTCCGTCGATCCATCGCATTGCATTCATCTTTATTGGCTCCCCAAGCTCTAGAGTGGTCGGCGTTGTTGACCGACCCACTGTCGGGAGCCCTACGCGTTCTGTTGTTTTGAACCGTCCTTACTACAACTATGTTTGGTGTTGTCATTGTTATTCCCACGAGAAGCTAGGGAAAGGAGTTCGTCCATCCTTGTAGAGCCCCGCATGCAAGGATAAGGCTGCGTACTTTGAGAGGTCGCCCGGTATTCCAGAGTCACGATTTTAGACACCTCACCCAGGTGGCGTTCAGCTTTCGGCACGGGTTTCACACCTCCGCTTGTGGGTTAGTTCCTTCGGGACCACCCCTGGACAATTGATTACAATTGCCTATTTATTTTTGTAACTATATTCAGCAAAAACCGTTGGTAGAGGGGCCCTCTGTCCTCAACCCGGAGGCGCGTTCGGTGGCTTTGTCATTGGTCATAGTTGCACTTTCAACCAGAAATGATAAAAAAAAGTCGTAACAATTCTTTCAAATCGCTTTAACTGACTAAAATTATTTAAAAACTCCTTGGAATGCTTTATAACATCCGAAAATATTTAAAATCCTTTAAAATCTCATTCTAACTTATTGAGATCAATATAAAATGCCTAGGAATATATTAAAATATCGTAAGATATATCGAATCCTTTAAAATCTCATATTAAATTACTGTACTCAATGGAAAATCACTTGAAACTTTTTTAAATACTCGGAAATATTTCTAAACCTTCAAAATATTTTGAAACATCTTGACATCTTTTAAAGATTTCTAAAGTACTTTCTAATTTTTTTAAATAACCCTGCTAAAGTTGTTAAAATTCTTTGAGATTCTTTGAAATTATAAAAATGAATTGAAAATTCCTTGAAATTTTTTTGAACATCCTCAAATATTGAAAATCCTTTGAAATCCTTTAAATTTTTATTTAAATCTTCAAAGCTCTTGAAAATTCCTTGAATTTTTTAAAATACCCTAAAATATTGTAAATCCTTTAAAATCTCGTGAGAAAATATAAATAGTCAACGTTTTTTAATGTTCTTGGACTCATTTTGAGGTTTTTTCCACCGTATTACGACGGCTTACGAGTATGAATCGTAAAAAGTGACAATCAATGGACCGGTGGGGGATGATTGAATTAAGCAGTGCCAAAGTATATAGAAAAGGTATGGGGAGAGAGAAGGTGGACCAGAATAGCAAGATTTAGATTGGGAAACTGAACAAATGGAGGTACAAAAAAGTGAAAGAAAAAGGAAACGGAAGTCGCTTAGATTAGAAGCGTAAAGATTGTAAGTAGTGGTTAGGTAAACTAAGGTACGTTTGCATTCTCATGCTCTCTCTCTCTCTCTCTCGCTTGCACTCTCGCTTTCGTTTTCCCGCTCACTCGTTTGCTAATAAGTCCTAAAT
This sequence comes from Belonocnema kinseyi, assembly GCF_010883055.1. NCBI lineage: Eukaryota > Metazoa > Arthropoda > Insecta > Hymenoptera > Cynipidae > Belonocnema > Belonocnema kinseyi. The sequence continues at coordinate 137,248,049 of NC_046660.1, forward strand.
TGCGCTATCGCAGGAAATAGAGAGTAGGATCTAGATATAAGACTTTATGTAAATAATTGTATATTTAGAAAGCATAAGAATGTGAAAAATAGAGATATAAGCGGAAAAATTGTAAGGAATAGAAGTCATGTAAACCTTTAGGGGACACATTATGAATAAAGAAGAAGAAGAAAATATCTTGAAAGTTTCAAAATACCCTGAAATATTTCAAATCCTTTAAAATCTCATATTAAATTTCTATAATCAATTGAAAATTCCTTGGAATCTTTTAAAATTCTTTAATTTTTCAAATCATTCAAAATTTTTTAAAATACATACAACTTTTTTTAAAGATTTATAAAGTACTTTGGAATTTTTAAAAATAAACCTCCTAAAAAATTTTAATTCTTTGAAACTCCTTTAAATTATAAAAATAAATTGAAAATTTCTTGACCTCTTTTAAAACATCCTCGAATATTTAAAATCATTTAAAATATTTTGAAATCGCTTGAATTTTTTTAAAGTTATTGACGACTACCATCCTCCTGTCATCCTAGAAAAAAGTAGCATTGTTATCAATGAAGTTCATTTAGAAAATGACACACATGCGCGTTATAATTTTAAGATCTGCGATAATGCAGCTATCTGTTACTTCTTATCTAATGATGATTAGACCATTGCTCCTCTTTTTTATCAAGTCACTCGCGAAAGGTTATTTTCCGTTCGAGTGGAAAAAGGGTATCGTAATCCCCATTCTCAAAAACGGGAACCGTAACGAAGTCAAAAACTATCGACCCATAACCATACTCAATGTCATTCCTAAAATCTACGAAAATATAATCAGCGACAATGTAAACCTTGCCTCATCTAATACTATTATCGAGGAGCAGCATGGCTTTAGGCGGGGGAGATCTACCACCACAAATCTATGCATCTATACACACGACCTCATTAACGAGATGGAATCAGGCTTCCAGCTCGACGCTATACATACAGATTTTCCAAAAGCGTTTGACAAATTAGATCACGCAATTCTTGTGGCAAAGTTTGGAGGTCTGGGGGTTTCAAACAAAATGCTCATGTGGCTGGCAAGCTATCTTAGCGATAGATAGCAGACACTTCGCGTGAAAAGCAGCTACACGAAAGCCTTTCAAGCTTCTTCCGGAGTCCCACAGGGCTCGCATCTCGGCCCTTTCCTATTTCTTCTCTATATCAACGATATTAGTTCAATTATAAAAATCTGCTTTTTTCTTTTCTTTGCTGATGATTTAAAGATATACAAAACAATCCATTCCCAGTATGATTGCATCATCTTGCAGTCAGATCTTGATCGACTGTAGACCTTGTGCACTGAGAATGGGATGCAACTGTACGTGCAGAAGTTTTCGATCATAACCTTATCTCAAAGTAAATCTGTCCTTACTCTTCAGTACAATTTTGGCAAGAGAGGAATTTACTAGAGTCGCCATGGTGCTGGACCTTAGGATACTCCTAGATGACGCTTTGACATTAAATGCACAAGCTTCAAATGCAATCAACAACGCGTTCAGATCGCTAGGCTTTGTCACGAGAAATGCATCGAAATTTAAAAACCCGCTTGCCCTAAAAACATTGTACTTCTCGCTGGTTAGACCACTCTTAGAGTTCGCCTTAGTAGTATGCAAACCTACCTATTGCAACTACGTTATAAGATTTGAACGCATACAAAATAGATTTTTACGATTTGCAGCTAGGCAACTCGGTATGCCGATCAATAGACAAAATCACGAATACAGCAGCATACAAATTTTTCTTCATATACCTCGAATCTCTGAACGATTTATGTTGGCCGACACGTGCTTTTTGCACAATATTATAAATAACCACATCGACTGTCCAAGTTTACTATGTGACATAAATATATATGCGCCACCGAACTTAGTAAGGAATAGAAATCTGTTCACGGTACCCTATCATCGCACTAACTACGGGGCAAACTCAGCTATAACGAGAATATGTAGGGAAGCGAATAAAATGTGCAAGGAATTAGATTTTTTTGAAACCTCATCAACGCGATTCAGAAATGCTCTGCGAAACATCGTATGCCATGCCGACAACAACGCGGCCTAAGCATAACAGTTATTATACTTAAGGTATAAGGTATAACTTAGTCTTAAGAAAATTTAGTTTCTAACAAAAGGGCTTTGCCAGTACACTGTTCAGTAAATAAATAAAATCATTTGATATCTCTTGAAATTTTTTAAAGCTTTTGAAAATATCTTGAAATTTTCAAAATAGCCTGAACTATTTCAAATCCCTTAAAATCCCATATATAATTACTGTAAAATAATAAATTGAAATAATAAATTGAAAATTTCTTGACATCTTTTAAAACATCCTCAAATATATAAAATCCATAAAAATCTTTTGAAATCTCTTTAAATTTTTTAAAGCTCTTGAAAATGTCTTTAAATTTTAAAAATACACTGAAATATTTTTAATCCTTTAAAACCTCATATTAAATTTCTTTAATCAATTGAAAACTTCTTGGAACATTTTTAAATACTCTAAAGTTTTTCAAATCCTTCAAAATCCTTTGAAATACCTGGAAGTTTTTTTAATAGTTCTAAAGTACTTTGGAAAGTTTTAAAATAACCCTTTTAATGTTTTATTAATTATTTGAAGTTCCTGTAAGTTATAAAAATAAATCGAAAATTCCTTGACATCTTTTAAAACGTCCTCAAATATTTAAAATCCTTAAAAATCTTTCGAAATCTATTCAAATTTTTTAAATCTCTTGAAAATATCTTGAAATAAAAAAAAAGAACTGAAATATTTCGAATCCTTCAATAATTTGTAATAAATTTCATATATAATAAAGTATTTATTTATAAATAGTAATAAATTTCAATAATTTCAAAACTTGTAATTACTGTAATTGATTGAAAATTCCTTGGAATCTTACAATTTTTTTTCAATTTTTCAAATCCTTTAAAATCTTTTGAAATACCTAGAACGATTTAAAAAGATTTTTAAAGTATCTACTTCGAACTTTTTAAAACGAACTCTTCTAAAATTTTCCAAAGTTTTCTAAATTACAATCTGAAAGTTTTAAAAATTTCAAGAAATTTTAAAAGATTTTAAAGGGTTTCAAACATTTGAAGATGTTCTAAAAGGTGCCACGGAATTTACAATTGATAACAGTAATTTAATATGAGATTTCAAAGGATTTGATAAATTTTAGATATTTTAATAGATTTCAAGGAATTTTCAATTAACTTTAATAATTTAGGATAAGATTTCAAAGGCTCTGAAATATTTCAGGGTATTTATAAAATTTCAAGATATTTTTAAGAGCTTTAAAAAATTTCAAGATATTTAAAAAGATTTTTTAGGATTTCCAATATTTGAGGAAGTTTTAAAAGATGTCAAGGAATTTTCAATTTATTTTCATAACTTAAAGGAACTTCAAAAGATCAATAAAATCTCAAAAAAAAAGAGTTTTTTTTTAAATTCCAAAGTATTTCAGAAATCTTAATAAAAAGTTCTAGTTATTCCAAAATATTTTAAAGTATTGGAAAAATGTAAGTGTATATAAGGGTGCAAGGAATTTCAATTTATTACAGTAACTTAATATGATAATAGGATTTGAAATATTTGTGAATTTTAAACTATTTTGTACAAAATTCTTTTTGCTTTGAAAATTAATCTTTTTTGTCGAAAATTCAACTATGATTAAACATTAATTTTTTGTATAGAAAAATATTTTTGGTGGAAAATAAATTTATTTTGTGCAAAGTTCACGTATTTAATTAAAAATGCCTTCTTTTAGAATACAATTCAACTTTTCGGGTAAAAATTTAACTATTTGGTTTAACACAGTTTGAACAAATTTTTTCTTAAATTTATGTATTTTATTCAAAAAATTTTGTTGTAGAAAACTAATTGTTTTAGTTGAACTATTTCTATTAAAAGATAGTTAAACAGTCATTAATATTAATATAAGATTTTATAATTATAATATTAACATCAATAATA
>NC_046660.1:137252144-137279861 GCF_010883055.1 Belonocnema kinseyi
ATCAACTCATGCATGAAATTAAGAATAACGGAAAACAGCAAAATCGTCAATTTCTTTAATTTCTTTAATTTCTTTCAAATGGGGATCGAGATATAAATAAAAGACCACCGAAGTTTTCCGAAGCTTTCAGATCGGCAATCATCGCGCAGCAGAAAACCTGAAAAAACCGAAGTTCGAGTCGTGCATTTTCGGCTTACACATGAACTTACAGTGGTAATCATGCACCTTCTGTTTTGCCGCTCCCAAATCGTAGGTACGGTGGGGACTGCTACTCTCTTCACACGGAAACAGACCTGTCATAATGTTGGAGAGAATCTCGTTTCAGATCTTGGATCACTCTATAGAATTCGCACGCGCATTTTCGGAGATAAAGATACAGGATGCCAAAACTGCGATGAAGATCACGATTCATTAGAAAACTCATTTGAGAAAATCTTTGTCACTGAGGTTAGAGATATAATTAAGAACTTGAAAAACGGTAAGGCTGCCGGTGTAGACGGTATTAACGCTCAAATGCCTCAACACGGTTGCGAGTACATACCACATAGACTTTGCGAATTGATAATTTTATGTTTTGAGATGGAAAACTTCCCAAACGATTGGAAAAAAGCGATTTTCATACCAATATACAAAAGAAAGGGAGACAAAAGCGACTGCAATAATTACAGAGGGATTAGCTTATTATTCATAGGGTAATGAAAATAACAGAAGAAAAGATTTGGGAAGTGCAAAGTGCATTTGTGCCAGGAAGATCATATACGGATCAAATATTTAATATAAGGCGAATCACAGAAAAAAGTTTGAGAGTAGGAAAACAAGTTTTCTGTACATTCGTGGACCTAGAAAAAGTTTCTGACAGGGTAGATAGAAGTAAACTTTGGGAAGTCTTGCAAGAGTATGAAGTTAATGGAAGGCTCCTACAAGCTATAAAAACAATATATACGGGTAACAAAGCAAGTGTAAGGGTAAATGGGAAATTTAGTGACTGTTTCAATATTATTCAAGGAGTTAGACAAGGATGCGTAATGTCTTTATGGTTATTCATATTATTCATGGACAAGTGGTCAAGGATGGCTCTTTTCGACGAAGAAGGTGTGGATCTCGACACAGAAACGGTACGTGGGTTAGCGTTCGCAGATGATAAGGTTGTTATGGCAGAGTCAATCGAAGACTTGGAAAGAATGTCGAATAAACTAAATGCAAGCATGAAGAGCATTGGCCTCAAAATTAACGCAAATAAAAGAAAAACTATGGTGTTCGAAGGAAAGACTGAGAAAACAATATGCAATACTTTATTCAATTATGAGAGAATTAAACAAGCTGATACGTTCATATTCCTTGGGAGCTTATTGACTAAGGACGGTAAGATTGAAGAGGAATTAGAGAGACGCATAAACGAAGGTAAGAAGGTTATTGGTAGAGCAGGGCCCCTCATCATAAGTAAAAAATGTGTCAAATAAAGATAAAATAGCAATACATAATTCTATATTTTTACCGACTATACTATACGGTAACGAGACATGGACTTATCAAGAAAAAGATAAAAGTAAAATTAATGCAGTGGTCATGAGATTCTTGCGCATAATATGCAGGAAAACTTTGATGGGCAATATGAGTAACGATATGATTCTCAACTAATGTGGTGCAGAAGAGACGCTAATAGACACATGGGAAAGAAATCGCTTATGATGGTTGGTGCATTTTTAAAGAATGCCAAATGAACGACTAACGAAACATGTGTATAAAGGTAAAGTGAATGGTAGTGTGCCCAGAAGCAGACAGCGGGAAGAATTGTTAGAATGTGTGAATGAGAGCCTAGTTAGAAGAGACACAAGAAGCCACCGACACACGAGAGCCTGCATGACAAAATGCGTGGAAGTAAACGATGCTAGAGAAGTATGCCAGAACAGAAAAGTATAGCGGCAAATAGTTAATAAAAAGAGTTTCAGTAGAGTGAATGACGCCTATAACAAAAGACCTTGAACTCTAATGGACCCAAGTGGGGAACTTCACATGACGACTTTGTGAGGATCTTCACTTGGGGTGGTTGCTAAAGAAATTGATCAGCAATCTGGGTCGGAGCATAGTTGCGGAACGAACGTGTTATTTAAATAAATAACACGAGAATTCTGGATCAATCTAAATATTTTATATCCCTTCCTTGCATTACCCCTTTCCCCACCGAGTGAGTCACACCTACCTCGAAAGGGAGATGGCTTAATAGTATAAAAAAATTAAATAGAATTTAGTTAAATTCACATAAATTTAACGTTAAATAAAATTTATTTAAATTTAAAACTAAAATACAATTTAGTCAAATTTAAAATTTAAGTACGATATAGTTAAATTAAAAATTTTAATAAAATTTCTACAAACAACATGTTTTTTGTGTGCATTTTTATTCTTCAATTTTTGTAATCTGTGCATTCTGTATATTAACAGTTTTATTAAATACATATGTAAGTAAGACATTGTAATTGATGCACGGAAATAACTGTTGGTAAGCGATATACGAACAAATTTTCTAGACAAAACTTGTTCAGGACAATGGAGGCTATCTGACTGCAATAACAACTGTAATCTGGGGGGGGGGGGGGGGGGGGGGGGGGGGATTTTCATGTTCCTTTGAAGATCAAAGTTATTTTTAAAAAATGGAAACCCCTATTTTTGACACCGGATTCGGAAAGAGCGCACAATTTTACGTTTGAAATTTTTTTTGAATTTATCAGGGTGATCTCCAGAATGTGAAGGTTAAATGCTGAAAAATCATTTAGAAGCTGTTTCCCTTGAACTTTTAAGGATTAATGGGAGAGCATATGTTTGGGGTGCTTGTTCACCGTGAGCACGCTTGTCCTAAGGTTCAGACGGTCAAGGTCGTTCGTGCCCAAGCCTAACCTAGAATTATGTCGTCCATAAATACTCAAAAATTCAAAGAAAACAGCTTCTGGACGATTTTTCAATATTTGACCTTGACTTCTGGAGGTTACTCTAACAAATTAAAAAACTAACATTGATCTTCAAATGTCCTTGAAATTGAGTCTTAGGTCACATTTATTAGTACAGTCAGAGCGATGGTTTCTACGAATATTAGGCTATTGTTTCGTTACCCTTAAGAAAGCGTCTATCATCTTCTTACAAATAAGCTTTAGTATATCTTATTACTACGGATAATAATTAGGCTGAATTCATTTTGTAAGAAATATTAGTAAACACGTTAGAAATGTTTAAGGAAATAAAAATCTTTAAAAAGGGCTTGTTTTGAAAGTAATAGAAGCCTAAATTACATTGCAAACTGTAATAAAAAATACTGGAGTTTTGAATTTGTAGGAAACATTCCGACAAATAATGGGTTATTTATTCCTCCTAAAAGCTTAGCTAAGTAGAGTGAGACTAGTTCTTGTCCGTAGCGGAATGATAGACTAGAGCTTATTTTGCAATGGGATGATAGTAGCTTTCTTAACGGTAACGGAACAATAGCCGAATATTTGTAGAAGCCATAGAGATGGCCCCAATCGTCCTGAACAACTTTAGTTTAACAATTTTTTTTTATCTGGCTTACCAACAGAGATATTGGAGTGTGTCAATTAAAATGGCACACACGGTATATTAAGATAAACTCCACAAAGTATTCTAATAATTTAATTCAATTAATTTGATTAGTATGAAAAGTTCCATGAAAAGGTTAGGTTTAAAACCTTGTACCTGTAATTATGTATATTTCAAGTTTTAATTTAAAAAAATTCTGGATACCCTTTCAGATTGAAACGCTAAATTTAGAACTTATTACGTGTAACGTGTTCAAACTCATAACTTCACAATTTTTTGTTCGAAACTAAAAAATGGACACTGTCGAAATATAAAGCAGCGCTTCAACTCAAACAATTATTTTGAATAGAAATTCTTCACTTTTCCACCATTTAAATTCAAAGTGAAAGAATTAGCGGTACAACAAATATTCTTTTGGAAGTGAGCAAATTTAAATTCCTATCATATACAAATTTTTCAATGTCGAAGGCTTTGAATTTATTATAATTTTAAAACTTTCATAATTTTTCGTTGTATCATACATGATGATGTAATTTAAATTATTAAAAATAATAATTAATATTAATTATGTAATTATTTAAAATTACAGCTCTAAAAAATCTAAATAAACTCAGTATTCAAAATTAAAACATTTTAAAATTAGAGAAATTTTAAATCGAAAGAGATTAAAATTTCAGTATAATTATTTTCAATCAAAAGAATTCAAATCGAATGATTATTCTATGCTTCGAATTTTTTAGAAGGTACGAGGTATGACGCGTAATTACGATACTAGTGAGAACAAATGAGAAGACCCCACTCCTCCGACTATTTACCATGTTCAAATGTCAGCTGTTCAAATCATGACAGTTTGCAGTGACGATTTGAATCGTTCTTATTAAAATTATCAAAATTATTAGAACGAAGAAAACGTTGAAAGGCATCACAAATATAAAATCTTCCACCGTAAATATCGAATGTATTTGATTATGAATTAAAATTAAAATTGCAGTGAATTGTACATTTGATAAAATCATCAAATTTACAAATGCGTAGTTGGGGAGAAGGGGTTATAGCGCCATTCTCACTATCAGGGAAAAAACGTACTCAATAGCGGGAGTTCGCAGTACTGAATTTCGCAGTACCGTAGTAAATTTTTCAAATTTATAGAACTGTTGATATGTAATCTTTACCTGATTCCCGCTAAGTAAGCTGGTATTAAAAAGTATTGAAAAATTTTATGATCAACGGTGACGTGAAAATTATTGAATCCTTCCCAGGAAAAAAAATCCATTCATTTGTGTTGAATGGGTTTCGAAGGCTTTTGAATTTCGTATCTTTCACTAGAATTCCAGATTGCCGCCTATTGTTTTTTTAAAGATTTTTAGCCGTTATAATTTTCTTGACTAATGTATATACCGCAAAAGCATTTACAACATCTTTAACTGAAATAGAAACATTAGTCTAGTAGACTTGCGCGTGATTTCTTTTAATCTTTCGATAATTTATACATTAAAAAAAATCATGTAAAATATGGCAGCTTAATCTCACAAAAGTCGGTCTCATTAAAAAAAGGAAACCGATTCAATATGACCTTGCTTGAAATAGTCATTGTAGTGCATGGCAGATTCAAAGCTGCTTAAGAAAATAACTGATTCACATAGTCGCAAACCGATTAAGTTTTAACGTTCTGAATCTGCAAGTGACAGATATGTAATTCACAGAGTCGTCTTTTCAATGGATTATTTTTTTCTGTGGACCTAATACCGTTTTTGTGCTCGATTTTTGAATCTCCATAACAGTAGAAGTTATATCTTAAATAGGTTCCTTTTCTGTAACCAGTGATGAAAGTATTTTTCAGAATACTTTTGGATACTTCAAATAGATTATGAAATAGAATATTTGTAATTCCTCTATTTTTTAATCCCTTTATTTGCAAATTTTATGCAAGTTTCTTGTAATACGTTAAACGAAAATAGTGTTTTTAATTTTTTCAGGTTACACTTGAGGACTCCAATTGACTTTGAAAGGTTTTGGAACCTATATATTTTTGGTGTCTAATAGGGCATTTAAAAAAGGGGGACAAAAACGGCATTCCTTGGTATTAATATTTTTAATACCTTTGAGTGCAAGTCTTCTTAGCAAGATTATAGAAATATCGGTTGATTCAAGTATATACAAGGATACAGGATATCTTTATTGAACTATCTAGAAGCATTTATATTAGATGTAATCTATACCTATATTCCAGAAAGAAAAATCAAAGTTTTTTTATATATTTCCATGCAGGGAATCTAAAGAGCAATAGCCCCTTCTCGAAAGTTCGATCGTTCTTTCTCGAATTTAGGTAAAGATTACATCCACAAGACTTCGCAGGACGTGGAGGTGAGATCTACGTATGGCAATTCGGTTCCAGGAATTTGCCAATAAAACAGAAGAAAATTGAGTTACAAGCGAAATTCAATTATCGACCTTCAGAATAGTCTCCCTGTATCTCTATACAACAATTTCAACGTTGCTACCACGCTTGAAAGCACTCTTGTTAATCCTACGGTTTAAACCCGTTCAGCACCGCCGATCCAGCTTCCTTAACATCCTGCACGTCGCCATGCTGAGTTCTCTAGAGGTGCCCCTTTATTTCGGGGAACAAAACAGAGTCGCAGGGGGCGATGTCCAGACTATAGGGTGGGTGTGGCAGCGTTGGAATGTCTTCTCTCGCCACAAACTCTTGCAAATGAACAAGGAATGGGCAGGCGCATTGTCGTGGTACACGATCCAGCCGTTCTCGACGAGTTCGGGTCGCAAATAGGTGACTGCAACCGCTTCAGGATGCAGTGCTGCCAGGTCGAGCTAGAAATTTACCCCCACCATACCTACCATTTGGGAAACGCAAAACAGAAGGTACCCGAATCATTAAAAACCGAAGATTTCCGAAATGAGTAAATTCTCGAAATTACAGAATTTTCGAATTTTAGCAGATGAAACAATTTGATGCAAACTCCTGTTAAAAAATACAAAAAAAACATGAATCCAACGACCAAATTTGAACCACAACGCACAAACAAAAAAACAAAACGCAAAAAATCCTATTGTAATCTGATAAAAATAAAAAATAAATCAATAAAGATAATTTTCAGACAAAAATAAAAAAGAGGAAAGAAAAATGAGAAGGCAGCCAACCAGCTCCCCTTCCTTCTCTTTTCCTTTCTTTCGTCTTTCTTATTTTTCTTATCATTAAATTACACCATTTGTTATTTCGAATTTCAACTTGTTATTTCTCTTTAGATAAGTCCCTGAATATTTAGAGTACAAAATGATTTATAGAAAAAAGATTCACTTTATATAAAATATGAAATCTAAAGTTCATTGACTGGCTTTATCTATAAGAAAAAAGCAATGATTGTAGTATACCAAAAAAGGTTTATTTGTGCATTTCGATCTGACTCTAAGAATTCCAGTGAATTATGAAAACAGTTACAACAAATTTTCTTTAAAAAGCTGTATGTCTTCCATTCTTTAGATTAATTTGAAAATTTCTTTAAATTGACAAAAAAACATTAATTTTAGAAAAATTGAAAAATGTATGATACGAAAAAGGCCAAGTGCAATTTTTCCCTTGAGAATGTTTAGATTAATAGTAATATGAAGGAGATCCTGTACATTTCGTTCTCGCTGAACTAAGTAGAAAAATTCAGGAACTTTAATTTTCTGACATTTTATAACCTAAATTTTGTAAAGCCCGAATATCGTAAGTTTTCGAAATTTCCAATTTCCAAAATTAGAAATTCCCGACTAAAAATTACTTCAATTTAACATTGTTTCATCTTTTGGAATAATATTTTATTTTATCTATATCATATATGCTGCAGATATTAAAATTTAGGAGGGTTCTTAAAATTTTCAATTTACACAGAGATACTGGGGAATTCGAAAAGTCAGTCATTTAAAGAATTTACTCATTTCGGAAATCTTCGGTTTTTGATAATTCGGGTTATAAAATTTCGGTAATTATGCAGTATCGTCAATTTAACATTCCTACTTCGCCTCGACTTGCACGCATTTCGCTCCTTTGTCGCTATGCCTCGCATTATCAGCCTCTGTCTCCGCGACTAACATCTAATACTTGACTACTATTTACAATATTTACTTTTTTCTTACATCTACTCCCTCTCCTATTTACAATCTTTCCTTTTCCATTCTTCTTCCCCCTTCCTTACATTTTTCTCCATCTTACCCAACTCCCCCTTCACCCATGCTACTGCCCTTTTGTCCCCCCTTTCATGCAACAATACCTCCATGTTTATCCCACTATTTTCCACCTCTTCACACACCTCCAACCAGTGCTCAACTTTTGCATCCCCTTTCCCACACAGTTCACACATTCTCTTCTCTCTAGAAAGCCAGAACCTATTATAATCCTCCATGCAACCGCATCTCATTCTCGCTATAAGTCCTTGACTACCTTGCTCTCCTTTCTCACACAAATATTACGCTTTCTCCCTTGTCATAATCCACACATAGTTCCCGTTAAAGCTTGACTCTCTTATCCTCTCCTCTCTTTCGGCCTTCTCTTTCTCGATGCCATTCTTTCGAAACAACTCACATACCTTCCTTCCTGGTGCAACCTGCTAACTTCATTCGTCTGCAATCCATTCTTTCTAAAACACCTTTCCCTTTCCACCTCCATTTTTGCACCACTACGTATGCTCTTCTTCTCCCACCAACACTCCCTGGCCAATTTGCTTCCCCCTTCTTCCAAAAATTCCTCCTCATATTTACACGCTCGTCTCCCTGTTCTAATCCCTAAACTCGTTCTTCCTGTCTCCCTCCTGAGAATAAAGTTCGGCGTATTCCTTTCCAACCCCAGTGTCCACTTTACATACCTTTCCTTTATCCTATTTACCTCCTCACTTATCTTCGAACTCCACACCTCCACTCCGTAAAGTAAGACATGCATCACTATCGAATCAAACAATTTTATTCTCCTTACAAAATTATCTGCCAACAACCACTCCCCGAGCCACCACACCTGCCTCATCGCCACATTTGCCCTTCACACTCTGTGTTTTATATGACCATTACTCCCCCATTCATTCGAAACAGGAAGCCCAGGTACACAAACTCTTTCACCTCCAGTACCGATTTTCCCTTCCACTTCCACTCCCCTCCACTATCTCTCCCTCCTCCTTTCCTGAACACCATAACCTTCGACTTGCTCGCATTTAACTCTAACCTATTTTTGTCCAAGTATCTTCTCAACCTCTTTATCATCCCCTTTAAAGCCTCTTTGATCTATGCCAGCAGCACTATGTCATCTGCATATGCGAGTGACCATATCCTGACTCCTCCTACCCTAACTCCTCCTACCACTCCGTCCGCTAGCTTACTTTCCATATCCACGATCAAAATTGCAAAAAGCGTTGTGCTAAGAGGGCTCCCTTGTCTCAACCCCCTATCCATCCAGAATCCCTCAGAGTTTCCCTCCCCTCCTCTCACCCTATCTTTCGTCTCCTCATATACCTCCCTTAACCTCTCGATCAGGCCCATCTTCACTCCCCTCTTTTTCATTGCCTTCCTCAATCTACCTCTATCCACCGAAGGGAACGCGCTCTTTATATTTACAAAAAACTCGTACACTTTGGCACCCTTTTTGGTTAGTTCTCTATCCACCACGTGTTGTAAGACGTAAATATTGTCAATAGTACTCCTTCTCTCTCTATAGCCCGCCTGCTTTTCCGACAATATTTCCTTCCTCTCAACATCCTTGCGCAGCCTATCTGCTAACACCATCGCGTATATTTTGTATGCAATATTCACGAGCGTAATTCCTCTATAATTTTCCTGCTTATCCCTATCCCCTTTCTTATACAGTGGCACGATCAACCCCTCCCTCCACCCTTTTGAGAATCCCTCCTTCTCCATACTTTTTTCACTAACCCCTTCAGCCTCCGCCTTACCTGTTCTGTGCCAAACAGCCACGGTTCGTTCTCTACCCCGTCCATCCCTGCTGCCTTAGATTTTTTCAACTTCTTTATCTGCTTCTCTATCTCCTCGTCGTTTAGCTCCTCTCCATCTACCTCCCTCGTTATTCTAATCCCCTCATCTCTCATTCGTGTATCTGACCCCTGAAATGAATCCCTAAAAAAATTCCTCCATTCGTCGCTCCCTATCTTCTCATTTATTCCCGCCATACGTTTCCTTAACCTATTATTTATATTTGACACGTCCCCTTCTGCCTTAACACTTCTTAACTCCTCTGGTAGCTCTTTTTCCTTTGCCTGCTCTTTCTTCTTACACATCGCCCTAAACTCCTTCCTCATTTCTACGTACTCCTCCCTTTTTGTGGTTCCTTCCTTCCACTTCCTGTACTTCTTCTTCACCTTTCTCTTTATCATTTTACATTCCCTATCCCGCCACGGCTTCGCCATTCCTTTCTTCTTTTGCCTAAATACCTTCTTTTGCACACAACCTTTCACTTTCTCCTGTAGATCCTCCCATATCTCGTCCACCGACCCCCCCCCCCTCAAAGCTTACGTTGCCCAACTGCTCCGGATACTTCTCTATCGCCTATCTCGTCCATGACATCCTCTCCCCTAACGACCCTTCTTTCCTACCCTGCCTTTCACCAACCACCCCCTGTAACCACAAACTTAATGGCTGATGGTATGATTCCACCCTCTCTTCTACTTAGAAGAACTCCTCATCTTTCTTCTTTACCCCTGCTACGTTTCAGTACAACACCTTTAGCAGTCCTTCACCCAGCTTTACTCCCACCCCCTACCTCCCTGAAATAAATTCCCCTGCACTTCCTTCAAAGCCTCCTTCTTCTCGTCCCATACCCACATTTTCTGGTCTATTTTTATTTTCCGATACCCTACCTTCGCCGCTCTCACATGAATGAACAGTACAGTTTGGCAATACACAATGCTGCGCAGTAAAGTTATGCAATACATACAGTTGCGAAGTGCATTACTATGATACTTTTGGATACACAATAGACTTACATAAATGCAGTAGGCTTCTATGACACATATAATTGTGCTCTACAATTTGGTGGTACATAGTGATGCGCAAAAGACTTATATGATATCTTTGGATACACTTTTAAGTACAATTGTACGGCATACGTGACTGCGAGATACTATTCTGGCGGATTCTCGAAGAGTGTTCTGTTCGAAGATAAAATCCGGTAAAACAGTGACTTTTTCTGGAAAATTACTAAATAACAGAAAAATCTCTCAAATGTTGTGTAAGATTCGATGCATGCCTTCATAAAATTTCTATAAGCATCTATAGTGGACGTGATTTTCTCCTTCATTAAAAAAAGAACGAATGAAGTTTCTAGAAGGGGCTATTGCATTCGAGATTCCATGTACTGAAATATGTACAAGCTTGTACTTACGAGGTCAGAGTGGGGGTGATGTCTAATAAAAGCCATCGCCTGAAAACATACTGCTAGATGAGGTCAATAAATGGAGAAACGAATGTATGATGTGTCTAAAGACTGTGAGAAAGAGAGACAATATATAAAAAACGGAAGTACCTAAATATAATTCAAAAATTAGCATGTTCTAATGCTCGTTTTTATTTCCTCATTAAAAAAGGAAGTAGTCTGTAGAACAAAATAACAAAGCGTGATGACATCAGCAATAGAGTCACATAGACCGACGTTAACAATGCGTTTGATAAAAAATAATAACATGTTTTGTAGGCAACCGAGTTTACAAAGATGTTTTTTCTCTCCTGGATAATGCTGAAAGACTTTATTGTTGAGCGGGGAAAGGCCTTGTACGAACACAGGGCTTTAGAAGTGAACGATGTGCTCCTTACATACCGTTTGGATGTCCGTAAGGAGATATCTGATGACAAGACTTCCAAATTCAATAAAAATTAGTTCATGATTAGGGTCGATTGAAAATCAAAATGAAGGAAACCATTCGATTGGAGAAAACCATTGTATCGAAAGAAACCATTGTTTTGGGGAAAACCTCTACTTTTGAACGTTTTTCGGGTAATTAAAACCAAATCCGGGTTCAATTTGATCCGATCACGTCAGGATAAAGGTTAAGTGACGGTCAGAATGAAAAAAAATGATTGCATCGGAGAAAATCTCTACTCTCAGACGTTTTTTGGGTAGCTGAATCCGAATTCGGCATAATTCCGACCCCATCAGGTCGGAAGGAAGGTCACCCCAAAGTCAGAATTAGGAAAACCATGGAATTCAACTCATGGGGTCGTACTAACCCCGGATTAGAATTCCGCGATACCATAAACATCTGAGAGTAGAGGTTTCATCCAATTCCATGGGTTTTTCAATGTTTACCTTGGTATGACCTTTATCCCGTTCTAGTGAGATAAAATAATCTCGGATTGGAATTGAACGCCCACAAAAAGCGTCTTAAAGTAGTGGTTCATGCCAAATCAATGGTTTTTTTTTCTTCAATTTGACCTTTACTTAGCCTTGATCGTGAACTGATGGGATCTAAATGACCCTACCTTGATATTTTCACCTTTAATTAAACTTGATATTTACCTCATGGGTTCAAACTAAACCCGGATTTCGATTCAGCGACCTCAAAAGCCTGTGGGCATGGTGGTTAAGCTCGGGTTGTAGAAATCTTTGTTGTTGTGGGGCTGTGCTATTCGAAAATTAATATCGAATTTAATCCCTACAATCAAATCGTCCATTTACTGCGGAAAGGAAAGTTAAACAAGCTAGAATTGTCGTACATTGACGCCATAACCAAAATCTATTATTAAATCGTTGCAACCACAAAAGGAAAAGCTGCTTACCACAGGAATCAGCCATTTAATTTTTATTATGTCTGTGTGAAGAATCTTTCTTATTTATTGAGTAGACAACTATCGAAATATGATATAAAGAAATATATTTGCGATCGATGCCTACACTATTTGTATCTAAAGGAAATTTGATAGCCTAAACTAAAGCTTGCAAAAAGTAAATGACTAAAAGCATGCTACCGAAACTGGGAAAAAACATTATCAAATTCAAAAACTTAAAGTATCGAGAAAAGGTTTGATTTATCATTTAGGCAGATTGTGAGTTCCTGTTAAAACCCGAAGAGGACCTGGACAGAACATCAAAAAGTAAGGTGTTTAAAAAACATGTTTCTATGAGTCCTGCCCTGAATCAGAAATCTTTCCTTAAAGCCGCTACTTCTCATATCTGTCAGAAAGCCCTACATCCACAAAAAAGCACGTGATCATTGTCACCTGACATTTAAATACGTTGTCCAACGCACAAACATTTTAACCAAGAATATGAAGATTTGCAGAACATACCTGTTGTGTTTCACAACTTAAGTGGGTACAATGCTTGCTTTATTTTTCAAGATGTTACTACACATTTTGATGGAAAATTTTAAGTTTTGTCATTAAATAAAAAAAGCATATTTTATTCACAAAGAAAACTCAAGTCTTGTTTATTAATTTCATCTACGTTCGGCTTTCGCTGCTTGATGTATCTAGAATCCTGATATACGACTGATAATACAGCTACATGTACGAAAAATATAGAATGTTTTGAGTTTAATGAAAGACGAATTTTGATGATCAAATTATTACGGAATTTTCTCGCTTGTGTAGAAAGACTTATAGAATTTGCGTGAATGGCGAACACTTTATCATAAAGGAAAAAAGGGTGAAAGTTGACTTAAAAAAATCAATCACCTTCAATGACTAGACGAAATTCCTACGACATTTAATTGTACAATCTAGAACACCATTTGTAACCAGATCCTGACTTTACTACGGTGAAACCATTAAACAAGTAAACATTGTGCTACGTCCTTATGAAGATTTTCTTATTGAAAATATTTTTTAAAAAGTAGTTATCAAAATTTAACTGAATAAGAGGCAATATGTACGTGTGCGAATTGATTTTTTTATTTATAGTTTGATATTGATTTACCGCTGGTGCAACATTAATTCAACATTGCTGCATCATTGGTTTAACACTGATTCATCATTGGTTCAACATCGATTTAAAGATTATTCCAAATTCCATACAGATAGTTTAACATTGCCCAAAGTTAAATTCATTATTCGACAAAGTTGAGTCAACATTGCACAATGTTAATTAAATATCTGATTTTTGTATCCAGCTGTTGTGTGAAGTGTTAAAGCCTAAACACTTCACCAATATTTTGTCACCGCGTTTCTTGATTCTTTTTCCACAGAGTGTACGTCCGAATGTTTAACTTGAGGAAGTCCTTGTTCATAAAATCTACCTGCAAAGGGTTGATCTTGATAGTCTTTGAGCCTATACGTCACTAGATTTAATGCTTTTACGATGATTCATTTTCATAACGAGAGACATTTAGACTTTCACTCGTTTAAAAAACTAAGACATTTGCCAACGTTTCGTGAACATTTCAGTTCACTACTTTAGAGCTGACCTGAAACTGAGGTATCAGGTTATGTTGTTCTTATGTATACCCTCTACTATGACTGTGATTGGCCAGAGCGCCTACCTACACGGTAGGACGGAAAGTCAAATCGGATTGGTATTATATCCATTGTTCCTATTGATGTTATTAGGTTATTTTAAGATTTCGAATGCTTCTCCATGTTTTCTTCGAAAGATGTTTTGTGATTTTGCAATGGCTGTTGTTCTGTCAAATAAAATTTATGTCCTGTATCGATATGATATGCAGCTAGTGCTGATTACGTGAAATGTTTTAGCCTGATTTTACTCTCATGTTCCTTTATACCTTGACTCACCGCTCTCCCGGTTTCTCTAATATAGATTTTGGCACAAGAACAAGGGATTTTATATACTCCTGGATCACTTAGAGGTACCTTATTGTCTTTAGGGTTATTTAGTGGTTGTCATATTTTCACAGGCGGTTTAAATATGGTTTTGATGTTGTGTCTGTTGAGAATTCTTCCTATTTGTTCTATGACACCTTGGATGTAGGGTAGGTTGGTGGTCATTTCTCTCTCTCTCTCTCTCTTTCGTAGGTTGTGTCGACTCGTTTTTTTAGTAGATTTTCTTCTTGCTTAATCAATTTCTTTATTTGTGTTATCGTTCTGTATTAGGATTTGTTTAATGTTTTGTAATTCCTTTTATAAGTTATCTTTATCTGTTATGGAGACAGCTCTGTATACAAGGGAGTTTATAACAGATTGTTTTTAGATAGGTGATGTTGCGAGGAGGCATTTAGGTATATGTTTGTGTCTGTGTGGGTTTTCTGTGAACTTCATATCCTAATGTGTTATCAGTCAGATCTTTTGTAAATCAATATGTCCAAGAAATGCAATTTTCCGTTTTGTTCTATATCTATGGTAAACTGAATATTAGGATGTAATTGATTGATGAAATCGAAAAACTTATTTAGTTCTTCTCGTCTATGTCGCCAGATGAGAAAAGAGTCATCAACGTAGCGGAACCAAAATTCCGGTTTAAGCTTGGCTTGGTTGAAGATTTTAGTTTCTAGATGTTCCACAATGATATTGGATATTACAGGTGAGCTTGGGGATCCCATTGCTGTCCCTGAGCTTTGTTCGTCAATTATATCAGAGATTGGTACTTTCGTAAAGAGAGATACAATGTCGAAACTCACTATGATGTCCTGGGGTTGAATGTGGATCTGTTGTATCTTTTTGATAAAGTCCATTGAGTTTTGGGCGTGAGTGATGGAATTTCCTGTAAAATGATTTAGTTTTGTTGCGAGGAAGCGTGCTATGTTGTAAGTTGGTGAGTTTATTGCACTGTCGATCGGTCTGCGTGGAATGTTATCTTTGTGGATTTTAAAGAGCCCGTAAAGTCTTGAACATATGGGATTAGTAGGTATCAATTTAGCTATTGTTTGGCTGTCAAGTTTAGAGTGTTTGAGAAGGGTTTTTTGTTTTACTGACTATTATTTTTCTAGGATACTTTTTAGGTTTGGTGTATGTATTCTCAGTTAGAAGGTCCATGATTTTCTTGTCATAGTATTCTTTATTCATTATTACTGTTGTGTTTACTTTGCCTTCGAGTAATATTGTAATATCTTTATTCCGATTGAGTTCTTTAATTGCGGTTTTTTCTTGTTTTGTTAAGTTTGAGGAAGGAACTTGAGCTTGGAGTGAAATGTTAACCTTTCTACGTCGTATGTCTTTCGCTTTTTCGGGTGGAAAGGTAGATATTGTGGATTCTAAATTGCTGATTATTTTTTCTTTTGGGATTTTCGAAGGAGCTACTGCAAAATTATGTCCTTTAAATAAGGCTAAGATCATTTCATTGTTGAGAGTATAGTCAGAGTTCCTTCCTCAAACTTAACAAAACAAGAAAAAACTGCAATTGAAGAACTCAATCGGAATGAAGTTATTGTAATATTACCCGCAGACGAAGGACACACAACAGTAATAATGAATAAATAAAACTATAACAACAAAATCATGGACTTTCTAACTGACAATACATATACAAAACCTAAAAAGGATCCTAGAAAAATAATAGTCAGTAAAACAAAAAACCGTTCTCAAACACTCTAAAAATGACAGTCAAACAATAGCTAAATTGATACCTACTAATCCCATGTCTCCAAGACTTTACGAGCTCTTAAAATTCCATAAAGATAACATTCCACGCAGACCGATCTTTAGCGTAATAAACCACCTTCAGATCATGTAGATCACCTAGGTTGTGGTAGCGTGATAAAGTATAGTCATGACTGATATCAGGATTGTGACAGTGTTCAATGTGGATACTTGTGCTTAAAAGTTCTGTCCAGATAACTTCATATAAAAAAGATAAATACTGTCTATGTAAGAGTGTGTAATGAACTGATTATATTCAGTATAGAGAAGAACTCTTTCCTCATAAGAACTATGGACGTGAATTAGTTGAATTGCTCACATTTAATGCGATTCCTAACGTTAACACTTGGAAGAATTACATCTATATCAGTGACCGAGTAGTGACTATGTCTACTGGCATTTATGAGATTGAAGACTTTGAGAGTTATGCCTAGAAGGCTCTAGAAATTATTTTTAATATAATAAGCATATAAGACTGTTGAAGTACCGTCACATCTAATTTACCTCTTATGCATTCACCGTGAAGACAATACATTACATTTAGTTCCGTATAGTTGATCAGGACGGAGAATTGGTGAATTTCCTTGGAGAGGTTCTAGCAATACGACTACACGTAAAATCCTCAAAATGGGTATAGTGTGCAATCGCAAAGGAGTCCATATGAGAGCCCTAAGATGCCAGTAGCAAACCAGTTTTCAAACAGCACACAAGGCGCTACTACCTCATAACATGCTCTTTCTGATACAACTTGGTCTGAAGGTAAAACCTCGTGAAAAAACAAACTGAAACGTCTAATTGAGATATTTATCATCTCCTTCTGTTGCAACAAAAATGGAACCAATATTAAACATTCAAACACCCCTGAGATCAATTATTTGCTATCTGTTGATTATTGCATCTTAACACCCTTATGCACATGCATACTTTCCCATACGTGAATTGATATTCCTATTCGCTTCAACACTTTTTAATATCTGAAGTGTTAATCAGCCCCTATCCATTTCGATCCGCATAGTGATCTGTCTCTCGCCATTCGTTGGAATCGAGCATTGGGATTTGCTACCGGGAAAAAGATTGTTTTTATTATTATTGAACTGAACTTATATTATTTGAATGCAATTAAATGCATATATACCACTACAGCACAACAATTGCACATACCATCGCATGCTCTAACGCTATTGGACTCTCAAACACTGGCTACGGGTTTCAAACAACCTAACTTCGGTCTAACGCATTTTATTCCTAATAACTAAGCTCCACGGCTAAACCAGCGCATGGAGTATGTGAAATAATTAAGTCTCAATAAGTTGATTATTAAATACACTATTTGACTATTTATCAAAATATAATTTCAATTCTTTTCACATAATTAACTATAAATAACTATTTTTTAATATTTCAAAGTAACTGGCATAACGCTTATATAAATGTGTGTTATGCATGAATCCATTTTTTCGTGATGTAAAGCAGCATCAGTTGTAACCAGTTTCCGAAGGAAGACAAGCACGGTTTGCTGTGGTTAGATGTGGTTCCAAACTTTCGCTTGAAATTAAATATAATTATTAATAACATTAATAATCAATATATAAAATTACAAATTTCTCAACTATATACAATTCACATGTACCATTTACACACACACTATACGTTGATACTTAGAGTTGAAGTTGCGACCAACTGTTAGCGCTGTGCTTCTGTATATTTCTACCATTAGTTTAATAGGGCCTGGTTCGCATTTTTCACTAAGTGAGAGTATAAGACCTAGTTCGTGACTAATAATTGTAGGAAACTACTCTTCTTTAGAAAGTCATAAATGACAGGCGCCCTGCCCGCTGCGTTTAGACACGTAAGGCGGGTGAAAAATTAAAATGTTGAAGTGATAATGTAATAGTCAATTTGTTTCTCGGATCAAATATTGATGGTCCAAGTTTATTATTATTCAATCATCAGACCAAAATTACGTGTCTAACACATTTCCATGCTTGATAATAATTAATTAAAAATTATCACTCATGAAAAGTAATACCAACTCCAGACTACGGTTCAGATATGTCTCAAACCTCTCTTAAATAATCATATTCTCTTCCCTAGAAAAGCTTTCGAATCTGACAGTGAGGGAAAAATAAATTTTACTGACAGGTACATTCTAGAAAAATACAAAACCTTGTTTAAATCTAGTCTTGAAACGGTATTGAGTTCGTATTTGTATCCTAGGTCTTTATGTGAAATTTCATTGAAAGTGATGGACCTATTGGGCTACAAAGGTGTTAGAAAACGGCCGTAACTTTCTATAAAGATTATGCATTTTTATATATTGTATGAACCCCTTAGTAAAGTTTACAATTGCCTTACTGCCGAAGTCAGAAGGTCTTCTGGGGATCAGAATATGACTGTTGAAGACAGGCTACAAACAGGCCTATACCATAGTCTTTTGTTGGTATTCCTTTTCATAAGGGATCTTTTTAATTTTTTTTTTTTAATTCTTTCCATCAATATTGGATCCTAGAATAAAATTAAATCTTACATCATCTTTTGAAAATGACTTTGCCAATGACTAGCTCTTATTAAGGCGTATTCAAAGCAGTCGTCCCAGGTTCTGATTAGGGTTATGATTTCAGCTGTTGGAGCTGTCGATGAATTAGGGTACAGCACGATCCGCGCTGATTGGTCGACGGTTACAATCGTGACCATAATCGGAAACGGGAACCGTTCGTCTGAATACAGCTTGACAGTTTGATTGCAAAGTGTCGTTGATTTTTATCGCGTCCGTGCATGTGATAGCTATTAAAAATGAAAGGACGACATTTGGAAATGTTATCAACAACCAAAAAGGTAAAAAGGATTATTTCACCATAAAGAAAGGTGCAAATAAAGATGTTGAGGCATGTAAAATATTAGCTATGTTTTACCGATAGTTCATATGTTATTTATTATATACTTCAAAAGAAAAGTTTTCACCCCTCCCCCCTAAAATAAAACGATGCAATTAATCGGGTCTCTTTAATTTTTTTCAAAATAGAAGTTATCATTTTGTTTGCTTATATAGATCTACGGCTAAGAAATGCGAGAAGAAAATACCCAACCTTGGGAAATCAATGTTTATGATGCTCATTATTCTGCAACTATTAACTAATACTCTGTTCCATTACCCATTTATAAACATAGCATTATTCAAATTCTTGAACCCAGTTCTAAGCTTAGCTAGGATGTATACTGCAAATCGTCTCACTCTTTCTTTCTTTTTTTAACATTTGAAATCTATATGAAATCTTCGTGAAATCTTTACGGAACCTTTAAGAAATCATTGCGACCTTTGTCATATCTTCGTGAAATTTGGTAAAATTACTTGATTTTTTTTTAATCTTGGGAAAGTCGTTGGAATATTTTTGCACCCTTTGCAATCTATTTAAAATAATTGTGATATAATTCAAAATTTTCTGATATCTATCTTGTTTCAATCTTTTCAAAATCTTTGAAAATATTAAAAATATATTCAAATGTATTTAGTGATACTTGTGAAATTGTTGAAATCTTTGGATAATCATTGAAGTCTTTATGAAGTCTTCTGAACGTAACCGAACTCTTTAAAAAACTTTGTGAAATAATTGAATTCTTTGTGAAATCTTTTAGGTCTGTGCGAAATCTTCAGGAAATATTTTCAATCTTTGTGGTATCTTCAAAAAAATCATTAGATTTTTTGAAATCTTTCGAAATATTGGGTAATATTTTTGAACATATTCAAATCATTGGGAAATCATTCAAGTAATTGTGAAGACTTTTAAATCTATCCGAAATCTTAGAGTAAACATTGAAATATCTGATTAATCTTTTAAATCTATCTAAAATATTTTAAATATTTAAAAAATCATCGAAATTTTTGTGGAAACTTTGTGAATTCATTAAAAATCTTTGCGAAATATTTTTGAAATAATGTGTAATATTTGTGACGTTATTGGAATCTCTGAGAACTGAATGAGGAATTTGGTAAATCTCTCAAAAATATCCGAAATGTTTCAAATGTTTTTGAAATCAGCACAAAATCATTGAAAGCTTTGTTCCATCTTTGAAATCTATCATAAATCTTTATGAAATGATATAAGTCTTTGTGAAATCTTTAAAATATGTCCGAAATCTTTGAAATCTTTGTAAAATATTTAGCAAATCTTTGGTAAACTATTGCAATCTTCGTCAAGTCTTCGTAAAATCTTTTTAATTTATCTGAAATATTTGCCAAACCTATAAAATCTTTGGTAAATCATTAAAATCTTTGTGATATCTTGAGAAATAGTTGTAAAATCATTGTAAACCCTTTAAAAATATTTGTAAAATATTTTAAAGAATTGGAAATATTTGGGAATATTTAAGAAATGATTTAATTCTTTCTGAAATCTTTAGAAAATGATTTCAATCTTTGTCAAATCTTTTAAATCTATTCGGAGTCTTTGCGAAATCTGCGAAATGTTGGCGTAATCACTGAAATCTTTCGGCCACCTTTGAAATTTTTGTGAAATCTTTAGCCACATGAATTTTATACCTGTATTTATTATATACTATTTATTGTTTATTTATTATTTATGTTCAATGTCACATAGGATAATATCATTATATTATGTAAAAATTGTACCATTCAATATAATATGTATATGCCCCTGTCCCCCTCTAGAAAAAAAACCTCCGCCGCTTCTAAAGATAAGGCAAAAAGATGCCGCTTTAGGAAAATCACAAGAAACGATTAGCGGCGTTTCAATCATATTTCAAGTCGTACGACATGTGTATCTTAAGGTGAAACGGTAACTTTCTTCGATCAGTGTGTGCAAAACAACTCCCAAAATAATACATCAATTGAAATTATTTCTTTTGCATTGTAAAAGGTTAAACGTAATCTATGGCGGGCTTCTCTTAATAATCCAAATTATTGATAATTAAAAAAGAAAGGTAAGATTATATAATTCCGAAAATTTTGCATACTCAAATAACAAGAATCCCGCCATGCAGAAAGTAATAATGAACATATTATAAGCGAAAAAAGATTGATTAATTAATTTATTTAGACGCCATTTTGCACAAACCAAACCAAAATAAATCAAGCGAAATAGTGCAGAAAACCCGGTTTTTTAGTTCCTTGATTGACCGCTAGTAGGCACTCCTGATCTGTTCTTGTACCACAGATCGATAGTTAAGAATATATAATTAATTTTCTTTATTTATAATTTAATGAACTCGTAATGTAAAGTTCAATGTCTTATTAATTGATATTTTAACTATGTTTTTGATAATCAACATAAAAATCGAATTTAAGGCTATCTCCGCAAAAACTGTAATGTCGGTAAGGTGGAGACATTACTTTAGACCTTTAGCGAGACGAAACTTCGGCTTATGATTGTTTGTTTGGAACATGGACATAGAAAACACGGGACTAGGCATGCCATTGCGGGGTTGATGCAATGAGGGGGGAGGCCCGCCATATTTTTATGTCCCGCGACAAGCATGGCAGCGCCCACATGTTTATATTTTCATGCACACTTTGTCGGCAACAAACGCTCGTGCGCATGATCAAGTGGCACATCGTAAGATGGCGGCTCTCCCCACTCATGAAATTCTCCCCCCTCCCGTGGATTCAACCCGGCTCGCAAAGTTAGGATGGCATGCCTAGTCCCGTGTTTCCAATGTCCATGGTTTGAAAAATAATAACATTATAGTATCACGTCGCTAAATTTCTAAATTGATTGTATAATTCTAAGCTCTTTACAATGAAATAATATTACAAATTATAAGAACATAATTTTACAATGTATTCTCGATCAAGTCATCTCTCAGTGAAGAATTTTGTACAAAAAAGTTTCGTTTGAGCAAAACCACCCTTAACATAATGATAAAATTGCATTTTTGTTTATTGAATATTAAATATTCTAATATTTCTCGAAGCAGGATTCTCTGAGAAATATCCTTTTTTTTCTAAATTTACATATTTTTATCAACAAAAAGTAAGTGATTCTCGATAATTTCATCTCTGCGTGAAGACTTTGAGACAAAAACGTTTCATTTATGCAAAACCACGCTTAGAATAGTTAGAAAATTGCATTTTTGTCGACTATAAATATTATAATATGTATTTCTTAATGCAGGCTTCTCTTAGAAATAATTTTGGTGGAAATCTACATATTTTTTATCAACAAAAAGCAAGTGATTCTCGATCATATAATCTATGCTTGAAGACTTTGGGATAAAACAGTTTCGTTTGTGCAAAATCACGCTTACAATAATAATAAAATTGCATTTTTACTTATTAAACAATAAATATAATATAATATTTATTTTTTACCAACAAAAAGTGAGTGATTCTCGATCGAATGACGCCCGCCCTCAAGGCTTAACCTCTAGCCCTTTGTTGCACTGACGGATTGGTTATTACCTGAGAACAAACAGGCCGTTCCTCGAAAATATCTCAGTTTCAGTTTTAAACCAAAAAGTGTATTTTAAAACAAGAAGATTAAGTTTAAAACAAAGAGATTAATTTTCTAGAAAAAAGAGGACAATTTTGCAACCAAATAGTTGAATTTCGAACTAACTCTACAACTCGAATAGATTAACTTTATGCCAAAAAGGTGAATTGTCAACTACAAAACTGTAATTGTTGAATTTTAAGACAAAAAGATGAATTTTCTACCAGAATAATGAATCTTTAATTAGAATATTCAAATTTTCAATAAAAAATACCAATTTTCAACCATGAATGTTCATTTATATAAAAAAAACTAATAAAAAAGAAGGTAATTTGCAAACGAAAATTGAACAGTTAAGTTTTCTCTTTAAAAATGTATGTTAAACCAAAGAATTGAATTCTTATTTGCAATTATGTATCTTCAAACATAAAAATTAACAGTAGATGGTGTTTTTTGTGTCGATCAGGGTAGTATTTAATAAAAAGGTTGGAAGTTCTATTGAATACTGATCATAATTTATTAGAGATGATTGAGAGGTTCCTCAAATTATGCATCCCGACGTTTCGACTACACTTCGGTAGTCCTCTTTAAGGAAAAAATGGTAGTATGACATAACCTATACACAGTAATACAAGAATCTGAATTTCAGTAGAAAAAGGATGTTAACTTCAGATGTAACCAAAAGGATCATTCGCCAGTTGAAAGTCAACTGGTGATGATAACATGACTTTAAGTAACGCGCTTGGTTGAAATTAAACTGCTTTATGAACTTAAAATGTACTTTATAGGTTAATTTAAGACACAAAGATTGTTAACTTTCCGTCAACGTGTGCATGTGAAATGAAACTTATAGGTTAATTTAAGTCAGCTGATTGTTGAAATTCATAAAATGTATGCGCTCTCGTTCAGTTATCTCTGGCGGACCGAAGGAATCGAATAGATCGAATGTGACCTTTTATAGGGAATTTTAACGTAGAATCCGAATTTCAACCATTTAAAAGTTGATTTTGCTGTTTTTTCGAGTTTTTTAAAAAGTAACCGTATGGGGACCTAATGGGGTCTTTACGGGTACTTTGTAGATGTTCCATTCGGTTTCTTCGGTCCACCAGGGATTAGAAACATGAAATAAATATAAAATTAAAAATTGAGTGATTTTAGAAAATAAATATTATTTAAATATGAGAATTGAATAAATTATTCATTTATGCCTAATAAATCAAGTTGTTTTATCCTCCAAGTCGATGAGATTAGTAGAAGGAAAAAAGAACTTTTTAATTACACCATTAAGCCATTTCCCTTTCGGGGTAGGCGTGAGTCACTCGGTGGGGAAAGGAGTAATGTGGGGAAGGGATAGAGAATTTTCAGATTGATACTGAATTCTCGTTGTATTTATGTAAATAACACGTTTGTTCCGCAACACTGCTCCGACCCACGTTGCTCATCAATCTCTCTAGCAATCACCGCAAGTGAAGATCTACATAAAGTCGTTATGTAACACTCTTTTTATTAACTATTTGCCACCATACTTTTCTGTCTTGGCATACTTCTCTAGCTTATTTTATGTCCATGCATTTTTTCATGCAGGCTATCGTGTTTCTGTGAGTTCTTATGCTTCTTCTAACTAGGGTCTCATTCACACATTCTAACCATTAATTCCGCGATCTACCTCTGGGCACGCTGCCATTTACTTTACGTTGATACACTTGTTTCGTTAGTCGTTCATTTGACATTCTCTCCACATTCCCGAACCATCTTAACCGATTTCTTTCCCATGTGTCTACTAGCGTTTCTTCTGCACCACATTCTTTTAGAATTATCTCGTTACTTACTTTTTCCATGAGAGTTTTCCCGCATATAAAGAGCATGAATCTCATGTCAATTGTGTTAAATTTACTCTTAATTTTTTCTTTATATGTCCATGTTTCGCCACCGTATAGTACAGTCGGTACAAATACAGAATGATGTATTGCCATTTTAGCTTTATTTGATATATTTTTACTTATGATAAGGGCACCTTCTCTACCAATAACCTTCTTACATTCGTTTATGTGTCTATCTAATTCCTCATCTATCTTCCCGTCCCTAGTCAATAGACTACCAAAGTATACGAATTTATCAACTTGTTCAACTCTCTCATCATTTAATAAAATATTGCACAGTGTTTTCTCACTCTTTCCTTCGAACACCATAGTTTTTTTTTTATTTGCGTTAATTTTGAGGCCCATCCTCTTCATGATTGCATCTAGTTTATTCAACATTCTTTGTAAGTCTTCGATTGACTATGACATAACAACCTTATCATCTGTGAACGCTAACCCACGTTCCCTTACTGTTTCGAGATCCACACCCTCTTCGTCGAAAAGAGCTATTCTTCAACACTTGTCCATAAATAATATAAATAACCATAAAGACATAACGCATCCTTGTCTAACTCCTTGGATAATATCGAAACAGTCACTCAATTTTCCATTCACCCTTACACTCGCTTCGCTACCCGTATATATTGTTTTTATAGCTTGTAGGAGCCATCCATTGACTCCATACTCTTTCAGGACTTCCCAAAGTGTACTTCTATCTACCTTGTCAAAACCTTTTTCTAGGTCAACAAATGTACAGAAAACTTTTTTTTTCTACTCTTAAACTTTTTTCTGTTATTTACCTTAAGCTAAATATTTGATCCGTACATAACCTTCCTGGCATTAAACCCACTTTGGACTTCTCAAATCTTTGCTTCTGTTATTTTCGTTTTCCTACGAATAAGTATTTTTGAGTATATTTTACTTACGCTACTTAATAAGCTAATATCTCTGTAATTATTGCAGTCGCTTTTATCTCCCTTTCTTTTGTACATTGGTACGATAATCGCTTTTTCCAATTGTCTGGGACGTCTCCCATCCTGAAACGTAAATTTATCAATTCACAGAGTCTGTGTGGTATGCACTCGTCACCGTGTTTAAGCATTTCAGCGTTATTACCGTCTACCCCGACAGCCTTACCGTTTTTCAAGTTCTTAATTATATCCCTACCCTCAGTGACACAGACTTTCTCAAATGAGTTTTCTATCGCATCGTGTTCCAACATTGCAGTAGTGGTGTTCTATAGCTTATCTCCGAATTGTCTCCTAAAATAGTCTCTGAAAGCCTCTAGCATTCCGTGAGCATCATATACTATTTCCCCCCTACTATTTCTCATGTTGACAATTTCTGTACTTTTGTTTCCTTTCATTTTTTTATAAAACAGTTTCTTGCTTCCTTCAAAGTCGTTTTGTATTTTGATATCTTCCTCTGCTCTAATGGTATTTTTACGTTCCTTAACTAATCGTTTGAGTATTCTGTTTTCGTGTCTATAATCATTTCTACGTCTATTTCTTTCCTCATTGCTAAGGCCTGCGATGTTCAAAGTTCTCCTGTAAGCTTCTCTCTTCGCTTTTTGAGCAGTCTGAATTTCATTATTCTACCACACATCACCAGATATTCGTCCTACAACTGTTGTTTTTTATACGGTCCTCCCATGTTGCCATATCTATGCTATCGATTATCGTATTTTGGAAATCTATTCGCACATCCGGTTTCTGTAAGTTATCAATTTTGATTCACGTTTGTTTTATTTTCTTTGATCTCTTTTTTCTCCATCCCCGGCTTAAGTTAATTTTTGAGATCAGAAGGTATCAGTGTTGCTATCAGAACTCCTCATGACCCTCGTATCTTGGACTAACTCTGTTAGTCTTTGATCCGCAACAACAAACTCAATTATACTGCGGCTATTTCTTTTAGACCAGGTGTACATGTGGATCATTTTATGCCTAAGCCAAGTATTTGTAATAAATAGACCCCATTCAAAGCATAGATCAATTGATTTATCTCCATTGTAATTTGTTCTTGGGTCTTCAAAATTACCTAGTACTCTTTCTGTATCCTGGTTTTGGATGCCCACCCATCCGTTCATTGCTCCTAGTAGAATCATTCTTTCCCCATGTTCGCAAATATTCATTGTGTCATTTAAAGTGTCTCCGAGATGCTGCTTTGCTCTTTCATTAAAAATCAGACCTACTCCTTGTTTATCATGTGATTCACTGTCTACTCCTGACCATGTTTCAAATCCGCCTTTCAACACGCAGTTTTTTATATCTTTAGTTTTGCATCCCTTTTTCATTGTTTCAGGCACACATAAAATATCTAGTTTTCTCACGTCCATAGTTTCACGCAATTCTTTGAACTTGAGATCATTTACCCCCCTAGCATTCCAAACACCCAATCTCCATTCGTCGCCTGAAACATCACCTTTAGATTTTCCGTGTGCATGCCTTTTGTCAATTAAATTTCCAGTCCTTTCCGAGGCTATTTTGTAGTTTGTATTATCCATTGTCTAGATTATAAGCCCAACTATCACCTTTATGCAATAAGTTTATTTTCTGAGTCAAAATCATGTCATAGTTAAGCAGCAAATCATCATATGGTGGAGATTGTAGTTATGATGTCAGTCCCACCAAACTTCAGTTAATAAGGGAGGGTTGGGAGAGGAGGGGGGCAGAAGTGGAACCGAGTGAGTCGTCTTGGGTTTATGTTTTTGTTTTTATGCTGAGAAGGTCACCAGCCTTCAGCAGCGTTCGCCTTCTGAGACAGACACCAAAGACTTATGTATACATAAAATTATATATGAATTTATAATAAAAAGAGTTACCCCCCACCCCGGTTCAAAATCTCAGCGTTATTTGTAGTTTATAGGTTTAAAAATTCTCTTTTATCGTAAAATTATAGTAAATTGGTATCAATTACTTATCTTTAAGTACGTTTCCAGATTTCCTAGTATCTGCATAACGAAACACAATTTTAAGAAAGTACATATATTAACAATTTTAAATTTTCTATTTGGCTTTTCCCCAAACCCGAGATACATGACCGGTCTCTTTTAGAGTTATTACGAAACTGCTACAATAGACACAAGAGAACGTGATAGTCGGTTTACAATTACGTCACATCCCACAGCCGCATTAAAACAACGAAAGAGAATTTAAGAAAATCGTGTTCTTTAAAGTCCTTTCAAAACCACTGAAACTTTGTAAATACACCATCTAAAGAGTTGAATTTGATAAAATTTTCCGCATTTTTCAATACACAGCCAAACTTTTCACTTATAAAACAGTTCAATTTTTGAGTTTGTAACTATGTGCACAGATAAATAATTTAGTTTATAAAATAATTAA
>NC_046660.1:137279961-137284139 GCF_010883055.1 Belonocnema kinseyi
TGTGTGTTTACTTTGGGCCTAAATCTTTGAATTTATAATAAAAAGAGTTACCCCCCATGCCGGTTCAAAATATCAGCGTTATTTGTAGTTTATTGGTTTAAATTTTCTTTTTTATCGTCAAATTATAATAAATTGATATGAATTACTTATCTGTAAGTACGTTTCCAGATTTTCTAGTATCTGCATAACGAAACACAATTTTAAGAAAGTACATAGATTCAAAATTTTCTATTTGGCTTTTTCCCCCAACCTGAGATAAATTTAATCACGCTAAACAAAGCACTTTTATCCCTTTCAAGCTACCAGGTACAGAACATCATTCTTATATCCTTTTTCCTATCTTTTTTTATCGCATATGTACCATTATTCGATTTATATTCAAAAATCCGTTGACGAAAGAATTATCATGAGCTCAGTGTTGATCGCAACTATCCAGCGCTATCAACGCCATATTGGCTACTCTCAGCTGCTCTTTTGACTCCTCTTCTAAAATCGCCGAAATTCGTGTGTTTGCGCAACGCCGCATCGCATTTCGCGCACGCCTTTCTGCCAACACAAATTGAATTTCAGAGCACGCGAATGAAAATCATCCCAAACTTTTTTACCGAAATCTACGGAAAGATAAATTGATTAATAATCACTTTTATTTTATTGATATTAAAACTTTAGTTTCGAATATAATTTAATTTCGAGAGAAGCCCGCTAAATAGAAAAGTATATCAATCAACATTAAATAAACAAAAGTGCAAATTTTGCATTATTTCTCGAGTGTTTCGGTAGAAAGAACACTTTTTTACCGAAATCTACGGAAAGATAAATTGATTACTGATCACTTTTATTTTATTGATATTAAAACTGTAGTTTCGAATATAATTTAATTTCGAGAGAAGCCCGCCAAATAAAAAAGTATATGAATCGAAATTTAATAAAGAAAAGTGCAAATTTGTCATTATTTTTCCAGTGTTTAGTTAGAAAAAAAACTTTTTTTTACCGAAATCTACCAAGAGATAAATTGCTCAATAATCACTTCTATTTTATTTAAATACTAAAAGTGTAATTTCGGATATAATTTTATTTCGAAAGAAGCCCGCCTTATAAATATATATAGCAGTAAACATTAAATAATCGAAATTTCAATTTTCGCATTATTTTTCAAGAGATTTGGCAGAAAGAAAACCTTTCTGAAAGAATCTCACATTATTTGATCTGGAATAAATGGGGTCATGAGCAAGGGCTTCGTCTCGATCTGAGGTGTACGCAGGTATAAGTTCTCCAATGTTATCGACATTGCAATTTTCGCAAGGATAGTCTCACGTCAAGAATAGATTAGTAGTGACCACTGGCGGTAAAGCCGGGAACTAAAAAACCGGTTTTCCGCAGAATTTTTCCTGGTTTATTTTACTTTGTTTTCAGCAAAACCTTGTTTAAATAAATGAATAATTTAATCTTTTTTTATTGATATTATGTTTATTAGTTCTTTCCGCATGGCGAGCTTCTCCCATTTTTAACATCCAAAATTTTGGGAATTCGATAATCTCAGATTTTGTTAATAAAAATTTTTAAAAATGAACAAAATTAATTTTGAAGAGAAGCCCGCAATAGATTTCGATATACTTTTAACAGTGCAAGAAACAAAATTTGAATTAATGCATTATTTTGCGAGTGGTTTTGCTGAAACTATTTGGAGGAAGTTACCGTTTCACCTTAAGTGACTTACTTAATTTAATGCAAAAATGACATTCATTTACATTTAAAATTCATCATCTTGTATTACTGTATGGTTTGTATAAAATAATAGTTTGAATGTAGACAAGTCAATGTTCGTTAAAAGAGCTGTAGTCATAATGTTGAAAGTAATAAGTTCGTTATAAATTTTAAGTTAAACAATAAGGACGATAAAACATTCGGTACTTCGGACTTTTACCATATGGTAAACACAGTATTTAAATAAATTAATATGAGTAAAAACATTTGAGGGACCTCTCAATCATCTCTTATAAATTATGGCCAGTAGTCAATAAAACTTCCTAACTTTTTACATAAAAATTAGCTTTCAACAACAAAGTTTGAACAAAGTATAGTTTTGAACAAAGTAAATTTGTATTCCAAACACATTTTTTTCAACGAAAGACGTAGTAGGGGATATTCCGAATTGAAAAAGACGACTTTCTAAATTTGATTTTTTAAGTAAGAAATATTCTTCGATGAACATAAAAAATTGTGAACAAACTGTAGAATTATCAAAAAAAGATATAAATTTTCAACTAAAAGTGATCAGTTTTTAACCAAAAATAGAATAGTAAATTTCAGTAAAGAAATGATTAAAAAACAAGTTTCCAAGAACATAGTTGAATAGAGTAATATACGTCAACTTTTATAAATGCAAAATCATTGTTATTCAATTTTATATCGCAAGATAAAAAGAAAATTAGGCACGCTCTCGAAAAAATCCCCTGACTTCGAGAAGAATCCCGGAAATTTTAACGTTTTTCTAGATGTATAAAAATTCCTTCACAATTTCAGGTTTCTTAAGTTTTGTAGGTAAAGTAAAAACCCTGTTCACTATACAAAATTGTGTATTTCTTCTAACCGCCTACAAAAAATGTTCATAATGAACCCGTAACAAGTTAGGGATTCAGCAAAAATACAAGTTTTATAAAAATTGTATGAGTGATTTTCGTTGCTTAAAAAGCCGTTTACTGCATAAATAGGCACAAGTGTAGCAAATTTGAGTTAACTTTCATTTTTTACATTCTCATCAGAGAAAGTATTAGATTTGTGTAAAATTTGACCCCCCTAGTTTTTCTCAAATGTCCACGTGTGGAGACCCCCTAAATCCAAAAAACTGGTGTTTACGAATGTGTATGCCTGTATGTCTGTCTGTTCGTCTATATATCTGTATGTCTGTATTATGTCCGTGCGTGAACACGATAACTTTTAAATTTGCAATTTATACTTATAACTTTTTCCATCAAATCAAAAATTAGTAGAGTTATAGCATTTACAAAATTTCAAAAGCAACCCGAAAATGAACATTTTATGACAAATAACGCACAATATGAAAAAATTCAAGGGAAGGAAAATGTTGCTTCTTTTGAATTCCCTACAATATTATCATAACAACTTTCTGAATTTTTTTGAAAAGTCAAAAATTCAAACTTTAACAGCATATAAAATAATGAAAAATCCAAAAAGTAAATTTTTCGGCCAAACCGTGCAAAATACGGTAAAAGATGATAGAACAAAAATTGTACATTTAAAAAAGATCTAAAAATTTGTTACTAACAATTTTTTGATAGGCCTCTGGTACACTTTTTTAGTGTCCTAAGCTGAAGGTCCAGTTTGTTAGCTAGTTATTTTGGATATAAAATTCAAAAAGGTTAGGGCATTTTTAATATTTTTGAGGCCACTTTTTCCAAAATTCAAAAATTTTCTGTGCGGATGTTTATTGTATCCAAAAAGTTTGATATATTACCGAATCTCGTTGCTTTACTAATTTCCCTAGGAGAATTTAGAGGGGTGATATTAAGGTGAATACCGTAGGAGTGACAGAGATGGTAATAAAGAACTCTTAGTGCCGCATTGTGCCTTTGAATGTAGGTCGTTCCCGCGTGAGTTGGACAACTAGACAGTATGTGAGCTAAATGCTCAGGATGTGTATGGCACGCCCTGCAACTATCATGGGGAATGTCTTGGCTCAAAATGTGGCGATGGTATGTTGAGGTGGAAATGACACCGTCTTGGCATGCAAAAATGAAACCCTCTGTACCACACTTCAATCCGAGCGATTTAAGGAAAGCAAACGTTAACTCACAAGACATTGACTGATCCTTCACATTTCTGTGGAAGATACCGTGCATCCTCTTATCTAGGAGCTGTTCACGAAAGTTTTTCTCTTGTGCTTCCTTAATCCGGGCTTTCAGGAATGAGTACTCGAGATATATAAGATTTGATGCATTTTGCTCACCCCTAATACTGAAGTCAAGTCCCAGTGTTTCAACAGCCTCCTCCGCTGCTTTGTACAGAAATGCTCCTTTGCCCACATCTTCGTGATTCCTGACCATTTTAAGAAGAGAGTCTCTTCCATTTGCAACTCTATGTGCTGTACCCAGAATAATCCTGTTGTGAAGACATTCAAGGCTCAATATTCCGCGACCCCCTTGACGGCGTGAGATGTA